>NC_066322.1:19335032-19643238 GCF_022539315.1 Serinus canaria | reverse complement strand
GATTCAAGCAGTGGCACTGTCAAAAACAGGTGTTGGGAGGTTACAAGCAGGACACAGCCCTGAGACAGGGTGCCACTTTAGTTTGGGATTTAGAGGTTGTTAATGATAAATTCAGAAGGTATAAATTAATGTGCTCTTTTTGATTGAATATATTCCCTATTAGTTTAATTGTGTGAAATGGAGGGGAGTCCTTTGCCTTATCTCCAGTGGTTGTACCACATAAAGGACTTGGGCCTGACCTTGAAGATCCTTGACATCTGCCTCCATTAATGCAGCTTAACCATTCTTTCTACCAGATTTTCAACCATAACTTTCCAACACCACAGTTCTCACCTTCACTTCCTTTTCCACTTGAATTCCTGTGATCCCCACAATGGAGCCATAAAGGCACTTTCCTTTTGCTTCACTTATCTTTAGGCCCTGAGGTCATTAATTCTTAAATTTATTTTTAGAAGCAGTTCTTATTTAAGCATTAACATTGGATCATAGTAACATTTCTGCCCCATTAAATCAAGCACTTTCAGTAAGAAAATGGTGTCATTAGTGGAGCCTTTACTTCCTTCCCTCTTCTGCTGCTGCTGCCTGGAATATAGGGACCCTTTCCTAAGCTGAGGTTTAAATTTGCTGCCCACTTGCACACTTCTAATCTGTTTCCTTGGGGAAGGTTACTTCTGATGCTTTCAAAAACTGAATCTTGGAGACAGGTTTATGATAATTGACTTAACACATGCATTTGTAGGAATATGTAGGAGGGTACAGTTAGCAGAGAAAGATATTCCAATATCCAGTTCTGTGGTTCAAGAAAAATTTCTTAGTGTAAAATTTACTTTTGAGGTAGGTCTCCCAAGGAAACTGGGAGAAGGCAACATAGCATAATTGCTTTTATAGCAAGCCCACCAAATTTCAATCCAAAATGTCTTTTCTGGTGTTTGTTAAAACAAACCAAAAAAAAAAAAATGCCAAAGCAGAACACCTGCACAAAGCTAACTTAGAATGTCTGGAAAGTACAAAAACTAAGTCTGTGTAAACTTTTCTACCAGCTGGCCACTTTGTTCTAGCAGCAAGTCAGATGAATCCCTTGTTTTCAGATATTCCAGAAAGAAGCCCTAATTGCAGAGTTCCTGCAAGGTGTTCATACAGAGTTGAGCTTAGTGCTTTCTAATTTGTACTGTTTTCTTCTGGAGAACATAATTTGGCCCTGCTTTGTATGGTGGCCTGTCAGAACAGTTGGGTTTTAATTAAGATTTTTTTTTCCTTTGCTCTTTACTTTTTAGAATAATGTCCATTACCATTGGAATAAAATAATGCTCCAGAAGTGTGCATTGATGAGGATCTGTTCCTAAAGAACTTGTTCTAACTCAAGAGTATATCTGAGTAAAGAGGGTATAAATGCAAAGCTCTACCCACAGTGGTTTGATAGTGCTTAGATGCAAAAGCAAATTTCAAGATCACTTGCGAGTTATGATCTTTATATATAATGTTAGTGTTTGAGTTGTGTGTGTTGGCATACAAGGATGGCTATAAAAGTCCTAAGGCTTTAGTTGGGCCTCTTAACCATTACAATTCTTTCATTTCTTTGTAAATGAATCCAAGATTTATCAGGCTGAAAGATGTAGCTATTCAAGACCTTTTCTTGAGCACTAGGGGAGATGAGTGTTGCTTGTGTGGGTGTGTCCAGAGCAAAGGTGGATGGCAATACCACAAAGGAAGAACTAGATGAAACCTGAGAACTGCAATAATGGCAATAAAATTGTAATTCAGTTATATAAAATGCAAATTCGTGCCCTTTGAAAGTAACAATTGGGATTTCTGCACTAAGTGTGAAGCTCATCAGTTGGAAACGACTGAGGGAGGAAAGGACTTTGTGTACTCTTTCACAGAATCAGGCACTAATGAGACAGAGACATAAGAAAGATAAATGTGATCCTTCAGGATGCATTAAAATATGTGGGATTTCTTCTCGAGGGAGAAAAGGAAATGTTAATGTTGTTGAGCAAAGCAATGTAGTGACACTCCTCAAAAAAGCTGATGGCAATTCTGGTTACCCAGAACTGTTAAAGAGGAGAGTTCAAATGGGAGCACAAACAAAAGGTCTAGTGATGTGAATGGATGACTTGCCATGAGAAAGAAAAAGGTGCAACTGTTAGACTCTGATGCACTTGTAGAGAGTGTTTGCTTCTTCAGCTTTTGTTTTCTGGGAGGAGAAAAAGCTATTTAAATTCAGGACAAATGTATGTCTGGTAAAGGATAAATGTTTGGCTGAGAAGGAACTTCAGAGGTTCTCCAGCAGCCCTCCACTAATTGCAGTGGGGGTCTAAAAGCTATGGTTGGGGTTAAAAGCAGAGCTGGATCAGTTTGTGAGCATAATGAGGTGAGGTGGCTGTAGTCAAGGTGCCATAGAGCCATGGGGTGCTTATCAGCAGGAATGGATCTTTGACAAGTCCCAGCATCCCCAAGGTTGATAACTCCATAGGGAAAAGGGCCTGGGTGTCCACACACTCTTGTTACCCTGCAGCTGGGCAGCTCAGCACAGCAGAGGCATCCTGAGAGCCACCAGTCCCTGAAAGAAGCAATCCCACTCTTGTTCTCCAGCTGTTCCACTGGAGATTGTGCAGAGGCTCGTGCAGTCCCAGAATAAGCTTCACTGAGGGTGTTCAAGTGGAAGGCAGATAATCCTGTGAAGCATTCTCTGCATGGGTGACTCACACACAGATCCTCTCAGAACGGAGAGCTGGTGGTGATGCAGAGGGTGCAGTCACAGCAAGCAGTGACAAGAGAGACAGACCCAAGCCACTAGGCCAAAACAGTGTTTTCAGAACAGAAGATGCTGTTAATTGCATGGTACAAGGTTGTTAGGAAAATACTGAGCTCAACTACCTCTGCCTATTTCCACTCACAACTCTCAGCCCCACCACTTTCCCCATTCACACATTTTTCTTCTAACAGTAGAAACTGAAGCTGAAAGGATTGAGCTCAAAGCTGTGAATGCTGGCCCAGGAGAGGAACATGGTTTATCACATGCTCCTGCCATTAGTGTGTGTTTGTGCCTCTGACACTCACAGCAGGTGGCCACAATGAATCTGACCTGGAGCATTCCTTGCAAAGATTCATTTTTAACCAATTCTGATTCTTTTAAAGTATTGTAGAGTGATGTTTTTGGTATCTTACCTATTACAATAAATTTATGTTGTTTATCTGCAGCTGTGATCACACCAAGTGAGGTACTAGGTTAGAGTTTATGGATTCTGAAACACAGCATTTACTGGTTGAGCAGAAGTGCCACTAATGTAACTTGCAAGGACAGCAATAAGGAAATATTTCAAAACATTGCCATGTATTAGGAAATGTGTGCCAGGTTCTGGGCAAGAGTTAGAATAAATGCAAGCTGTGGAATTGACCATAAGAGGCACTGAAGTCCTCCTGAGAGAGAATCATTTAGCAGTTCTCTGGAGAATATTGGTAACTTATGGGAGTGTAGTTGGAGACAAGAAGAGGAATAAAAACATAATTTGGTGGTCAATGATTATAGTGTTTATTCATAATTTCAGGAAGATCTAGAAATGAGCAAAGTAGGAAAAGAAATGAAGAAGCAGGCTAAATGAAAGGAACTAATCCAGTAACTATTTATTGAGCTATGAGCATGACAAATTAAGGGCTTAGAAAACTCAAATTAGTTTGGCTCCAGGGTAGTGTCACACCATGGTTTAGGTTTAATTTAAAAACTATTCTCAAATACTAATTTTTTTAATCTTATCTCTTGGAAAGTCATTTTTATCCCAAGTGTGTTTGGATATACATATTTGTTATACATCTAATCTATACAGTGATATAAAACTACATCTAGAGATGATGTAACAGCAGGAGAGCTGCACCCTTACAGGCACAGCTGTACAGGCTGCTTCAGACCTGAGGGCACTGACAGAAACCTCCCTGGGGCTCTTGCCTGTCCCAGGCTGCCCTTGCTCCAGGAGCCCACAGCTGCTGCTTTCTGGCCAAGCCTCCCCATTGCCCTGCTGGGGGATCCATGGGAAAGTGTCTCTAGCTAGCACAGGGTCCTGATGCCTTCTCCAGAGCTTTCAGCTGCATCCCAGCAAGAGCTCCTGGTGCAGACCTGAAACATGAGTGATGAAGGTGTTGAGGGTCTGCAGACAGTTTTGCTGGAGGAGGAGACTGGGGCCACTGTGAGCAAAGAGCCTCTCTTCCCTTACCTCTGTTTCCTGGAGAGCAGAGGCTCAGGAAGAGTTAAAAACCAGAGATCTGCAGTGTCAAGGTACACATCTTGTTTGAGTGATTCCAAACTGAGTCCTTTGGGAGACAAGTTCAGAACTGGGATCCAGCACATGATGGACACATGCACACAGAGACCTCCCTGCTGCAGTGTAATTCTTCCAAACTGCTCCAGTAAGGCATATATGATGTTTTACTGGTTGTAGCAAAGAGCCAAACAAAAATCCCCAAAATCATAGGCCAAAATGCACCAGTTATTTTCTACTGAATGATAAAGTTCATGGAATTACAGGGATATCTTTATTTTGCAGTACAGGAGTTGGTGCAGTGATAAGTACTGTCACATCTATTGGGCTTTTATTAAGTCAAAGAGAAGGAAAAACCTAAGGCAGATAACTAATGCATTGTTGTTTTGGTAAATTTTCTTTTTTCCTTGTATTAATGGAAGATCTGGGGGTGGGTGTGTTTTTTCAGAGGCAGAAGAATGGTCAGGTTTATTTACAATCCAATTAACAGCATGGTGTAAAGCAGAGTTTTGACCACAGCTGGCAGCTAAACACCACCCAGCTGCTCCCTCTCCCCCCCATCAGGAAGAGGAAGGAATCTGAAGGGTTCAAGTGAGAATCCTGGGTTGAGATAAAGATGGTTTAATGGGTAAAGGAATGGTTTAATGGGTAAAGGAATGGTTTAATGGGTAAAGGAAAGGTGTTCCATGCAAGCAAAGCAAAACAGAATTCATGGAGGTGTTTTTATCCATGACTGCACTGACATGCTCCAGCTGGAAGTCATCCCTGCAGTCCTCTGGCTCCTCCATACCAGGGATTTTGGGCACTGCACTGGATGAGGTGGAAGTTGTGTGAAATGGATCTTCTTGCATTGTGTGATGCAGAATTATCCTTACTATTTGTCAGAGGAATTTCCTGGTTTTCTCCTTGCCTCTGACAGCCTCAGTTTTGTGCAAAGTGTCATCTTCTCTTTTAAATTATTTTGTTTCAAGCTAAATAATTCAGTATAGCAGACATTACCTAGAAGATAAGTGACTATTGAAATCAGTTACATTGGTTTTCCAACTACCCCAAACATTTCAAAATGGATATTAGTTGAAGTGAGAAAGCTGATGTTGCTTTCTAAGATGTAAAGATGGGTGGCTACACAAGGAGGCAAATGGGAAAACACAGCTCCCTCCCCTAAAGGAGAAATTAGGAGAGAGAAAAAAGAAATTTCTTAAATTTATCCATCATCTGCAATAAAGAAATAGCAATAAAGGTTACCTTAAAAATGGACATTACTAAGGGAGAGTGATTTCTCTGAATATATTGATTAGGGAGCTTGGAAAGTATAGTGGGAAGAGGGAAATAAAAAACCTGAATTACCTTTAAAAAGAGTAAACTGATTCATTCAAGGCTTTGAGATGAAAATGGAGAATTGAAATTGAGCTACTGAATCTAACATCTGACTTGGTGTCTCATTTTAATAAAGTAATAGGAATAGAATTACAAAAGCTGCAAATTCTGATAGCAGGTATGTCTATCTCCTGGTTTAAGGTGCTGAGAAACCCTATTTTCCCCCCACACCCCCTGAACTCTGTATTTTTATGGTGGAAGAATGTGACTTATTGTTCTGTGAGTCTCCTTTTGTGAATGTTTCCAACCTGGAGATGTTCCTGGTGAAGGGCCATGCTCAGTTTTGATGAGGAGCTTTTTGTGCACCTGCCCACCTTCCTCTTTACGAAGATTTTCTAATCACTGCAGTTATTTCTCACAGAAGTTCTCTTTCTGTCACTGTGACAAATTTGCTGTAATAATTCTGGGTTTTCCCTGTTTTGTATAGCTGTCATTCCCCACTTATTTGAGGGAGGTGCATCTCTCTCAAGGGGATAATGCCTTTTTTTTGAAGAGGTATTTCTTATGTTTCAGCTAGTTCACATTTTTTATTGTTTGCAGTGGATCTTTATATGGCTTCTTCTGTAGTATATTGAAAATGATTATAATTTATACAAAACATATTGTGAATTCAAAGACAGGTGCATAGTTTATGCAAAGCAATCACATAATTTCTTTGAAATGTGGTGCCTGAACAAGGCATTGTGAATGAGATTGGCAGTGGTAGACTGAGTTTGAAGGAGTTCATTGTGTTTGAAAGGGAAGCTGCTTATGTGTTTCATTGTGGGAAATGATGAAATTACATATTAAAATCTCACTCTTAGCAACTCCAATAAAAAAAAATGTCTTTTTCTATCCTGTGCCATGGGGGGACCCATGAATCCAAACCCACCTGCAAAGGAGATTGCGTTCCCATATCCTGCTCTCCAGCTGCACAGAAAATCCACACACACTCAGCTTGTGCTGGCATGGATCTCTGCTTTCTAGGAAATATTTCAGCCACTGCCCCAAAGTGTCAGGGAACTTGCCAAGGGAAACTGAATGTAGAGCAAGGGAGATAGTGCTGGGAAATTGGTTTGCCCGTGGGGCTTAGAGCTGTCCAGGTGTAGTAGCCCTGTTGTAAAAATGGGTAATAAGTGCAATAAACCTTCTAATGGCAAAGAAATGCATTAGGAAAAAAACAAACAAATAAAAAAGACAACCAAACTAACAAGAAACCATCCCTGCTAATAACGAACAAGCTTTGAAAAATCCCAAGTTTTAGCTTGCTGGTGTCACAAACTGTTTAGCCTCCGTTCCCCCACCTCACCACCAAGAACAGAAACTTGGGGAATTGCTTTCCCGTCGGGACAATGTGATAAGATACTGCCATCTACAGGTAACACATCTCCTCTTGAGCTTATATTCTGTGCAGAAATGTCTTTGGAGCTGCCGCTGCTCATAGCCCCAGTATTCCAGACTCTTTCTTCTGAATTCGAAGTATACTTGTTAAAGAGAGCCCATGGGAAGCACATGTAGCTGCAGGGTATGCAGCAGAATTCCTGTTCTGCTTGCACAGTGTCTGGATACAGGTATTTTGGCAGGCTCTGAGAATTTAAGCCATATCTGAAATATTTATGCATGTGAAAATCTTTGTGCCCTGAAAAAAAAATCCCTCTGAATTCTTGAGGGTTGTCACAAGCAGAGAAGGTAATTGTGTGCTTGGTGTCTGTTCATTGAGGCAGGAGGTTGGTACACATTCCTCTGGTCACAACTTCCCTCTCTTGCCCTCCTCTCTGTGGTAAGCTCTTAGGACAAAACCACAGTGTTATGTTGTGTCATTTGACCACTAAGCTTTGAATATGACCAGTGAGTTTGAATAGATTAAAAATAACCATCATAATGATGCTTCCATGATTTTTCAATTCATTGGATGAACAAAAAATCAGGATGCTAGAGTAGAAGGACTGCTGAATTTAGCATTAGCCTAAAGGTTTTTAAAGAGTTTTAGTATTGTCATTTCTGTGGCTTTTCAGTGTTAAGGTACTGGTTTGCTCAAAGGATTTGAGGCAAGATTTGAAGCCATTAATTCTATATCAGACTTTGTTTCAGGCTTAATTGATTGTTAAGGGATATTACAGAATAGTCATGCTCTAGGAAGTAATGTGCTAGAAATAATCCTCCCTGAAGAATTGTATGGTTTGATGTATACTGCTGAAGCAGGAAATTGTGACCTTTTATTAAAGAGATAAAAAGCCTGAAAAATAAGTTTAACTTGTATGGTTTTATTTTGGAAATGGAGTCAAATATCAGCACAAACTGTCTGTGGACTTGTATCTCAAGTGTGGAACAACTTGTTGGGGTGGTGATGTTGCATAAATCAGAGGAGGAGGCCTACTATGTGAGTAGTAAAAGGGGTGAGATATTTAAGGGACTGGGTGTCCCAGTTGGAGAAAGCTTTTGAATTCTTACCACCAAGTAGGTCCTTGGCTTTATCCAGATGTGTTTGAGTTGCAGCACGCATGGAAAATACCTTTCACTTGGTATGTAAAGCTGCTGGAGCAGTATGGAGATCACTGCAAACGTATGGCAAAGAATGTCTTATTGAATTGTATTATCTTGCCTTTCATGAGGCTGTATGTCATACAAATGTCACCATTAAAAGATAATAAAAAAGCTTAAACAGCTTTTACCTCTGATTTTCCCATATCTTTAATCTTCAAAACTCTGCCACCTTGTGCTTCTGAATACAGCATTTCAAGGGAAGATAGCTAAAATCTGCAGGTAAAAACATTTTAAGATTCAAAGAATCCATTGTATATTTGGATATCAGACACTAATAGAATTTATTTACCTTGTGATCTATCTTGAAAATAATTGGCTGGGTGTCAAATGGCTGCTTCTAGCCTTAGTGGCTCATGATGTGTAATTTTAAACACTTGTTTCTCAAAGGAGGCTTCCCCACCTGATAAATGCTGTGCAATTGCCCAGTTCAGAAGGATATAGGGGGTGTTTCCCTTTCAGTTCATTTCAGATAAGTTGTATCTTTGGGGACTGAGCAGGGACTGTGTGGTGGAGAAAGGAGCAGCAAAATTAGGAAGCTGTTCTTGCCCATCTTTCCTATTGCTCCTCATTCACTTTTGTCCCATTACATTTGTAGGTGTGGATTTTTTTTTCCCTTTAAAAATGCTCATCTTTATTTTCCTTTTCCACTATGTAACCATCTCTTCTCTCTCTCTCAACCAGGAAAGGAGAGGATTTCTTCATTATAATGGCCAGGTTTTCCATGCCTTTTCATTCTGCATAGCTATGGAGCTCTTGAAAAAGTTGTTTTTCTTGACCAGACACCTTGACCAGAAACAATGTTGTGTCAAAACTCAGGTATATGTTAGCTATACATTACATTGCATTACTCAGATATATCAGACATACATTACATTAGATATATTTATTGTTTCATCCCCCAGGGACCTGAATTTTGGACTTTGCTGCACACAGGGCTGTGGAAAGAAGCTCTCTGTTTGTGATTTCAGAATCATGTAACCAGTTGTGGTTGACATTTAGCCAGAAACTCACCTTCTGGACTCTTTGATGCTTTTCCAGATGTATTAAATGATCAAAATTAATTGCTGTAACAAATTCAGTGCTGGTCATCAGAATTTGAAGGTGGCCATGTCCTGACACCGTGAGCTCTGCTGAAGAACTCTTGTCCCTGAGCAATAAGGGGAGTGTGGCTGACAAGGGGCACCACCTCCAACCCATGGCAAGGGGGGACAGGGAAGGGTGAAGCCCTGTGGAGGTTCAGAAAAGTGGGGAACTGCTGCTCATGGGGGTAGGGGAGGCCAGAAGGAGAAGAGAGGTAAGCTGATATGTTGGTAAGCAGACAAGGGAGAGAGAGTCTGGAAAGGCAGACAGGGGAGCTGCAGAAATGAGGATTTGAGAAGGGGTACAAGGAGGGATAGACATGTCTGAGGGAGTAGGTGATGTCTCCTGGGAAGAGGTCTCAGTAAAATGGATTCCTGAGTGCTGATCCAGCATGTTCCACATGCTCTTAACTTCAAACCTATGAAGTCAATGCACTTAAGAGTAAGTGCATTTTAAGCATCTTACTGAGTCAGGCAAAGTGTGCAACTCCATGTTTAACTTAGCCCTTTCCTACATTTAACTCTTTGGTGAGATTTCTGTGAGCTTTAACCTTTTAAAAGGTTTGCAGGAACATGCATGTGTTGTATGAGAGAAAATTCATCCAAGGAAACTTCTCTGGTAGCACAAACATCTGGCATGCTTGTTTGTAGAGTTGTGCAATTATTTTTGGTTATTCAGCTTGGAGTGACTTTGGTTATTTGACTTATGTGGATGGAGTGATTAAGCTTTCTCCAATACGTGCTCTGCTTTGCTTTGCTCTGATGCAGGGTCTGGTCCAAAGCCTCCTGAAGCTGGAGGAAAGACTCATTACTTTCACAGCTTTTAATCAGAACTCTAAGGTACCCAGAGGCTCAAATGAAAAACAGGAGCTTTTGAATGCCTTCAGCCAGAGAGGCACATTATACTGCTTTAGCACTGGAGCATCATAAAACTCCAAGAATCTGCTTTTTGCCTTTCTTTTTTTTCAAAACAGAGCTGGTTTTATTGCAGCTATAGATTTGTAAAAATGGAATTGCTCTTTCCACTCTGAAAGGGAGAGGCTGAGACTTTCTGAGGTTAAGATCACTGCTAAGTATTCCTTTTGTTATTTCCCTAATAAAGACCTGCACCATTTTATTTCCATTGCTGCTGTTTGTTCCAGGGTCATTTTCACTTATTGACTTACAGATGTGTTATTAATATGTCTATGAACCAGGCCCTTTTTTTTTTCTGACAGCACCTACTAGAGGGCAGATTGGATCCAATCCCAAAATTACTATGCTTCTCAAATGACATTTTCAGATCATTGCTATCAATAATGAAAGGAGGCTTTCCGAGATAAACTTGGGCTGCATTCTCAAATGCAGAAAGTTTCAGGGTTACTTCCAAGATTCTACTCCTTGTTGGTGGGCTGAGCAGCACTGGACACAGAGCTGGGAACTGGGAATTGTCAGTTTGTCAGGATTGTCGGTCTTGTCAAGGAACTTAAGCCCAACATGGACAACCTGGGAGGGTTGAAACTGCACTACAGTGTGAGTAAGGAGCTCCAGAAATCAGCAGGTCGATTTCCAGAGATGCTGAGCATGGTACAGTTCCCATATTCATGATGGAAGAAAAACTATCTTATAGACACACACTCAAGATTTGGGGCAGTGGTCTGCTGAGGTGACACTAAAGGTGCAGGAGAAGGGTACAGGGAGCTGTACAGGACCCTTCCAAAGCCACTGTGAGGATAGCTCTGTCACAGTTTGACACCAAACCTAGATATATCATTCTTTTAGCAAAGAAGACAAACTTTTCTAATAGTTTTTTACCTGGCACCCCTCAATCCAATGTCTAGTATAAAGGCTAAAAAAACCCCAGCAGACTACTTGATTTTTTTTTTTAATTTTTTTTTTAATATGATTTAGCAAATTAAAAAACCCTGAAAGGCACAAACTTTTCAGGTCAACCTCTGTGGGTTACCAGTTTGGTGATCTGAGTTCAGTAGCAACTTTGTTGTGATTTAAAGGTGGTTTGAAAAAAAACCCCAACACTTGAGCTCTCCTTATGGCCCCACATTAGCTTTCATTTATTTGCATACATATAGGCCTCAAAATTTGGAGTAAGTCTACTTCCCTTCACCCTTTTCTATTTTAACAGCCTGAACATGCATAAAGCAGCTTTTCCCAAAGCCTGGCATTGCTCATTTTCCTTTCTGGGGTTGAGTTCTGGAGCTGTTGCCAGTGAGCCTGCCCTGTGTGCTCGGAGCCCCCTTGGTGGCACAGGGGCAGAGAGAGCAGCAGGAGCTCAGGGCTGGGCTCTCAGCTCCATCCCTGTGCCTGCCCAGCTCCAGCAGCCCTGGCACCCTTCTGCCCCTCACCACTGCAGCAGCTGCAGGGGACATCCCAAAGGTCTCCCTTGGCCTCCACAGGCCAAGGTCTGGCTGCTGGGGGAGTTTGGGGGAGTTTCAGCCATTCTTAGCTGGCCATTTCACTGATTCCCTGTAACTTTCTAAGTGTGTCAGACAAATGCGCAGAGTTTGTGTCTGGAGTGCTGCACTGGAAGGGATGGATTCAGGCTTGTTCCTTGACACCAGTCAGACTGTGCAGGTTTTTGTCACAGGCATCTTTGAGGGAAGGTTTCTCTCTGTCATATTCAGGAAATGCCTCTCTGAAGTCGATTACTGTCATTTTTTCTTTGATTCCTGGTTTCTCTGTTTTTCTCTTCTGCTGTAAACATTTCAGTGTTTCCTGTCAAAATAGCAGTTTACTTTGAGACAGAGTGTGTTCAGAGATTTCCATCCTAGAGAGCTGCTGGCTGCTCTGTGCAGCTCAGTATCACCCAGTGACAGAGCTAACCTTTGTTGTAGAGTCAGAATACCTATTTTGTAAACCAGCTACCACGGGGAGCCCTGATAGACTCTCCCTAATAAGATTTCATCATGTTTTTATGAGCAGCTGAAATAAATTGCTTTTAAAAAAGTGCCATACCACATTAAATGGGGTTATGTGCAGTTATCCTCTGTCATGTGAAATAATTCACAGTCTCACAAAATGCAAGCTGGAAAGCCACCCGCAGGCATTTTGATTTTTTTTTTCTTTCCTTCCTAGCCTTGGAAATAGCAATTTAAACAGAATCCATAGCCATGCACAAGGGTAGTCTGATACAGAGTCTTTCCTTCTTTAAGCCTGATCCTGCAGTCCTTATTAATATCAGAAAAGCATGCTAACTTGGAAGAAGTTTAGCCAATTTTTTATAAGCTGGTTTTCATGGGGATACCTTAATGTTTTGTGGCTTATAAAAGATTTAGTGTGTGTGGTATAAAATATATTTTGAAGAGAAACTTTGATAGAATCCATTAGCAAATATCAGGAGTGAACTGTTGAATAAATGTTATTGATAAGGATATTTTATGGGCACACAAGATTAGTACTAAAGTCTCTATTTGTTATGGTCTGTTATGCATTATTTTATAGCTGTCTCATTTAGTTATCAATTGTGTTCAACAGCAGATTAAATAGAGATTATTTTTGGTTTGGAAAAATTAAAGTAGAAAGGAATGCATGTTACTGAATTTTCTTGATCTGTGGAAGCACAGGGAAAAAATCTAGAATGAAGGGTATACTTTTCCTCCACCTCCTAAAGGGCAGGTTTTGGACCGAGTGACTTGACTGCTATTCCTTCAAAAACAGGTGTCAAGTTTAAATTTTTGTTCTAGAGTAAGGCATTGCTAGTTTTGAAGACTGCCATCCTATAATATTTTAAAGTTGTTAATTATTTTTAAAAACCAGCTGGTATGAGAGCTTTCCTTTTTTCAATTTAATAAAGTTCTGTACCACATTTCAACATGCAACATGACTGCATATTGTTTGTTAACAATATGCAGTCTGATCTCTGGAAAAAGCCCAGGTCAGAATTGTCACTTTTGCAATACCTAGAGAAAATTATCTTTGAATTCATTGGTCTAGAAGAGTTTGTCACTAGTAAGTTTGCCTATGCCAGAAATACTGTCTGTCCCCTTTGCTCTCCCTGCATGGAGCCCTGGGGAGGCCAGAGAGGCACCAGAGGCTTTTGGCAGCCCCTGGTGATGCTGGCTTCAAGAAATCTAATTGGCCTGTAAGCAATTCATGGATCATCAAATAGAATATAATGCAGTGAATGTTCTGATTAGTTCTGTGCAGTTCTTGGACATGCCAACAGTTCAGAACATTGCTAAACAGTCTCTGGGTTACCTGAGCACCAGCTGCTGGGATGTGCTGTAAAACATTTCCTGCTTCGGATGCTGCTAAGTATGAGAAGGGACAGCAAACTCTGGCACATGGAGGTTAGGGTGCATGCAAAAGTATCTTTTGGTAGACAGGTACAGTCCTGTCACAGTGTTATCCAGATGGCCATTTTCAAACCTCTTTCTGTGTGTGCACAGTATGTGCCTATCTTAAAGAATAAATACAGCCCCAGTGGTTTTAAAACTGTGCACACTCGTGTGTATATGTGGATCTCTTTCCAATATTTTTGTAGCTGCTTAGTTTGGATACTAAGACTGACATCCTGAATGTCTCTTGGTTGGAAAAGGTCTAAAGCCAGTTCATCCATTAGTTCCAATAAGAGTGATCAAAGGGTTAAAAAAGCAAGAAAATCATGCACATAAATTAAGAGGTGTAGAAAGCTAAGAACACTGTTTTTACACCTGGCTGACCCACTGTGAAATATCAACAAAGTGTTTGGAGATGCAGAGTGCAATACCTTTAAAGAAAAGAGAGCCATGAAATGTGATTTCAAATAAAGCTTTCAAAGAGGGATAAACCACTCTGGGTACATGTGGCTTAATAGAATGTAATTGTTTTAATCAGTGTTTGACATACACCGTCATTAACTGTGGAGATTATGTCTACCTTGTTTAATAGGATATTAATTCCACAGCCATGCAGCAGCATGTGGAAACTGCATGGTATCCCAAGAGTGGTAGGATATTATTTTTTCCTCTTTTTCCCCAAAGCCTTATTCTGGAGGGGGAATTCTTGGATAGCTACCGGTGTAGGAAGTTTCTTTCATTTTGTGTGTAGGAGTTTAGGCTGGTGTATCACAGCACTTCAGCAGTGCTCACATTTGCAAAAACAGCCTGTCCTTCAGACATCTGAGGCCCGTTTCAGAAGCATTTTTCTTTGCTGTTTCACTAGCAGAAATCACTGAAGGACACAAATCTATCTCTTTCCCTCGTACACAGAAAAAGCCTCCCAGGCAGTGGTTTCAGTTCAGCACATTCATTACCTTTTAATTGCTTCTAAATTGCATTGTGACCTGCTGCATCAATAGCAGAATCTAACAGAAAGGAGCACGAGCTGGGCATATGTGGTGTAGGAGCTTGGCTGGCAGTTGTTTTGCTGCTGGACTGCAGAGAGGACACCCCGTGAAGGACAGTGGCATTTGGGGATCTTTGTCAATACAGTATCATTAGCATTGTTTGCAAGTAGCTGTAACTCTCTGCTTGTTTATATGCCAGAAATGTTCCCTTTGGGCAATGAGCAGCCCAGAACCTTGCTGTATCACTATCAGATGTGGATATATGTATTAAGTTTTCACATGTCACTGACTAAATGTAAAACTTTGAATGTCAGCTGTGGCACGTAAGAGCTTCCATGGAAAACGTACTTGCATGCAAAGTCACAACTGAATAAGGAATTTTATTTAAAATTCTAAGCCATGGTATAAGAATCACCCTTGGAGGAAAGATAAGCTTGAATACGTTTTAGGCTGAGCCCCAGCAGGCCTGATGCTGTAAAAGGTAAGCTATCACACCAACCACTGAGGAATCTGAGGTAGAAAAATCACTGCTCCCCTGGAAGGCTTATTCAAAGCTATTTTGCAATCACTTATAGGATGTAACCACACCATCTTACCTACTGACAATTTCAGCCACCTAGCATGTGTGTTTTAGTCCTTTGCTTTACTCCCCCCCACCACCCAAAAAAGGTACAAGGACTGTGAGCTGAAGTCTGGTGTTCACTGTGTTGCAAGTGCGCGTTTCCTTTTCTTTAGCCTTTACATTTAGCAAACCATGTGTATAGAATTAGTGTAGCTGTTGTTCCTTTGCAATTTTTGGAGGATATTCTTTGTATCTTTTTTTTTTTTTCTTGTGGGAACAGTATTTGGTTAATAGTGAAGAACAGCAGTATTTTTAAATTATGTCTTCCTTTGAAATTGCCCTACTTTAGGGTTTGTATCTATTATAATGGCTTAACACTGCTGCCTTTTGTCCACTACAGAGACTGCTGGGGCTTCCTTTTGTAAGACATTTTCCACTTTAGAGCCAGACATCATTTGGATTGTTTCACAGGCTGCACCAGGCTTTGCAGCTGGGGACACTGGTGAGAGATTCAAAAGAAAGTGGTTTGTGTGGATTGGTCTCTTGACTAATACACACCACTACAAATATTTAGATCATTCTTGTGCTGTTTTCAAGTTTTGAGGTCACTATCTATTGAACACTTTCATCCAAAAAAAAAGCTTTTCTCGAGCATGCTGGGAGCATTACAAATCCTAGATGTCCTTGAACTGCAATAGCATCACCCAGCTCCTCTCAGTTTACTCGTTGTTATCTCTTCTTTTATGGTATGAGAGAGACCCCTGGAGGCAACAAAGCTCTGGAAGTTGGACATGGAGTAAACTGCCAATGCTCAAAATTAGGAGAAATAGCAACAAGTTTCTGTGCAGTGATCCTTGGTGGACAGAACCACCAGAGACTGTGGAGAGGGACTTTGTAAGGTTTTTACTGTCAGACACATCAATACCACATCCAGATTGAGGTCAAGTCCTCAGGTTGTATTCCAGTTTAGCAGAACTGTGTTCAGGCTGAGGTTGTCATGGCCTCATCTGAGTGGAGATGCCTGGCAGAGCACTGGGAGGGAAGCGTGAAGGGTGTTGCAAAATGATTTTTGCTTTCATTTTGGACTACGTTTATCACAGCTATGGCTGAACCCCAAATGTTTTCAAAAGCTTTAGGAAATGTTGTAGGCTGAAATGAAGTGTTTGGCTGGAAATAATACAGAAGACTATTATTGCTTTCTATTTTTTCCTAGTTAGAGGAATTAATGACATAATTAAGCTAATTAGATTCCCATTACATATAAGAAACAATGCTGACTGAAAATCTGTAGCCACAGTAATGGAAGTAATCAGACTACATGGTTACACTCTTCAATTCTGACCTCAAAAGATAACAATCAAATATATGAGGCATTTCCTCAAAGCTACTTTCGAATTTGTCATAAGGATGAGTAAATAAATTATTCACAAGCACTAGCTTGGTTAAAGCAAAGCATATTAGAAATATTAGCTATATATTTGTCAACTCTTCTTTGAAAAGCATTTTTTAATTGCCTTCTATTAGCTATTTTATTGCTATCTCCTTAAAAAGGAGAGAGGGAAAAAAAAAAAAAAAGAGGCAGCCACATTTCTGCTCTGTGTCCTAGAAAGATCTCCTGGAACAAAAGATCTCTTAGACTAATGCATTTCAATAGAGTTCAACAGAGTATTTCAATGAAAGGTCTATCCCTATTTTTTTCCTCATATGGTAGCTTTCAAATGTTGACAGATGTGATCTACTGCCACGCTCCAGAACTGTCTGATGGAAATCAAAGATAGGAGTTTGCTCTCCTTGAGGTGAGCAAAAGTTGACTGACCCCACTAAATAGAAAGCTAAATTAAGAAGCTTTTTTTTTATTATTTAAATGAATACTAGTGTCTTAATTTCTAAAGTTGGATGAGTCACTGCAGGCTCAGGCTTTCACAGGGATTAGTCACTGCACTGTGGGTCTCCACTGCTCTCAATGAACACCAGATGAGGTCTGGAGCAAGGACGCGGTTTGAGCTCGCTGCCGTACTCTGGCTCTGCCTGCAGGAAACTGCCTGGGTGCAAATGAGCTTGGACTTGGAGCCACATCTCTTTGCCTGGCATGAGCAGAAGGAATATCTGTCTGTTTGTTTATGTGCACTCTTGGCCCTGTTGGTTTCCCCAGTGATCCGTGGGTCACAAAGCAGAGTTTAGGCACGGCAGTTCTGCCAGCACTGGATAGCTGTGGAGTGTGGTAAGCACCACATAGTTTATGATTCACATGATATCAAAGGACTTCAGGAAAAAAGCTCTCAGACCTTCTGCTTTCTAAACATTTTTCATATGCAGAAGAGACAGTTTCCTTTAAGTTGTCAAGTGCTATTTCTCCTACAGCTTTCTTATGACTGTCCCTGCATGAAGTGACCAAGTGACTGAGAGCACGTTGGGTGAGGTTGGCATTGCCACTCACCTGGTGAATGCCCTGTGCCACTCCTGCAGTGCTAAAATGTGTCAGCTTGCCCAGCAGACAATGCCACTGAAGGGATGCTGGTGGGCATTGACTTGTAGCTGAGCCAAGTCTCTTTTGTCCCACTTCTTGGCAAAGGGGCAGGAAGGAGAAGCATTATGGCAGGGAGAGGAGGTGAAGTGGTGTCAGGTCCCCTCAGGCAAGGGCTGATCTTGAAGCTCCTTGCTAACAGCTCTGTGTTGCACCAGGCCCAGTGCAATAGAGCTGCCTTGCTGACACTTTAGGTTTGTTCAGACCGAGGCTCAAAGGTGCTTTCATTAATGTGAGTTAGGCTTTGCCTTCTGACATTAGAGAGTTGACATTTGCTTTCCCAAGGTCACACAAGAAAGGGATCCTGAGAAGAGACCCCAGGTATCCTGGCTCTCATTCCTATACATTAGTCTCAAAACATCTTGTCCTCTTTTGCTCCTACACATTTATCTCTTTTGCTCCCACGCTGCTTGTGGGGTTTTGCTGCACTGCACACACTGCCAAGCTTTGGAAACACAGTATTGAATGTAATGAATGGTGTCAATTTTCTTGCAAGTACTGTGTATTTGTAGTATAACCCTATTAACACTGGCAAGCTAGCTTTTATGATTGCTGAATAAATCCTGAAGGCTAGGTCCTAAGGAAAGTTAATATCTGCCACACAGATATTACCCAAGGGAATATACCACTCTTTGAAGTAGTTTTAGTCTTTGCAGGACTGTGAAAGTTTAATGCAACCCATAATCTGTTATCAGAAAATATTCATGGGAAAGCTCAAATGTGAAAACACACTGAAATCTCCTGTAATTTTCTTCCTAAGATACTGAGCTGTTGGTGTCTTTTTAAAATCTGAAGTGGAAATGAGACACTTCCTGGTCAAGTACTGCATAGTGAAATAAGCATGCACCAATAAAATAATTTCACTGTGGAAATTTCAGCCCTGAAATTTATGTAAAATAATTATGTTATGTAATTTATTTCTGGTATTTAATTAAAATATAATACAGTTTGAGAACTAAGTTCTGTATTTCAGTGGAGTTTAGTGGGAAAAATCTAAGAAATTACCCTACATTTGAAGTAAAAAGAAATACCATTGCCAAAACAGAGCATAAAGGAAATCCTGAGTTATGACCACGAGTGAATCAACTTTGCTTCATAAAGTTGGTGTGTTACAGTAGATAATAAACACTGTTGAATATTCTGAGCCTCCATAAAAGTGCTCTGTAAAACCACCTGGGCTGATTTTCTGTCCAGCAGTGGCACAGCGAAGTCGAATACGTGTGGATAGCAGAAACAAACCCCCTAATTGTGGGGACAGCAGGGATCAAGGTGGATCCCCCTCCCGATCAGAGGAGCCTCTAGGCTGCTCCATTTTATGCTCAGCTCCCAATGTTCTCCAGAGTCCATTTAGAAAGGGACATTTTCTAGGAGACAGCAAAGCACTACTGTACCTGTGAAGGAAATGGTAGCTTTGTATGTGTGTTACCTGGAGACTGCCTCATCCTGGGGACATTCTTGGGGGATTACTGGATTTGGTGGAACTGAAGAATGAGATTCATCATTCTGTGTCAATTTGACAGTTAAAATAGCTGGCTTCACAACCCCACATAAGAAAACAAGGAAAGCTAAGAGACTCAAATGACTTGTAACTGTGGAGGTTATTTTAGCCTGCTCTAGTACCTGAACAAGGATGTAAAAGTCAAGCAATATACATTTACCTATTTGGGAGTGAGGCAGGGGGTTTCCAATAAGAAGTATGTCATTTTCTGTAGCTGTTGATAAGGTATTGACAGAACTACATTAGCTTTCCCAAGTTCTGTGTATCATTGTCTATCAAGTTATCTCCCAGCTTCAAACATGCTTATTTTCTCTTTTTTCCTCTTCTAAGCTAACCTAAATACTTTTTGGACCCATTACTTGTGCTTCCTTTATCCCAGAAACAGGGTGAGCAAACAGCTGCAGATGGGAGGCCAGCAGCTGGGTAGGTCTGGCTGGATGTTTGCAGCTGGAAAAATCTGGGTGCATCCAGCAGCTGGAGTCCAAATCCAGGCAGCTTTGCCTGCCCTCCTATACAGCACCAATCCCAATGCATCATAGCACACATTTGCTAATTGGTTTTACAGCTTATTCACTTAGTGCCTCTACCAATCATTTTTCTTTCTGTGCTCCAGGCTGTGTTCCCTGATTTTGCATGTCTTGCTGTGTGACCTTGGGAAGGCATGAACATTGTGAATTTTGAAATTAGATTTGAAATTAACTTTCTTTGTGGGCTTTTCCCCCCCCATGCTATAGTCTTGAGAGAGAATCACCTTTAGGCTTTTGCTGAAATAGTTTGGCTTCCAAAGTACTGTGCAATAAATTGTACATTCTAATGTTATTTCTTCATGGCTGCCACAAAATTCTTTATAAATAGATGAATAATTTTCTTGTGACCTCTTTAAAGTTTAAAAGTTTGAAAACCAGTTTGACTGGCAGAGCAAACCACCAGCACAGTTTGATTTTCTTATCCACCCAAAATCCCCATGTTCTGCTGGAATACAGATTTTTGAGAAAGTTAGAGGTGGTTGGAGGTCATGTGGGTCAAGGGAAAATATGGGTGGGGATGATTGCTGGACACTCTATCTGTTCTCTCTTCTGTAGATTTTTAAATTATTAGTCTCACTTAGTCTGAGAGCCTTCTAGATTTGTGTGTGGGCAGCTGGCATCCAACAAAATAACAGCTAAATGAGATTATCTGTTGTTTGGGGGTGTGCAGGTACTGTGTGCTCAAGCTCAAGTAGCTACAGGTAGTTGAGGTGAAACTCATTCTAGGAAACAAATTTTGTGTCTGAGGAGGAAATTCTAGATGACTTTGAGAGAAATATTGATGGAATAAGAATATGCTAAGAGGTTACTTAAAAGAAAAAAGTCAGTCTTTCCTCTCAGTATAAAACTCTTAGGAAAAGTAAATAAGCAAAACCCTGTCTGGAACATTAGTGAAAACAAAGGCTTGAAACACTGACATAATTAGTGAAAATCAATCTCCAAGTGATATTTGGAGAGACTGGAGCTTTCATTGCCCAGATGCTCTCAGTGAGGCTGGACAAAGTGTTCTCTGTCCTCAGCAGATTTACAAGACTTTCACTGTCACCTGCACTGAGATGGAGCTTCCAGTTCTCCTCAGCCAATTAGAATATTCTTTTTTTGCCTAAATTAGTGTCTTAAAAAACTAAAAATCAAAAGCAGTCCTGTGTGTCCAAAAAAAAATGAAGCGTAGAAAAGATATGTTGGTCCTTATTGTTTTATTAATATTATAAATTAAATTTTTCACAGACAAGATACTGCTTTATATTTAAGAAGTTAAACACTTTAATTTTAGAATTGGTAGGGAATTTTATTGTGTTATAAAGCTTTGTCTAGCTGCATATTTGCTGAGAGTTAAGATCCAAGTAGAAAAAGGTCACCAAAACTTAAGTAATTCAAGGCTATCATCTCGTGCTTATAACCCCATAAGATCTCAGAAAAGAAACTCATTATTGATTGTGCCTAAGGCTGAGGATAAAGTATGTCTCTGTGTAGTTAATTGTACCCCAAGGTACTGCATCATTTCTGCTGTGGCAAGCTCAATTTGGTTTTGTGGAAGCATTACCCAGTAAGATTTGCAGATGGGGCTGATAGGCATCCATTAATTAGGTGACCACAGGAAATGTGGGACTGTCCAGCTGGGAAATGGGACTTTGTAATGAATCATGTCTGGATGTGCCAGTTTTAATGGCATCTCAGCATTTGTTGATATGGACCAAGGAGAGTAAATCAAAGAAGGGTTCAGCTGAAGGTGTGTTTTGCAATGCAGATGGGTTGCAGGTGCCTCCTGCTGCATCAGATCCTAATCTGTTCCAAGTCGTGGCAACATTAAGGTCACAGGAAGTCTGAGACTGGATCTGGGTTATTTATGTCCAGACGTGTGCCAGTGATAGAAAGGAGACCAAAACCAGGGTTTGAAAATAGCAAAGGCTTATCAGCCTGTATCTTTCTCACTGCAGCACCAAACTGGTTGGCTCAGTGGTACCCAGCCCTCCGGGTGAGCTGAGCCCCTGTGCTCCTGGAAAGGGGCAGAGGCACTGAGTTTTGTGGGAGTATCTCAGCTTCCAGTCTGACAGAACTCAGTTATCATGGGAATTGTTACCTTTAAGAACCATTTTAGCAACAATTCATCTGTTCTCCCTGTGAAGTGGCTTGAAATGAAATGCAGTGAATTGCACACCAAAGCTGTGCTGAAGTAGTGCTGTGACTTCTCAAGTATATGGCCTCCAAGGAGTTGCCAAAAATCTCCTTCTATTTTAGAGTGAGACCCCTAAAACCTTCAAGTACCCCTTCATTACAATTTACTGCATGGTGCACTTACACAGTGCTATTAATGTGATGTTGCTTTTCTAAATGTGTCACTTTTCTTCAAATACTTCTTGCCTGTGAGTTCTAGTTTTCAGCAGAAATTACAGTGTAATGCTATAAAAATGCAGCATCAGTTTCTGTAACTGTGTTTTTCTTGATGTATGTTTTGCTGTGGCACTGTGGCAAACAGCTCAAACCTGAGGGGCTCCTGCTTCTCTGGCAGTGTTTTTACAGTGCTATTGGCCTCCTGTGAGTAAAGGGTCCTTTTAAAAATGAATGTGGAAAACAAGGACTGCTTTGAACAAAGGACTTCATTGGTTGGTTTTTAAGCATAATTAGAATTATCAAAATTAAAATAGAATAAATGTCTGTAGTAAGCATCTAAATTCTTTGAAATAAGTAATCTGTTTTACCTCTCTATGGAACAGAAAACTGATAAACTGGAGGTGTTTAAAATTTTAGAATGCTTTAGAAATTTTTCTTGTCAGTTTTCAAGTGTTCTGAGGAAATGTAAATTGCTGTTTCTTGGTTTGCTCAAAATAAGTTATATAACAATAGACATTGCCAAGAATATGGCTGCAATGTAGCAAATTATTTTTGGTGTTACAACAAGTCTTCTTGAGCAAGTTAAATTATTTTTTGGACTCTCAGACTAATTAGTGCCATATCAAGTTATTTGTAAAAAAGTTAACTGGGTAGAATTTGCAGAACTGTGTTTTTGCTCAGTGGGTGGTTTCCATGGAAAGCCCACACTACTGCAGAAAATTCTTTTGTGTGTGTGGCAGCATGTGAAGAAAAATAAGACCATGTGGAAACAAATTCTAAGAATTAGAGATTTAAAAAAAAGTCTACTCTGCAAGTATCAGTTGAAAGCTCACAGTTTTAATTCATCTAGCACACATAGGTGGAAAAACAATCTCTGACAAGAGCCAGATATTATATTTGTCCAGGGCAACACCTACAGCTCATTTATCATTTCACTGAACCGAGTGATTCATGGCCCATGCATTATTTTCCAGGGTGATTAAGTAATAAGACAAGGACATGAAATAAGGAAGGAAATAAATTGGCAGTGTTTCTATAGCTACAATTCTTATGGCTTAATTGTTTAATGGCAATGTGGTGAGGTTCATACATTGCTAATTGGAGGAAACCATGAGCTGATAAGATAATGCAGCCCTTCAGCTGATTGCTAGGTTCAGTCCTTGTGTACAAAATTTTAGATTAGCCTATTGATTATCTAGTTGGAATGCCTACCATGTGGAACACTAAATTTGCCCAAGAAAAAAGTAAAACAAACTTGAAAAGGTGTGAGAACTCTCACACGATTATGTACTCACTGACACAGGGCATTATTTTTTTTCATTGTACTTGGTTTAATGAGTCTGCCGCTGCACATTTAATGTTTTACTGTCTTTAAATTTCTTTCCTCGCTATTTCTGCATTTAAGCAAATGCACTCACACTTGCAGACTATCTAGATGTTAGAGATGAGTTTTTCAATGAAGCAAGAAAGTTCTTGCAGATCAAAGAAGAAAATGATTTATAACCTTTTTTTAACAACTTTGAAATTGGATTTTATTAAATAAATGTATTGCTTATTATTCTAAGTATAGTTGGGTAACACTTTCTGAGACAGCAATGAACTAAAATGAGAGCATTGCCTAAGCAGTCCCTAAAATAAAAGATAACATGTGATGGGTTGCAGGATATAGGGAGGGCAGGTACATGGTCTTGTCCTCCTTGTCTCCCTTGTACTCCTTGGTCACCTTATCTAGCCAGCACCTGGTGGCCACCAGTGCTGAAAGCTGCTGTGTCATGAGTTCAGTGACACCTGCCTGATGTTTGTCAGCACACTGGGGTGTTCCCAAAACCTGCTGCACAACCAGCACCTGGTATTCTTTCATAGGCCAAAAGGGTGCTGTGCTCCCTGCAGTGTCCTCAGAGCTGATACCAGCTCCCACTCTGCCTGTCCTGATGTTTCTGTCCGTGCAGGAGCTGTGGCTCCACCTGCTCCACGTGCTGGGGAGTGTAGGACAGGGCAGCTCATCCCTCCCATGCACCATCCATGCAGCACTTGCAAGAGATGCTCTAGGAAAATACAGAAATGAAAGCAATTGAAGACTTTGATAACTGGAAGTTTGTAAATGAAATCTTTCATTTCAGCAACTTCTTTTTATTTTAATGTAGCAAAGTGGACTGCAGCAGAACAGGCTCATCATTATTTAAAAGCAACTTGCAATGCAAACTGATTTTTCTTCATGCACTTAAAAGCACTTGCACAAGATCTCTGTTTGGGGAAAGAGTTATCAAAATATATTTAAAATAAACTTACTAGGGCATAGGTATCTCTGAAATGGGAATGCAAAAGGCTTTCTAGAGAATCCATTTAAATCACATTTAAATTAGATACCTATTAGATCATAGTCTCACTATTGAAAAAATTCTTGTTGATTTCTAGAGGTTGCTTCAGCTGCACTCCCACTACAGAAAGTCCCTGTACCTGGGGCTTTCTGCAGCATTTCTCTCTGGAGCATAAAATCCAACAGGAAATGCATCTGCTTAGGGAAAAGGTGACAATTGGAGCTAAGAACAGAGCTATTGTTCAGGACCCCTACAAATGTAATAGTGTTCTCTGATACTCAGCTAGGTATTAATTGAAAGTCAGCAGCAAGGGGTCTGACTAAGAAATTGATTTTGATTTTTTTTAATTAAGCAGAATTACCAAATACATAGTGTGAATTATGCATTTTGTTAACTACCAGGCTTGTGGCACCTTCAGAAATCACATCTACATGAGAGGTGTCTGGTTGCAATGATGCCTCAGGGAACAGAAGGAGACATTTAAAAATTTCTACGAGAAAACAAAATACTCGGAGGGGAGTGGGAGGAATAGCGTTGTCCCAGAGCACTCATTGGTGGTGGCACACTTTGTGCTAGCCCTTTTTTGACTCAGCATAAAAGATATAATTATATTTAAAAAGCCAACCTTTAGCTGTGTCAGAGAGCATTTACAGTTGCAGATCTTTTAACTGAAGCTGTTAAGTAAAATATGTTAAATAAATGAATTGATGCTTGTTTTTGAAAAAGCAGATCAAATGAGAGGTAACCTATTAGATCTAAAATATATTATGCAGGTTTTTGACAAAAAGTCATAATATGTATTGTGCTCAGTGAAACTTCTCAGTTCTGGAATTTTAATTACATATTCATTGTCACAGTCACACAGTCTCCCCTACAGGTCTGTGAAACAGAAAAAGCCTTAAACCCGTGCCCCAGCATGTTTCTATGTCCCCAAGAGTATCAAAGAATGTATTTGGTGGTGACTTCATTCCACAGGTTCCCTTCAGTCATCTATTCCTTTAGGCTTTGTATATTGGACACGTTGATGTCCCTCTCTGTAGCTCACAGCAAATATCTGCAAGCTTCAGAACAAATTCTGCCTCCTGGCTGAGGGTTTCACTCCCAGCTCCATTGCACTGCTCCTGGGCCAGAGCAGTGGGCCAGGCACTGGCTTTGCCAAGTGATGCTTGAGGCACTTGCTGAAACCATGGAAAAATGTGGCCTCCACCAAAAACCTGGAGATTTGGGCTGGCTGGTCTCCTCATTTCATTAACTCAGGGCCCTGGTTCTTGTAGTTCAAGTATCCTTCTTTCTGCCCTATGGATTCCATGGGGTGTCACAAACAGCACTGTGCCTGGAACCTGAGGGACTGCTTTGGCTGCTGACAGAATTCAGGCTACATCATGTGGACAGAAAGAAGCATTAATTGTACAGATATGATTTAATAACTTCCAGAGAGGCTTAGACTAAACCCAAGAGGCTTTTTCTGTACTCTACATAATGTAACTACAACAGGAATAATTTCAGCAAACCATTTGAAAGCAATTATTTTTATAACTCTGCTTTGTCCCATAGGAGAAAATGAAATCAATTATGCAGTTCCCATCTGAGCTGCTTTTAATATTTAGTCAACAGTTGGATATATAGCTATGAACAGATGATGCATAGGGTTTTCCCATATCTCTAAATATTGTATTGAATTTCTTTTCACAAAATTCAAATTCTAATAGGAAATTTTGCCCTAGGAAGTAGATGGACATCCAGCACAGTAAGTGATGGCACAAAGTTCGGGGTATTTTTTCCCAGGTTTATGGGTTGATACCTTAGTTGGGTCATAATGTGCCTTGTGAAATCTTTCAGCTGCCCAAAAGATCTGTTTCCTACCTTGTCACCAGTACATACAAATTCATTAATCTGGAGGATGACAAATTTGCAATATTATATGCTCTTTGAACCTGCTGACCTGTAGTCATAATACATCCAGAAAAAGCAGGTGCTCTTTCTCTTTAATGTTTTTTCAAAAGCCAGAGGAGGAAATAGTGTATTTTATAGAGAAACAATAATTCTAGTGGGGCAGATTGTCAGTAGCCTGACTGCATCCTGGGAACACTAAGAAATGGTTCCCTACACAATTTAGTGTTTGAGGTGTGTGTTCTTAAGGATTTCTCCACTAACCCTCAGATGTGCAACTGTATTGGTAATTTGGTTGTGATTTCTTTCACAAGTGTGGTGTGGTTCACTGAGAATCCCCTCCTGCCCTCAGACAAAGATCCATAGTTCTGTCTCAAAGTGCTACCTTGGAATGGCAGCTTCACAGAGAACAAAATTAAGGCAGGCAGAAACCTATCTGACCCACTGACACACAGCCACGTTCACAGAGAATATTATGAGAGACATAATAATTATGGTATTACCAGTGGGAGCAGAGCTTTCATGGCAGAGAGGATCCTGTTGTAATCCTTCCTTAATTTTTTTATACTTATCCAAATAATTTTCAGCAAGAGCTCTGATAAGTAGGAAGCAATTAAACATCTTCTCCTTTTCCTTTCAGCTTAGACTCTGATATTTAATTTCTCAGGTGGTGCGTTACTATAGAGAAATATGATTGAATCACTACCTCAATATAGATCTATATACACACATACACACAAACATTCTCTGTAAATATTACAGTAACAGTAAAGGAGGGTTTCCTGATTCTTTCACTAAGGTTACCAGCTTTGTCTGGGAGTAAATTACAGTGAGCTTACATTGCTCCTGTTAATAGGTCTGGTTGCAATTCTGTGCTATGGTCTCCTGAGCTGTGACCTTGCTGCTTCACAATGCATTTCCCTGCTGAAGAAGTAGAATAACCTGACTGGTTTCATTTGAGCTGGACTCACTAAAGGTGTGTTCTTAAGTAATCACCAAGGCACTTGGCATTTCAGGTGGGGAGCAACAAATTCCAGAGTGGAAGACCTGCTGGAGGTGCTTTGGTTCTGTTGAAGTACTGAATTACAGAATGCTGCAAGAAAACTTCAGCTGAGGCCTCTCTGAGTAGTATGTAATTTGGCTTTAAATATCAAATTCGTCAAGCTTTCAAACCCCTAAATAATATTCCTTTCAAAACTGGGACCTTACTAAATTCACAGAAGTAAATTTAAGAGCTAAGCTGTAATTGCATCTGAGCAGCCCACGGCCAGAAAAAGATTTTTCAGAAGTGCTTTGTATGAGCAGCCTATTAAAGGGGAGCCTAAGCAGTTTATCTGATTGTGGCTAATGCAGAATAAACAAGTGAAGGTGGTGTTGAAAGTGCTGCTGTCACTGAATGAGAGGAGGAAAAGAGCCTTACACTGATTCATGTGCTGCTATGCATGCTTTGTTATTCACAGCTGCCTGAAATGCAGAAGGAATCTGAAACAGACTTGATGCAGTTTTCATGCTGTTAGAATATGATACCTTTATGACCTAGGGGACAGTTGGAATTTCAGTGTTTTCAATTTCTGATGGCTTCTGCAGGCAGTCAGCAGCTGGCCTCTTATTTCTGTAAGCACCTGGGCACAGAGGAAGGGCCAGCACCCTCCAGCCAAAACAGTGCACATCTGGATTAGAAGTGATTGTAGGGATGGAACTATTATAATCTAAGGAAATGGAAGCAAAAAAGTGTTTGAATGTGTGATCTTGAGTGAGGTATTGCTGAGTAAGGCTGCACTGTTGGGGAGGAAGTTGCTTGATGAGTGCAGTTGGAAAGGGTGGATAAGAGCACTGAGTTCTCTATGTGTCATGGAGTTGGGATCTGCAGCTGCTGCCAGCCATAAATAATATTTAATAAATTCAGAACAGCACCAGCCATGGCTGGCTATTGTCTGTACTTGGGAAATGCAGGTTTGGGTATCCCTGAAACAATCAATATCTAACTGTATGTGGTTTCTGTTTGGAAATAAAACAAGCACACAAAAGCAACTGACACTGCCAGAGTTTTTCCCATGGTTCATGCTTTTTTAATGTCTTTTCTTGTATTGGAGCTTTCTCTTTGAATTCCTGGGGTTTTTTCCTGTAGTTTTCAGTTTGAACACAGCCATGTGCCCACTCCTGTGTGTGGAGTTGTTGTTTGGGAAGCTGTGCTTTTCTCTCTCCCAGTTAGCTCTTGCTCTGGCATTACCATGTAGCTCCACCTTTAATGGTAGCATCCATTGTTTTCTTTATCTCACTCCATAAAGAAGCTTAATTGGTTAGTCTCAGGCTTTTTCTTCAGCCTGACTGATGAGCCCACTGCAGCCTCTAGGCTGTGCTTGCCCAGAGAGCAAAGGCACTGATGATGCCCCAGAGCTTTTCAGAGCAGTTTGTTCCCTTGGCTGTGCCCTGCTGCTGCTCGGCAGGGAGGTGTGGAGCACACCTGCACAATGTGCAGATCCCCCTGTGTCCCCAAACCAGGATCTGGGAGGGATTCCCTGCACCAACCAGCCTGGCTTCCAGGGGGTAGGGAAGCCCAAACCCATCCCTGGCTTTGGGTGCTCGTGTTCTGGGCTGCTCTGACAGATCAGCTGGGATGGCTGTGGCATCCCATCCAATAGCCTGTCCAAATCACAACAGAAACACCTTCTGCACTTGTTACAACTGGAAATGAGCTGTATTACAGATAACTTATTTTGCTTTTTCTGAGTATTGTCCATAAGGTTGGGTTGTTTTTCTTTTTTTGCATGTGATTTCTGTGATCCTTTCCATAATACTTTAGCTGTAGGAGCATGGATCTAGGTAACTTTTAATTTGGACAAAAAAATAGCAGGGGCATGTTCTACTAGGAAAGGAAAAAAATGTATCACATTTCTAGCCAAGATTTTCTGCTGGGGCTAAAACAAATCAGAGATCTCTGCCAAAATTAAAACATATCTCTGCAGCTCTAACTTCAGTGGTGGTGTCTAGAAATTGTTTGGGGTTTTAACAAAACCTGACCAAACAACAAACAAAAAACCCAACCAAACATGAGGGGAAAAAAAGAAAACAAACCTATCTGGAAAAACTTGAGCAGCATTGTTGGAAAGAGGCTGAAAACAGTGAGGCATTAACTCAGCCTCTACACTCATAACTCAGTTTAGAGGTTTCAGGAAACTGGTAATTTTTTTTTTTTCCCCTAGAAAGAAATTGATTTTTAATCTGGCAAGAGCTTTTTCTATGTGACAGTGATTTTAAATGGATAATAATGCCACGAATAAGGGGGAAAAGGATTGCAAATAGCTCAAATAAGTCAAATGTATCAAAAAGCCCCATTCACTTATTTTCCTGCCAAGAACATGAGAAGCATTAATGTGGCAAATAATTTTTTTTTCAACTGGATATATTAAAAGGCCCTACGTTGAAAAAACAGAACCTGTAAGGAATTAAACAGAACAGAGCATGGAATATACGAAATATGCATGGGAAATTCTCACCAAAATTGTAAAACACCAAAGTAATATCCTAATTATCTGGGTAGAAAATGGCAATACTTAGAATTTTAGCTGAGTATTGGGTTACTTAAGAAAATTTATGCTAGTCTAAACAATTCAGTCTTGGTTTTCTCAACTTGTGTATCAGAAGAATCACCTAATGCAATGCAATATCCCCTTTCTGACTGGATGTCTTTTTTTTTGGTGAAATGTGTGTGGCCCCATTTGAGTTGTAGAATGAGCAAGCTGCAGCTGTTTGAGGCTCTAAGTGCAGTCTTATGTTTCAATCGAAGCTTAGTGCAAATATTCTAAATGGGATTTCAATAAAGGAGAAGGGGAAAATGACAAACTGACTCCTTCCTGCCATGGAAAGGTCTATTTCATGCTCCTGCAGACTTAGCAGTAGCACATTCTGTTTGGAAATGTGGAGGGAACCAGTCTAAATTTTGCGTATGCAAAGTTTATTTACCAGCGCCTTTTCCTCTAGATAGACATGCAGCATGTATGTGTACTTACCTCTGTGAAAGGATGGAGCTCAGGGATGGAAATTCCAGCACTGATATCAGACATAACACCACAAATCTCTTTTTTTCTAGTCCAGTGGAAATGGCTTAGCTTTTTCAAAACAAATCATTCCACTTTTCTGGATGGCATGGCATGGTTATTTTTATTCTCTTCCTTCCTTTCTGCCATCTGCCCACAAGCCTATTGATTGTCCCAGCATTCTCTGGCTTTGCTGCTGATGCAGTGCATCACTTTCCTTTTTATGGCAGGGACTTTTTCCCCCTGATCTTTGGAGGACACTTATGTAAACTGACACAAAGCTTGGTTATAATGGTGGTGTAAGCAAGGGGATAAAACTGCATTGATCCAACATTGACTATCATCAAGAGGAAGAAATCACACCTTAGAAAAAAGGGATGGGGTCAATAGTTTTGAACCATTTGTTCATTTCATATGATTTTGATATATTCAAGTCTGCTTAACCTCTTTTTCCCCCCTATATTATTATTTTAGCAGAAATGCTCTTGACAAGCTTAAAAGAATTTTGTCAAAGGCCTGTTGAATATTTTTAGAGAGATGCTTTGAATATTTCATTTACAGCTTAGGTAGTTAACCTTCTGGATAGGCTGTACAGCTCCTATCAGACTGATTAAAAAGATATGCTGGGTCAAGCTCTTCCTGTCTTAAAGAGTCTTACAGTTCTATAGACATGGAATTAAAGCAACTCGTTTTTGTGAGGCTGATTTCCAGATTGCTTTTAAAATTTCTTAGCAAGCTGTGTTCATTGAAGAGCATGGCAAATAGGGTTGATCCTAAAAGTTGAGGTTCAAATTAGAATGGAGGTAATAAATCGTGTCTCTGAAAAGAAAAGCTGTGTTCAATATATTTATCCTTATAAAGGCTGCATAGAAATTAAAGTGGTTAACTCTAGAAAATTAGTCTGTAAATATTTTTGTTGCTTCTTGAAACTCCCCTTGCTTAGGTGGAAGATACCTTTCTGAAGGATTTTGTATGTTTTACTTCTGCAAATTGTACATAAAGGCAGTGTTCTTGTGTGATTGATCCTGTTATCTGAGGGATAAAAGTACAGACAACAACTTGGAAGAAATGCCAATGAATTTCAGTTATAAGAGCAGAACACCCTCTTGTGTTTTCAAATCACACTTGTCTTAGCACTTAGCAAGTTGATTTCTTCTTAAAGACAGAAATCACTGTTCTTCTCTCTTTCTAGTACTTTCATGGAGCTCAGGCAGAAGTGCTGGTTTCTGATGAAAGGTGTGCTCTGATGTTGAGCTCCTCTGATTGACACTGGGCCACACTGTGTGGCAAGCCTTCTCCTAAGGCATGGTGATACAGAGGCCAGTGTTCCTGGGGTGGAGCCAGTCCTGGGGCACTGGGAAGCAAAAAAGTGAAAATGGGTTAAAAAAAAAATGACAGATTGGGATGGAGTCTATATCTAAAATCATCATTGACTAGAAAAGACTTTTAAAAATGTAGGAAACCAGATCAGTTCAGTCATTTAAGTAAGTTTTTTTCTAGAATACTATTTAGCAAAATACAAAGTGTTGCTCAGTAAAGATCACTTCAATGGCTGTGGAGACTGAATCCCCTTGGCTCGAGTTCAAACAACTACTCATACTCCCCAACCAGTTTTAAGCTAAGAATTTGCTACAGGGAGAAGCAGGAAATAAGAAATGTTAGTAAATAACATTGCAAATAGCTTTGCATGATCACACCTCTGTGGTTTTGAGTTGGTAAACAGCACAACGATATCAAAGTGAACTACTTAATCATTAAATAAAGAGTTCTGACCTATACAGGGTAATTCTAATTAAAATCCTGTGTCTGTGCGCTGCAATTTATTGCATCCATTGCAAGCTCTTTGCTTTCTAAACTACTTAGAGTGATACAAAGAGAACATATTTTAATATTGGAGACCTCATTGCCATAAATTTGTAGTACCTAATGCCTGTTTCATCCTCATGGCTTCTCTAATTTATCCTCAAAAAGTGTGTTTGCTTCAAATCTACCCTCTCTTACCTGCTGCATACCTTAGTTGTGGTATTCTCAGAATTTCCTCTAGAAGCATGTTTTGTTTCTTCAGGGTTTTCTGGGGAGATTTTTTGCTCTCTTATTTTTTTGGTTTTGTTTTGGGTTTTTGTTTGTGCCTCAGTTTGGTTTGTGGGATTTTTTTGTAATGTGGATATATTAATGATGTATTTCTTGGCTTACCATAAACCATTTGAGGTTACATGCTCTTGTCAGTGGAGTAAGAGCAGCTGATCTTGTTCGTGTGTTTGCTTTGGAGTTTGAAATCTGGATTTAAAATGACATTTTTTTCATCAAGCAATGTTATAGATCATTTCAATAATAGTGTGTTTTCACAACTATTGATATGCTAATGTGTGCCAAACCTATAACAATGGACGTGATAATATTTAAATTCCTATTGATTTAGTGTTTGGGGTTGGTTTTCTTCAAATTTATGATTTGTGCTATTCTTCACAAGCATAGGAAATTTCTGAAAATTGTTAGATTTCTGTGTCAGTTTGATATTTTTGAGAATCCTGGTATAGCACCGGAAGGATCTTGTGGATATTTGATTGAATTTTGCTGTTATAAGTAAACTGTGCTCTATTATCCAATTTATAAACCAATGATTAAGTAGACATCTTTCGTTTTAGAGCCAAGCCTTGGTTAACTTCAGTCACTAATCATTCCTCCTGTAAAGTGGCCTCACTTCCCCTCCTCTGCTTCCAGAACAAGAAAAAAACTGGGCACTGGATCAAATCCTTTCATTTCTTTGTGGTGAATTATCACCCTGAGTGGATGGGAGCTTTCTTTTTTTCTGAACTAGTCGAGAATGTCAAACGTAGTCATTGATACAGAGCTGTGCAGGAAATGAGGGTAAAAGGAGTGGATTATGATAAGGTTGTGCAAAACTAAATAAATCTATTCCAAGCCTCAATGAATAAAGCAAGTGTGAAAGATAACTCTGACAACACTAATATGCTGAATACTAGAAAATTTTGACAAACATTCAGATTTGTATTTCAAGTTCCCTGTTGAGGGAGAAATCACAGAGTGTGCTGTCTTGTTGAGAAGCATGAGGAATACTGAAGTCTCCTTCTAGTTTCTCTAAATTTTACTGTACCTCTGAAAGGAGGAAGTCTAAAATATCAGCAATCAAATGAATATTGAACTTTACTAGCAAGGTAGATTTGATGTTTTCCATGAAGAGACATGGTGTTTGACTGGAAAACATCGTGTCTCCAGTTTCTTGTCTGGTGTGCTGGTTTCTTGCTGTCAGAAGAGCTGTAGCCTTGCTGGCACTTGAGCATCAATCCCGTGCTGTCAGGGGCTGGTGCCGCTGGCTGTCAGGCCCACACCTCTCAATTGCCAGACTTATCTGTCTCCAGCAGGATCAGACAGAAATATGTCTCTTCCACATGATGCTCCAGCCTTAGGCTGCTCCAGCCTCAGGAAGCTTGAGTGCATTAGCTTCAAAGAAACTGTCTGCAACCTCTTCTGACAGCACATTTTACAAAGGACCCTCCAATCTATTCCTCTAGCTGTTTTCTCTGTCTCTAATATTTACTCTTTGTATTGAATTAATACTTTGCCACTTGTCTCTGGCGGTTCTGTAACAGAAAGTGTTAGACCATTCCTTTTATAAGTTTACCTTAGTTATGTGCTAATATATTTCCAGTGCAAAATGGTCCTTTACTTGGAGCAGAAGAAATACATCCATGACAGGACAAGACACTGCTTGTTACAGACTGTCCCCAAATTCCCACTGTGTCCTGACATGAGCAGTTTTCTTCAAAACAGCTGATATGCTCCATGGCTTTGCTTGGTGGAGAGAATAAGAAACATTGTGACTGTGTCACCTGAGAAGCTCCTCTCACCAGCCTATTTAGGCCTCACTTGTACTATTGCAATTTTATATCAAAAGAAACATAACCTCACACGTGGTTATCTTCCTGACTCTGTGCACATGCACCCCGTGGTCCCACTCATGTTATGTATATACACACAATCTGAACTGCACATACATTACCTCAAATGAACACTTCCATTTTTAGGAAATAGTGTCCCACTGAGCAGCCCTAGTTTGCCTGTAACATATTAGGCTGTAAATTGTGTTTATTCTCTCTGGGTTAAGCTGTGTCATTCTGCAAATAGCCTGGTGCTACACATGATAGCATTTAGTGCCTCTGAAAGCTACCTGTTATCAGAGAATGCAGCTTATAAATTGCATATTCTTAATAGAAACATAGAGTGCCTTGTATTTTATGTCACTTCAATTCATACATACCTCAACAGCAGTATGTCCCACCCAGGCCATGATAACTAAATACAGCTGCAAAGCTTGATATTGCCAAAACACTTGGTATTTAGGTACCAGCGAGGTCTCTTTCTTTTCTGATGACTGGAGAAATGATATCTGCACTTCCCTGTGAGAGTGCCACTGGTCTTATTGCTCTATGCAGGGCAGGCAGGGATACAGGACATATGACTCTGACAGCATCATGAGACCATGATGCCTTGACTTACCAATTTTAGCTGCCTCAGTTTTAACAGTTTAGAAATAACTGCACAAACATGAATGGCTGCAATGTGCTGTCAACTTCTGCTGTGAATGCTCTCACTGAGGGAAGCAAAGAAAAAAGTATCCTTCCAAGGGAAATAAATTTCAGTGGTAAACCAGCCAAGAACCAAACATAGGCCTCCCTACCAAACTTTTCAACAGAAAATCCTGGGAAGTTTGAGTGTAGAGTCTTTGTGCACATGGTGGGGAAGTGGAGGTGAGCAAGTCCAATTCAGCTTTTAGAATACTAATTCAGGAGCAGCAGAGATAGTTTAGCAACACTAGAAGAAGCTGCTTTGGCCTGAAGAAGTTTTATGAGCTGTAGATACAGTGTTGGAAGAACTGTGTGAATGGGGCTTTTCACTGCAAAGGGGGAGCTTGGCTGCTGTATGCCTACAATGCATTTTACATGAAAGTGTAGCTATCCTTGGGACTTGCACAGGATGGGAACTGGATGCTTAATTACTTATGCTACAGAATGTCACTAAGGAGGGGTGTGGCTTTAACTCAAGGTTTTTCACACATAGTAATTGAGCCATTTTCCTACCCATGTGTGTCCTTTATTCTTCAGCTTCTGTGAATAATGTTGTTTTCTCCAGTGCTTGTCTGGAGCTATCTGTGTGCTGGATGGTTTGCCATTTCCAGGGTGTGGATTAGTCAGTCACTAGCAGCAAGCCGGAGATGAGCCTACCTGCTTTCCCATCTGTGGGAACACTAATTAGAGCTTTCTTTCTCTTTCAGGCACATTTTTTTTCCTGAAACTTTCAGGAACTTAATTATCTCTGAAAAATATTCTGTCCCCTACCCTGTGTCAATAAATTGGATAAAATTAAACAGCAGAATTTCCCAGTTATTAAGGTGAAAACAGCGAAACAGGCAGTGCACTCACGTAAGTTTCATTGCTCAAGGAATCGGGTCAGAAAAGATTATTTATATTGTGGCAGCACTTCATTGATAGAACTACACCAGTAGTTTGCTAAGGCAAACTAGACTGCTAAGACATCCATTCCGGTCTTGGGGATTTTTTCCTTCTGTCAAGTATGCATTTTGATAATAGGATGGGACAAGGATCAGATTCTTCCATACTCAACAGCAGTGATACAACTGCATGCACTGGCAGGAAAATAGATAGGATGGAGCAGAGACGCTGCTCAGGAGTTCACTCACTCCGACTTTACTGTTTTGGTTTTTTTAAAATATCCTTTCACTTAGAGTTACATCAAGAGGATGGGTGTGAACGGCTTCCTCTTTTACTTCACCTTCATAAGGGCACTGAGCAGTGAGGTTTGTCTGGAAGTCTGTTCCGTGCTGTTCTGTAAATGAGCTGTTGCAATGTTAACTAGACCTTCATTTGTCCTTTTTCATATGTTAACATCCCTAATGTTCTGATTTTGTGACTACAATATAGTTCTCTAGGGAGTGATTTGCCCCAGTTAGACCATCTGAAAACAGTTACTTCATGCTCATTATTGCTCAGTAATTCAGCTATTCCTTCAGTAATTAATACTATTTTAATTAAAGTTTTAGTGTATCTCCCTGTATGTACTTAGGCATAACCTAAAGGTATCCCAAAATTTTTATGTTCCCTGGTTTTTATTGCAACTTTCTCCACCAATGTCCCTGATTATTAAAACAGTGAAATGGAAGCTGCACAACTGAAGGGCTCGTTATTGTTTATTGCACAGGGTGGAGTGTGTGCCTAGGACCACTGAGGCCACATATTTATCTCTCCAAGGAAATCTCTAAACTGCACATCTGCTGGTATGGGATTTTGGTCGTTGGTGTTGTGGGTTTTGCCTTTTTCTTTTTTTTTTTTTTAACTGCCAGCACTTTCTGTTATAAAAGTTTGTACAAACACAGAGGAAAACCTTAGAGCAAGGAGTGTGCAGTGCAATAACAGAAACCTTTTTCTCAGCATGAGGCTGAAGCCACTCTTTCAGGTTGCAACTAAACAAGCACTTAAGTGTTTAAATATTTGAATCAAGTGTATAGCTATGACCAGGCCTTTGCTTTGCATGTCTAAGAGGTTAAGGAAAAAATAGTGATTTTTGGTTCTGCTTATAAAACTTAGAGAAATACATTATTTCTGACAGCTCCAACATTCTGCTATATGAAATTCACTTCCCTTGAAACATCTATAAACTATCATCAGGGTTAAAGTTTTTTCCCCCACACAAAGACATGCTTTCTCATATGAGGCTGTGGATAGGCATGTCTTCTCAACAGTCCTGCTGCTTCTGGAGCAAGAAAGATGTTGAGCATGTTGTCTTTATTCTGGTAGGGAAACTGTACTTAACAGAAGAGAAGAAAGGCAACATTTGACAGCTATTACACAATCTTGTCTATTGCTGCTGCTGTAGGATAATATCAGAAAGCACTTGGATTGTTGCTACATCATTAAGCTTCAGAAAGTAATTCTGCTCTAAAACCATTTCTGCAGTTTTGACGGAAATAGCAAAGCTTTGCAGTAGGGAAAAACTTTCAAAAGTTTTTTTGTGGTGGTGTTTTTTGTGGGTTTTTTAACTTGTCCTCAACCCTAAAAATGTCTCAGTAGCAAGCTTGAATCTGAAATTCAAGATGGGTTCTTCCTGGCACATATTTCATCAACAATGAAATTTCTGTAGTCAGAGATTGAAAGTAAAAGCATAAAGACCCACAGCAGATTTAAATACAGAGTCTTTGAGGAGAATAAAGGATAACTGGTGGCTGAAGGTTTGAACCAGCTGGAGACAAGGGAGCTAAAGGTTTTGCTGATGCTTCTGTGCTTTGATGGTTTTGTCATTTCATTCCCTGTTCAAGACTGAAAGTATTTATCTTATAGAGATGCTATTCTTTCATTTCCTTAGCTCCTAAAGGAAAAATTACAATCCTGGGACATGTCCCTTGCCCTCTGCTTCCCTCTGGCTAAGCATCTCTGGCAAGATTTCTCACCTCTTCCATCCATCTAAAACTCAAATTTTTGCTCCTAAGACACAGACTCTACAGAAGAAGGAGCAGCTAAAGGCACTGGAGGAGCTGAGGGGGTGGCTGAGCTGCCTGTCCTTGCCTCTGAAACACCACATTACCAAGCTCTTTCTCTAGCAGCTCTTGCTTTGCCAGAACAGCTTGTCTGGATGTGTCCTCTGTTCATCCCTTCCCCAAAGCCAGGAGCCCCTGCAGCAGCATCCCCGGGCTGCCCCTGCAGCAGCATCCCCGGGCTGCCCTGCTGCTGAGCAGGCTGGCTGAGCCCTGGCAGGGCTGAGCTCTGCCCAGGCCTTGCAAGGCTCTCAGGCAGGGCACCTGTCCTTGCCCAAGGGCTCCAGGCAGCCGTGTGCAAGGCTGTCTCTCCCACTGCTGCTCCTGCAGCTGGAGCTCCAGCCTGGCCCATCTCTGCTCCCACCAGGAGCCGTCAGTCCTGCTCCTGCTCCTGCTCCTGCTCCTTTCCCTCTCTCCTCTGTCTGGTGATGCACTGACACCAAGGGTGAGCGTGGGCTCCTTTGCAAGGAGAGCCAAGGGTTCATTTGTGGCTTACACCTGAAGATCAGATTGTCATATTTGAACAGAAGGTTGGTTTAGACCAGTCATGGGAATGTTCAGGAATGGGGACAGTTAAGGGAGGATGTTCATGATAGAAAAGCTGTGGGAAAAGAAGGGTCCTGAGGAGGAAGAACCAGCTGGGGAGAAACACCTCTGCCAGCAGGCGCTGTACAACTCTTTTGAGTTATCTCCCACCCAGGGTCCTTCGAACACCACTGCCTTTCACAAATTCCTTTAGCTCATTTCTTGGCTTGAGAATCAGTCTGAGCACAGACCTTTCTCTCATCTCCCATTCAAAGCTTACTCCTACAGGGCAGAAAGTTTTGATATGACTTTGCTGACCAGTGTTGCAGTACCCTGAAATACACCATGCCCAGGTGGCAGTCACTGCTGGCAGTGCTAGTCATAATTTTTTAGTTGTTGATCCAAGTGAAATGAGGAATGATTTTACTGTGCTGGCAAGAAAGAAATTTTGCATTGCCCCAGCTATAGCAGTTTTTAGAATTACAGAAATAAGTTTTCTTGTTTAAGCCTGCATGCATAGTGCCAGCCAGTTGAGGATTAGGAGTACCAAGATATAAGGATGTACTAGTGAGCTGTCTTGGTGAGAAACAAGTAGGAAGTGCAAGGCTGGCCCTTCTCCCTGCCAGGATATCCAAGGTCCCTGCCTTGCCTGCACAGGATGCTTTGCAAGCATGAACAGATATGAATGCAGTTTGCAGCTCCTGACAGTTGTACCTGCCTGGTTGTCCCCTGTGTTTGGTGTAGGTCCCTGACAGTTTCTTTTGAATCCAGTTTGTCTCCTGCTCCTGACTTGGTTTGATGCTGCTGTTTCTCCAGCATCCCTATCACTTGTACAGTGAATGCTATGCTGCATTTCTTCTTACCCCTCCTCAGCCAAGTGAAGAAACATGAGTGTTGAAGGGGAAGTCTGCTCTGGGAGACGATCTTGGGGCTCATTGTTTTATAACAGCAGAACAGATCACATTTGTTATGTGCTACTGAAGTATGAGAGCTGTAGGCGCTGCACAGGCCGTGTCCCACTTAGGGCTGTTGTGAGCAGTACAAGCTCATGTTCCTGTAGGAGCAGTGAAAACATCCAGATAACCTTAACAGATCTTTCAGAATTTCCCTCTTTTCAAAGTTTCAGTTGCCTTTTAGCCCACTCTGTTTATTGCTTAAAATGCCTTGACTCATATTTGAGAGGGATGCTTTGTGCTTGGTGTGAACGACCAAATGGCCCTCTAGCTGATTTTGCACTGCTGCCAGTGCAGGGAGGGAAAGATTCCTTCATGAACTTGTCAGAAGTCATATTTAGAAACCTTTTAACTTTTCTTATTAGAAGTAAGGTGGAGTCACCATCCCTGGAGGTATTTAAGAAAAGATTGCACTTTGTGCCATGGTCTGGGTGATGTGCTGGTCTGGTCAGACTCTGTACCTGATGATCTCAGAGGCCTTTTCCACCCTGGCAGATGCTGTGATATCACATCCCAAGTGTTATCAGGATGAGCCGTCTTTTAGGAATCAGTTGCAGGTTTTGACACTCCCTGAACATTCTCCTCAGGTGAGCTAAGTCCTGAAGTTCCCATCAGCTTGCCTTTTTGTAAAGATTTCAGTCTCTGTGGATGTTGCTTAATTGTTTCCTCACTTATTTTATGAGAGAACTGCTTCTCTCCAAGTGCTTGAACAGTGACCCTTTGGCTCTTTGGCTGAGGTCAGTGTAACACTGAGGCTCTGGTTCATGCAGTGGCATGTAACCAAGCAGGAAGGAAGGTGGGGAGTGATACTGATTTGATGCATTTCTTGTTGGCACTCATTCCCTGGGTACTCTGAAATAGTTTCTCGTCTATAACACTGTTGATATCATTGACAAACATCCTGATGTGTCTTGCTCTGAGGGAACTTTTAGTAGCTATACATTATGTACACGTGTACATGCCTGTGCATAGAAATATAGTTACTGAATTTATGGCATGAGCCATTACAGCTTTTCTTTCAAGTGCTCACAAACGGGACTATGAAAATTTAAAAGCAGCACCAGTGAAGCTGTTGATTGACAAATATAGAATTACTCCATCTACATCTAACCATCTTGATCCATACTAACAAGACCAAGATGAAAGGTTAGTTTCTGCTCTTCTCGTAAATAGCCTTGCAAATGTCTTTTTAAAATTCTGTCATGCTGAATTACATGGCTCTTATCATTTGCAGATCTTTTTTGAAAGTAGCCCCAGGTTACATGCATATTGGATTACCATGCATCAAAGAGACTAAAATAGGTGTGCTATGAAGATAAGGACTTCTTTGTATTCTACTTGCAAAAAAAAAATTGTATTAAAAAGACCCTTTAGTGAAAGCAAAAAAGGGCTCAGAGGAACCAAACTGAAAGAAGCAGCTCATAGAAAACTGCAGAATGGCTGACAGATTCCTGACAATATTCACTGGTACTTTGTTTCCAGCTTTAATGTGTGTTTTATATTCTCATGAAGAAGCATAAAGTTGGGCATTAACATGTGAGAACAGAAACTGCTTACACATTATTGACTCATAGTCTTTCAGAATTATAAAGAAAATCAGTTACTTTCTGATGGTAATTTTCTTAGGCACTCCTCACTGACAGAATCAACAAGAATTTATAGGTAACCAAATTTAAAGTAGCAACATGTGAAACTATTTAAGAATTTTAGAGGAAGAATTTATTTTTTTTTATCTTGAGGAATGGAAATTTGAAAGTTTCATTTGATCCTGTTATCTATTAGCAATAGAAAGTCCACAAAATGAAATGGTGGAGAAATTATAAGTTGCTATTCATAAAATTATTTCAAAGAGCTGCCTGTACACAGAAGGACCAAAACCAATTAGATCATTGAAAATGCAATTAAAATGTGAAAGAACAGTAAGTTCTCAAGGGGAATGCATTTTGAAAAATGTCATGTACATGTGCCTGCCTCTCACTTGTGTGGATTGATGGAAAATCCAAGCTCTGAGAAAGGCTCTTGCACTTCAAGTCAATAATGGTTGTCTTGACAACTGGCAGATACCTGGGGTTAATTTGGGGAGCCTTGGAGGAGCAGTGTTTGGTGGAAAGATCTGGGGTTTTGAGGAACTCAACTTGCAAGGGAAAAGCATGAAACTCTGTGAGCTGGATCCAGCATGAGCCAAAAGAGGTTATCTGCAATTCATTTTGTTTTCTAGACAGTCTAAAGCAGGGCTGGTTTTGGGGGGCTTTTGGGGGTTTTTCTGACTTACACCATCTGATCTTACTGAGACTGAGCTGATTAATAGTTAGTTTTAAAACACAAGTGCCTGCAGATGATTTGAAGAATTTTCTTTAGAACATTATGAGAACCAAGTGTGTTAGTCTATTTTGCCACTGTCATCAGCTACTGACTCAAGGAAAGCAGTATTAGAAGGAAGTAGAATAAAGCCAAGGTGCTGGAAAGGGAGGGGGATGGAGCTGTGGGGGTGGAGTTCATTTGGGTTCAACTGCTTATGTTATTCACAACATTTTGGGGGAAAATAAAGGTATATTTAGAGTTAATATCAAAAATGAAAGAGAGGGGGGAGCTGTACACTCTGGTGTCCCGTCCAAGAGTACCTGGAGTGGCAGAGAAGGAACTGTCCCCACCCTCCTGGTAAGGGTCACGGGGGAAGGAAGGGCTCCCAGCCCAGCTCCTCCTGGTGAAACACGTTTGGTGGAGAGAGCAAAGTGTTCTCCATCTGTTTGTGCACCACAGCAGGGTGGTGTGGGAGCTCTGTGGCCTCTGCCCTGTGCCAGCCCTGGCTCCACAAGAGTGTGCTGCCCGCTCCTTTCCCCCAGCCCGGGGTCTCTGCCTGTGAGGGTGAGCTCTGCTGTTGGATGTGCCCCATGGTTTGTGCTCTGCTGCTTCCTGCAGGTGTTTCTGAGCCCATCCTCAAGCTCAACATGTAATTAAAACATTCAGATTGCCCTTAAAGACCAAGCACCTAATTGTGCTAGCAGTGATTCATCTCTAGGAATTCCCAGTACCAATCTATCAGTTCTCTGAAATCAATGGATTTAGTGAAGATTAACATATTGACTAGTCAGCTTTTCTAAAGTACCACATAATTTCAGAAATGGTCTTTGCCACCCACAGGTCTGACCCTATGGTACAACTCAGCAAAGGCAAAACATAACATTTGACTTTTTCTTTAGCCTACCACAATCATCTCAGCCTGCAGCTGGCACCTCTGGGCCCATCTCTCAGGGACTGTGTTCAGGCCAGCTGGCTCTCTGAAATGATTTCTGACAAATCTACCCTTTCCTGGGCAAGTGCCTGCCTGTGGGTGAAATTGCTGCTAGGCTTTGTGCTGTTCTGCTGCTTTGGATGGGGCCACTCTCAGAGCAATTTACAGAGGAACACTTATTTGTCAGGTGGATTGAACATTCTACATTAATAACTTTGCACTTACAAACCAATAGTTAATACAACTCTCACACAGAAAACACTTCAATATTTTTGCATATAACAATTTCTTGCCACCTCATCACCTGCAGTATTCACAAGATAGTAATTTAAAAATTGTTATCTAGCAGATCATTTTGAAATCATGATCTTGTGATCACTTTTGCCTCCTTACTAGATGTGGTAAATTAACCTTTGCAACAAAATTTGACATGAAATTTGGCACCATTTTTGTAAAATAAAACAGTATTAATTTGGTTAGGAAGATGAAGCATTCCAAAATTCTCAAAAAAAATCTTCACATTAATGTTTTGGGCAAAAAGAAATCTCAGCCAATGTGGGTGATGCATCATGCAAGGAAGTCCATGAAGATGGGAATGTACTGCTATTGTTAGGTTTCATATGAATACAATTCAGTGTTTTGCAGGTGTAAATGAATGTCAATAATGTTTTCTATTAGGAGCAGATAATTATAAAAAGAAGAGCAGGTGCTTAATGCCTAAAGAGTTCTGGGTCTGGCAGTGAAAGGGAGAACCTTTGGCTCAATGCTGAGGGTAAAGCTCTGCTATGATAAATGATTACAAGCACACTGAAATTCACATTGTTTAAGGCATCTGTGCTTCAGCAGCATTTTTTAGAGCAGCATAGCAAGGGATTAAAGTAAAAGAAAGGAATTTTTATCATATGATAATAGCTCTTTAGGCTTTAATGCTTATTCCATTCAGGAAAAACATTGAGGCTGATTTTTCATCTTCTCTTTTCTCAGATGACTTTTGTCTTAATGTGACTGAATTGCATATTCTCCTGAATAAATTCTGAATGGCTGGTTAGCAGGAAAATAAGGCAAACCTGAGCATTTTATAACCTTATATTAAGGACAAATTGTTAGGATTTTTTGTGAATGCTATTTGTAGTAGCTTTTAGTAAAACCAATCACACCATGCAAGTGTAAAAACTTTGATTAAGAATTAATCTCTTGGAGTTCAAATGGCATTAAGTTCTAACTTATTACTGCAGAAACTGGCTCAATCTAATCTTCAGAATGAGGATGATGATTTCTTCACAACTCAGAAGAAAATCTCAGTAGGTAATTAATTAATGGCTGATTTTGAGCTTCTCTGATTGGAAGGCCAGGGTTAAAAGGTGTTTTGGAACAAAGAAAACTGCAGAACAAAATGTAGGTTTTTCTCATTTAGATTTGTCAGTTATAAAATGGATTTTGAAAAAGTCAAGAACAACATTAGAAGTGGAATGTCTGTAGAGGTACAAGTAGGTTCAAGATTTTTGATTAGCAAACAAAAATCATCATCTGCCTTTCCAATTTCAAATGAATGTTACAATTACTGAACTAGAAATCCAACTATGTTTTATATTTTGTTTAATTTAAAGCTGTAATTCTGACAATGAACAGAAACTGTAGACTGACATCTTATCTGTGCTATGGTTAAGGAGAAATGAAGGGCTTCAGGGTAGCATTCAGTAATGAGTAACACCCAGGTTCTTCAGTGTGCTGAAGACTATTCCATGTTGGCTGCAGAACACAGGTAGTCTGCTAGAAAATATGTTTGGTTTCTTAGTCCTTTTGTGACCAGCCTTGAAGTGCCAGCATAGTTGTATGTTATAAAATGATAGTGTAGTCACCGACTTCACATGAAAGGTATTAAATTTTAAGCCACAGAACTGCTGGAACATTTGACACTCAAGCAAGACTTGATCTGATGTCTGCTAAGGATAACAGTTGTGCCTGTCATGGCTTCAGTGGGCATCAGATCAGCCACACTTTTCAGTCTTCCCTTATTATTTAATTAGTGGAGTATTTAAAAACCTTTCTAGGTATTGATTAAATTCTTAATTGAGATTAAACATGGGTCATAAGCTTTCTTTTTTTTTTGTTTTTTTTTTTCTGGTTTTCAGGGGTTTTGCAGGTTTGTTTGTTTTTGTTGGGATTTGTTTTTATCTGTGTGTTTGGTTTGGTTTTTTTAAGGAACAAAGTGTTTCTGAGGTCTTAGAAGGAATTTCAAAATCAAGTGAGCAGCAGCTGCCATAGTGTTAGCTGGAATAATATGGGCAACAGGAGCAGAAAAGCAGACTGGCAAAAGTAGCAGCTGCAGAGGAAAAAGGCTTGACAAGAGGCAAACTGTTCATGTCACTGGAAAATAAGAGAAAATAAACAAGAGCAGACAGAGAGAGAGACATAAATGTCAAATCATCATGATTTCACCAGGAAAAGACTTTTTTTTTTTCCAGTGACAACATATCACTTAGTGATGTATCTCAGATGTCCCAGGTTTTGATTTTACTGTGAACATAACATTGCAGAAAATTGTTTCACCCTCAGACAATAAATTATCCAAAAGAAAAACTATGTCCCCAAGATGTTAACAAGCACTCCAGGAAAATGTAGCACATGGAGGGGATGAATGTAAATATTAAACCCTGGAAGGCTGAGCCAGCCCAGTGACGTTTTTGAAGCCCCACTTGGGTGATGACCTTACCTGCACTCTGTGTTATGAACAGCAAACCACACCTGCTGTGGGCTGCTCATGAAGCAGCAGCACAGGGCAGCTGGGGGACTCCTGTTTTCAGGGGTTTTAAACTTGACCTGAACACCAAGCCACTGATGTGGAGCTTGTCTCTCTCCACGTGATTATTTTTGCTTTTCCCTTTCACTTTCAAGTTCAACATTACAACTGCTATCTGATGCACTGGAGAAATGAAATAAAACAATGGAGAGAAATCCTAGATTTGATTTACAGAGTTGCTGAGGTTTCACTCAGACCTGATGAACTGAGGAAGACAGAAATGAGACACTGGTCCACATGGTCCAGACTGGTCTCACACCTTTAAGCAATTTTTCAGAATCCTATCATTGGTTAGAAGAGCTACACAGATATTGTTCTGACAAACAAGGCTTGGTACAGGACCTCATCCTGTGCTGCAGGATGCCAGTATCTTTCTGTTCAGCCTCAACCCAGTTCTAACAAAATGCTGCCAGTATCTATGAAAGCCTATTCCTACATGGAAACAACTACTTCTTTTATTCTTAAAGGTGCTTTCAAGTTCTAATGTGCTTTGGATGAACATAAACCTCTTTTTCTTTATGGTTTAGATTGGGTGTATGGTGAAAAATGAATTCATTCCCTTATTGGTTGAAGCATCCATGGAATGCTCCAAGCAGTCCCTCATTTCCTCCCTCCCACGTGCTCCTGGGGGCTGTGGGGTGTGGGAATGTCTGGCACAGAGGACTGGACAAAGCTTTCCCTCCAGCAGTTGAGTTGGGCTGATAGCCTCTCCCTAGGGAGTGGAATGTGATATTTTAAACATTCCAGAGGTGACAGGAGCTGGTCTGGCTGTTGCAATTACATCCAGCTCAAACTTAGCAAATGAGCATTCAGGGCTTTTTTTTTCACAGCTTTTGAGAGAAAACAGTTGTGTGCAAATGAAATCTATTGACAACATGATTTGTTAGGCCTGAGAAGCAACAAATGAGCTATAATACTCAAAGTGCAAACCTATGCACTTAAGTCAAAACAAAAATTTCAGCAATAAGCCAGGAATTCTTCAGCTGAGAAGGCCAGAGGAACAGAAGGCCCTTGGAGCATTAATTAATTGGAGATTGGCTCAGGCCCAGCTGAAGCTGCAACTGTGAAAAAACACAGATGTATCAGCTGAACTTCTTTCAGCTGAGGTAAAGCCAAATCTCCTCTAGAATACCAGACATTCAAATAGTTGAGCATATTTGAAAGGTATGGAACAGGTGCAACAAAGTTTTGAGACTGATGTAAATGAGGGTCTGGAGAGTCCCTGCTGGACTGCAGAGAGGAAAGGAGGAAAAGAAAATTATTTTTTGGATTACAAATCTGCTTGTGAGGATTTTCTCAAGCAACAGCACGGTACTCTCACAGACTCACAGAATGAGCTAGATCAAAAAGAGCTTTTGAGATCATCAGGTCCAGCCTAGGACCTAACACTTCCCCATCCAGTAACCCATGGCACAGAGTGCCACGTCCACCCTTGTTTTAAACACCTCCAGGGACGGTGACTCCACCACCTCCCTGGGCAGATGATTCCATTGCCCAAGCACACTTTCAGGGAGGAGGGTTTTCCTAATGTCTTCCTTATCAACAGGAACTGTTAGTTGGGATTATAGTGTGGAAATTGCTTTCAGCTCCTTCTACTACTTGAGCTAGGGTTGAGGGGTTGGATCTTCTCCCATCATGTGAATTCCTTCAGCCAGGAGAGAAGAGTTCTGGCTCCATGTCAATATCTGTGCAGTGTCTGCCTTGCAATAGAGATTTGAGATCCTTGTGGGGATATTACATAAAACAAGGGCTGAGCATAGATCAGTGATCAAACCAGAAGAATAAAAAGGCAGAGAAGAAACAACTTCAGAAAACAAACAAAAAAAACTCCACCACCAAAAATACCTAAAGCCCAAAACAGTGTTAGTGCACTGATCAGTGTATATTTGCACATATATACCTATTTTAAATTATGTATATGCTCACGTGCTAAATGCTGTTTGAAAATCTGAATTTCCTGAGCCTCTAATCCAATAAACATATGAGGCATGTCATGATATGCTATAGCAGGAGTTTGCACTGAAAAATATTCAAGTCTTGTGAGTCATATTGATATAAAGTACTGGAAATTACAAGTTTGTAGCACATGTACAAACAACATTTGATTTTTTCTGTAATATGAAAAACCCTTAATCTTTCCCATAAGCAGTGCAGGAAGTGCCCTGTGACAGGCACACTTCAGTTTTATAACAATATTCCTGTAAGGTTCATGCAAAGTGGTAATTTCAAGCAGCTCCAAATCCCAGATTAAGTGATGTCTGGTAATTAACTCCCATTTTTGTTTGACTATCTTTGGATATCTTTTTCAGAATGTTTAAAAAAGCTAGAAATGTTCTCTTCCCTGGCTGTGTTCAGTAAGGTATCTAAACTGTTGATGTTAGTGCTTCAGTAGAGCAAAAATGATAATTGATTTGCTGAGCTATTAAAATGCATGGATTATTCACTACAGTAGAGATAAAGATTTGCAAAGTATAGATCAAAAAAAACCTGTTGGCTTCAGAATCAAATACAGACTATGATGCATAGAAAGAGTCTTCAGTGGAGCCAAGAATATCAAAGATGTTGAAAGTGCAGGTTTCTATAAAGTCCTTGGGACAGGGATCTTTTCCCCTCCACCCTTTCCTTGCATTCTTTGAACAACCAAGTTCTGAAATTTAATTTTTAGATCAGTGGAAATCTATTATAGATGTCAAACTGTGTAGCACATTTAATCAGGTAACTTTTGCAATCCTATTACCAGTTGCCCTATGCCAGATGCTGTATTTTCTCTTTGAGTGAGAAGCAGAAAATGTCCATGCTGGATGACAGGCACAATGAGAGTTTCAGAAGTCCCAATAGTCCTATAGCAATGTTTGCTGCATTGAAGTGTCTTGAACTTTAACACTCAAGTTGATTATGGAAAATAGTGATATTACCAGGATTTTTTTTTCTTTGGGGGGTATATCCACATGAGAAGATGGTGATAGTAGCAAATGATTTAATATCTCTATGTGAAAAACTCTAAGCAGGTATTGTTAGCCTTTGTTGCTAACCTACTGTTGGACCTTTTCAGGAGAGGAATGTTAGAGTCAGGAATATTAGAATTACATATTCCCATTTTCAGGGGAGAATAATGTTTTTCATTAGTTGGGAAGCCTTACTTTAATGTAGTTTTGGAGGCACCCCACACTAGAGACAGAAAATTGTATTTCTTCCACCTCCCCGAGGGTGAGGTCAGCTGGAGGGGCTTCAATTCAAGCAAATCCCTCCCAAATAAGGATGGAGGTGTTGCAAATGCTTTCAACCCTCAGCTATTTCATCAAGCCTAAATAAAACTTAGGTTTTGTCCCCTCCATGACTAATTGCTTGTAGTCTGAATAAGACCTGAAAGCATTGGCATGCAGAAGGATGTGATGGTAGTACAGTGGTGCTTCCTCCTTTGCTTTGGGGTGGGAGGTGGGTGTGTTTCTGCTTCTTCAAGGGTTTTGAATTTTTTTTGGTTTATTTTTAAAATGTGTAGTAAAATTCCCACTAGGTGACCTATGTTGTGACTCACTGGTTCTGTTATCAAATCTTTTCTAAAGAAATATTTTCTGCCACATGAGAACAGCCCAAATCTCCCTACTGTACAGATCATCTTGCATTTCACATAAGGAAGGTGCTGTGCCTGGGTAGTTGCTGTGAAATAAATGTCTCACTTCCCTACAAGTGTCTTTCCATGGGGAAGCCCAAAAATGGATGGTTTTTGTTTTCCTGTAAAATAAATTTTACCTGCCTGTCCATCAAGTATCTGATTTTATCAATTTCTTTCTTTTATATAGTGCAAAACAGTGACTTTTATCTATAAACCCATGTGCTCTGGGGATTCAGGTTGTTTTGATGTCTCTTATTTTCTGTTTCCCTGTTTTTTAGAGAGCTTTTGTTTTATTTATGTGTATGCACTTGGAGGCACTCTTGAAGTAGCATATCACAGATAAAACCATAAACATTTTACATATTGATGTATTAAAACACAGTAAGTGTTTGCAAATCTAAGCTTTCTGCTTATTTTCATAATCAATCTTGATTTCTCCACTGACCCTCATTTTCTCTCAGTAATGTGTCAAGAAGGGACAGCAGTTTTCTAAACCATATGATTACTGACATGAATTACTGTCAGAATTACTAGCTATAAAAGAAATACTTATATAACTGATTGTAAAATGCTCAGTAATGCTGAGTATTGCCTTGTTCTCTTGTTTGCATTGTTTTCTTTATTACCGCAATATCTCTCCATTATTAGCATCCTTTATATACACTCTATTTTTATGCTATTTTTAGCTAAATTAGAATATTTTTATAAAGCCCAAATTATTCTGAGATTATAGTCTCTGTCAATGATGACTTTTTATTTCTTTTGTCTTTTCCATGATCTTTATGAACAGCACAATTGAAATTACCCACTCTAATTTTGATACAATAAATCATGAGGTTTCGAATTACCTAAGGTCAAAAACCTTTTTCCAGGAGGACTTGCATACTAAATGTATCAAGAAACACGTTGTAACTCTTAAAAGGCAAAGTGATGAATAAGTTATCAAAGGAAGTTTTAACAGAAGTGGAAGTAATATATATCCCAAAGGAAGCTATTATGAGCCCATTAATATCACAAGCCAAAGTTTTACTTACTGAATACAATCTAAATTGTATTGAACTCCCCAACCATCAAGAGAAGTAGTTTCTGTGGTCTTGTGGTTGGTTCATTCCTTTGATTTCTTCAAATTTCTTTCTTCCTCCCCTCTTTGTTTACATGAACAGTTCAAATTCAATTAAATAAACCACAGTGATTTGGAAAGTCATTGTTCAGAACAGGGTGATGTTCCAATTGAATGTTGTGAATAACGGAGAAAATTTCCTTGATTATCCAAACGTGATAGCTCCACACCTGAGGGTGCTGGGACTTGGGCCCTACAGTGCTCTGTGAGCAGTGTTCTTCCAGACCCTCTGAGCACAGCAGGGTTTGGATGTGCCTGCACCAAAGGCTGGGAGCAGCATGGCCTGCTGAAGCAGCTGCTGCTCAGCCTGGCTGCAGCTGTGTTCCCAAGCTGAAGGTGTGCTTGGGCAGGCTGGGAATAATGCCCCAGAGACCTCAGGGACATGGGAGCAGGACCTGGTGGTTGAATGGGTGATTTCTCTGTGGTGCACACCACCTGTACCTGCTGGGTGCTGTGGGTGTCTGTCAGGGAGCAGAGGAAGCCTGGCTGGTGTGTGCAGGGGCTGCTGTGGCTCTGTGTGTCCCAGCACAGGGCTGGTGGTGAGCCCAGGAGCACCCTTCTCACCCTTCTCTGCACAGCCCCCAGCTCCAGGGCTGCACCTGCAGCACCTCCAGAGCCTCTGCTAGGGCAAGGCTGCTCCTAGCCCTGCCAGCCAGGCTTGCCTGGCTGAGTGTGGCTGATGGTGGTTGTGCTGGGTGGCCCAGCTCACCCCAGCCCCTTCCCAGGAGTGCTGCATCATCCATCACCCCGTGGTCATGGTGCAGCTTCACCACCAGCCCTGTGCTGGCACTGCCTGTGTCACTCCCACAGCCTCTCCTGGCTGATGGAGGCTGTGCTCTGCTCTACTGCCCTGGCAGCTAGATGATGCCACAGCTGAGAATGACTCTGTTACTGCTCTTCCCTTTCCCTTCCCCTGCCTTCCCACAGGCACACAGCTGTTTTCTCAGGATCTGCCTCCTGTGAGCACAGCCCTGCTACAGGTGGGTTTATGGCACACAGCCTTCCTTTCTCATCTTTTTGGTGGAGAGGTGAGCTCATCCTCCAGTCCTAAATGCATTCCCAGAATAGACCTGTGCTGCAGATAACTACTAACAGCACAGAGTTCACCTCCAAATAGCTGACTGTCTGTTCTCACCAAACCACAAAAAGACATGCTGTTTAAGGACAAGATTTCTTTCTGTTTGGGAGAGAGATGTAGCTCTGGTGTATTTAGGGAAAATGTCTAGGTCAAAGAAAAGGAGGTTTGTCTTTGGACTGAGCTGTCTCCAGGAGGCAGAAGAACAGGGGCAGGACTGTGTGTCTGCACTTCCCTCTGCCAGGGGGTTGAACGTTCTGGCACGTTGCACAAACTTGCTTCTAAAGCAGGTCTCCAGTGGTCTTTTCACACAGGATTTTTTGTAAAAGAAAATGTTAGGTTGCTTGAGCATGCTAAAATTCCTTGTGGCACATGAATACCTTCTTTCCATTATTTCTTATTTCTATATTGCTTGTTTGTGCATGTTTTATGTGCAAAGCACATCAACTGCTGAAACTTCCTGCCTCGTCCTTGCTGGGAGCTGAGTCAGAGAATGGGCTCACTGAGGGAATGTCTCACAGTTCAGCAGTCCCCATCTGATCAGTACCAGATATCCCTCACTCACTCACAGCTTGTCTTTTATATAAAAAGGATGAGCATGGACTAAATATGAAGCAAAGAATTTGAACCTTTATGCTTTGCTCAGGCCAACTCCAAGCACCGAGGAGGTATCTTGGGGTAGTAGATAATGACCACTAAATTGTGTTATTGCTTAGCAGGGAAGCAAGTTTAGGCCGTTTCTCCTCATGAGAGAAGGTTTGAAGTTACTTGTTTTGTTCATCATACAGAGCCAAATATAGACCATATATTTTATGTTACTAGTTTTTAAACCAACTCCATCTGAAATATTTATAAGTCCCTAAATTACATTTTGGTTGGCCATTAGCCCCACTTCCCCTTTCCTGCTCACCAAATTAAAACATTATCCTAAGATACATAAGAAAAAAATCAATTGGATAGGATGAGCTCTGAGATAATCCCACCTCTATAATGGAAAGAGTAAAGCTGAGCACTGAGACAGTTTTGTAACTCAGTCAGTCAAAAAGCTTTTGAAGGATTCTACTTTCTTATTTATTAGTTCTGTTATGGCTTTTTAGATGGTGCATTCCACAATCGATTGTACGGTACATACCAAACAGCCAAGCATCCCTGGGAGGTGCTTATTATGTATGCTCTTCACATTTTCTGGCAGCTTCAGTTCTATGACTCATTTTATCATGAGCTTCCACTTTGATGGCCTTTAAACTATCTATCCATGGCTGTTAAAATGACTGCAGAGTTTGAAATTCTTTCCTGGCACGACTTAATTCTATAACCCAATTAAATCAGATGGTGTGAGCTGTTTCTCGAGCATTTTTGCTTACTGCTCTGCCATCAGCTTTTCAAATCCTAGAGCTTGAGGATCACTAAAGTTTCTGTTTCCTTTGTTATTATGGAATGCAGCTGAAGCCACTTTGTCATGAGTGTTTTTGATAAGCACTAAATGGTTAATAGACTTAAAATAGAATTGTTAATTTGTTCATGAAAAACATGGAATGTATTTTGGAATATGCATCAGATTCCTATGAGCATGGCTAGATTAGATTAACATACCCTGCTGGGTCAGATATGGGCTCTGAAATGCCTGTTTATATTTGCTGTTGCTTTTCCAGAGAGAATCCTGAGCATAATTCTTGCTTGCTGTGGCAGAATCAGAGCATACAGTGTGACATTATTCTGTGTTGTTATGGTAGGAGATGGCATACCTCTCTCTGGTTTACATTAAATTGGTCATGCTAAGCAGAGTGACCATCTCCCTGATCCCATTGCTGCTTTCTGACCATCTCCCTGATCCCATTGCTGCTTTCTGACCATCTCCCTGATTCCATTGTTGCTTTCTGACCATCTCCCTGATTCCATTGCTGCTTTCTGACCATCTCCCTGATCCCATTGCTGCTTTCTGACCATCTCCCTGATCCCATTGCTGCTTTCTGACCATCTCCCTGATCCATTGCTGCTTCTGACCATCTCCCTGATCCATTGCTGCTTTCTGACCATCTCCCTGATTCCCATTGCTGCTTTCTGACCATCTCCCTGATTCCATTGCTGCTTTCTGACCATCTCCCTGATTCCATTGTTGCTTTCTGACCATCTCCCTGATTCCATTGTTGCTTTCTGACCATCTCCCTGATCCCATTGCTGCTTTCTGACCATCTCCCTGATCCCATTTCTGCTTTGGTTCCTCCATGGGAATCTGCTCCCGCCTGCTGCTGGAAGCAGCCAGGTCTGCCCACGTGTGCTGTTTCTGCATTCCAGCTGCAGATCTCCAGCCATGGGATCCCAGGGAGGCAGGAGGAGATGAAGTTATTTAGTTTATTAGTTAGACTTAGGCAAATGTGAAAGCAGGTTATCTTTTGCCATTCCCTTCACAGCAGGGAGCAACATCTGTGCCTCCCTCACGTTCAGCTGCTTCATCTCCTGTCTGCCCCAGGTACCTCCAAGCTGACTGGTGTTCTGAGGGGCTTCTGAGCCACAGATTTGATTTATTCAGTCCTTGATCTAGACATTAGGAGAAATAACTTTGAGAATTGTCCTTCATATGCTTTGATAATCTCAAACAATGTGTATTTCAGTACTAAGAGAAGTTGCAAATGTATTTAATGTTTCTCAGAAGACATCAACCCAAGATTGGCATTAACTGCTTTTTTTTACCTCCAAAAAGTGGGTACTGACATCAAGTTTATTTATACCAGCTGAAAAAGGAGCTAGTGTCAGGCCAAAGTACCATTATCAATAATCCCAGGCTCTCATACATTTAATTGGAGCACAGCTTCTTGTTGTTCAGTCATTAGTGCTGAGGAAAATAAGTGGTGAAATACTTGCCTCCCTTGATTGTGCTTGAGTATCATCCCAGATTATAGAACTTTAAACTCCTCAGGAGTTATGGTGTATTTCTCTGTCCAACCATCAGGAACAGTGGAGTTTTTAATTGACAATATTGGACAGAATCACAGTGCTGAAGAGAGATTGGAGGGATGTCACCCTTCACTAGTATTTTCTATTAGTTCAGTTTCTAATGTGTAGCACTTATTTGAAGAGCTATTAATGAAATACAAGTGCAGAGGCCAGATTGTCACCTTATTCTCCTGCTGAGTTCATGACATTCAGAGGAATCAGGATGTGTTTGTATCTTTATGCATCCAGATTTGAATTTATATAAGATAAACCATTTAGCAGTCAACTCACTTTATGTGACAAACAGAACTTTTCTGAAATAAAACTGCCTTAGGCTAAAAGCTTTTTGTTTTCTTTTTGGTAAAATTAAGTTAAAATTATTTATGATCAAGACTCTATAAAAGGTGACTTAAGAACAGGAACAAAACATTTGGAATAATAGAGGATGTACCTGTGGTTTTAAATGTAAAGTATATTTTATAATCAAAATCAGAGAAGCCTGGTGGAGGTAAAATACTGGTTATTTTAAAATGATCACATAATCTTATTTTGAAACCTCTGTATGCTTAGGATTTTAACATGGAAAGGGTTTGTGGAGTTTTTCATTAACAAACAAGGAATTTGCATGTATTCTGGCAGTTAGCATTAATCAGGGACACCCAAATAATTTTCCTTTTGTATTGAGGGAATCTCATGGAGTATAAACCACCAAATATATTTTTGTGCAAGTGGAAATTCAAAAGTATCTTTTTACAGACCTGAACATTTAAAGTGAGAATGCTGCATTAGGTGTTTATGGTGCATAGCCAATAGTGGAATTTAAGTTTTCTTGTGATCCAGAAAGCTGGTGATAAATGACAGTTCTTTTTTCTGTTATTCCAATTGCAAGTAAATATAATATTATAAATGCAAGAAATAAACACTAGTCATTTGCAAAATTATCCAATTGCAAATCAATTTGTTGTGTACCTAATACCTTTTTAGGACAAGTGCATAAATTCTCTGGGTAAACGAAGCAAGGCAATTTTATTGTCTCCTTAAGGCTGATAGGAGCCACTGGAAATAGTGAAGTCTTTGGTCATGCTTTGTGCAAATAAATTTATAAAATATCATCTCCTAAATATGTATGAGTAGCATAGTGCAGTGCTTGATAGGATGATGAACATAAAGATGTCAAAAAACAGCTCAGTCTAACAGAGAAAAATAACTAAAAATTACAAGGAAGCATTAGTGCCAGAAATGCAGCTTGGGCCTTCTGTGGGTTTTTAAAGAGAGAGGAGTTTTTAGTGTTCCCCTGAGCACTTGTGCAAAAAGGCACAGGTGAGTCTGGCAGGGGCTTTATCTAAACCCAGCTCCTGACTGCTCCCCTGCCAGCTCCTGGGGCACAGTGCCCCCATGTCCCATCCCTGCCATGCTGAGCTTCCTGCCTTGCACTCCCAGATGCACGTGGGGACTTTAATAAACAGAGAGCTGTTATTCATGCAATAGTAAATCTGGAGGCTTAAGTTCAAGATCCATGGTTTTGGGCAGGTCTGGGCAAAGGATGGGGACAAGAATGTGGTGCAGTCCTGTGCACTGGGACCTGAGAAGAATCTTTACCTCAAGGTTGCCAGGTATTTCAGTGTTATGGCCTTTTCCTCCTGTTGCATAGGAAGCTGTTCAAAAGGAAATTATGATGTTATTTTATAAGTATTAAGACAGTTAATCTGTTAGAATTTTGGTTGTAATAAAATTACTATTCATCTAAAATGAATATTTTTTTCTTCCTGGTTTAATTAAAAGCCCTCTATACAGGACTGCTAGTTACGCTACAATTAAATTCCTTTCAGTTTGATCTCTCTCATTTGGGGACTTCTTATCCAAACTCCAGATTTCTGTATGCCTTCAGAATACATTTAATACTAAATATAGAACAAGGTCATGATCAGACTTGGCTAGTCTTTAACATTTTCAAAAAGATTTTTCAGAAGGCTGAAATTGTTAGATGTAGCTTGATAATTCTGCTTTTTCTCTGAGATGAATAAAGCTAGCTCTTCAAAAGCAGGACACAATCTAATCTTTTGATGTCCCTTAACTCCAAAGGAAATGAAATCTTTCCGGAGGGAGGTCCAAAGAAACTCCAGAAAGAATTTGGAAGACCTTTGAAAATGATAACCAGCTGCTCATGAAGCAGCAGGCTGCTACTACATGAAAGTGTTGCAAAGCTAATAATAACCTGGAAATAATGGCTAGTGAGCCAGTGCTTTCAGAATATCTGGCTGAGTACATCCCCTGCATCTGATACCCAAGTATTTCAGCTGAGACCACCTGTGCAAATCATCATCAGTGGGAGGTGTAGAGACTCACTGTGTAGCATGTTCCTCACACTAAATAACCCCAGCCACCACATCTTTGGGTCAATGGCTTTGGACATGCAATATAGAAGACTGCGTTGTTCTTGTTTAAAAAGAACTCCATGCATACACACAGGAAGGTATTTCTCTCTTTTCTCTAAATATGGAAAGATAAATAAAATTACAAAATGACATTTTGACTGAGTATGCTTAGAAAATTGCAGACTTTATTTAAATGTCTGTTCTAGTGGTACTTTGGCTCAGACAGGACACCCACGTATGGGAAGACATCTTTAAGACCTCAAGGCTTACATCAATGCTGAATAATTCAATATTTGTTACATTACCCATGTGAAATAGGTGACTGCTAAATGTTCCAGAATAATATAACAGAATAATATTCTGTTATTCCATAGGCTGGCTCTATGTAACATATATACTATGGAGGGAGAAAGATCTGTCCTGAATTAGGTCAGAAAGCTGTATGGCACAGACATTGCTAGGTCTTACCTATCCAATCCAGAATATTGATAAATATTTTAGAAAGAGGGAGCTGCTTCCATTTTTAATTAGTCCTTTTTGCTATAAAACAGGTTTGTCTTCTTTGGACAGGGCTCAGCTGCATCATGTAGCCCAACACACCTGTAATACCCATTCTTGGTAATTTGCCCCAGTGGTAATAAATACAAAGGAAAACCCAGAGTAATTAATAGAAATGGAGTTGGCTTTACTGTGCATCTTTACAATGAATGCAGTGTCACTTCCTTCTTCTGGTAGCACTAAAATCTCCCATTCTGTACTGAAATGCATGTGGGAGCCTGGCCTGTCACTCTGTTGAGTTTGTCAGGTAGGGGAAGGCTAATCTGGAAAGCTCAGGACTTGTTCTTCCTTGCTGACCAGCCAGTCGCTGCTATGCAGGTTTTCTTTTGGATATATCACCTCTAGCATGTATTTTGGGCTGTCTTCTGAAGAGCATGCCTCAATTTGAAGCCAGAGATACTGGGTGATGGGTCAGAAATGAGCCTCTCACCAGACCTAAGCAAGGTCTCATCCCCAGAAAGGAGGAGGGGATGAGAGAACAATAAATCACAATTTACAACTCTGCAACCAGCATAAGCTGTGTCATGTGGGTGCTTTGGATGACAGGCAATGTCCTGGTAAAGGTGCCAGGGGTCTTGGCTTCAGCATCTCAGCTCTTCCACTGTATAAACAGTGCCACAAAAGCTGCTGGGCTGAGTGCTTGAAAACCAAACAGGTGTTGTGGTACATTTAAGTTGTAAGAGAAAAGGTTTCTTGGTGTGACTGCTGAGCACTGAGAAAATGCAAACCCACTAGCATGCATTGTAAAATGCTTTGAAATAAGCAAGTGAATAATAAATGGCTAAGGAGCTAAAGAGACAAAAGAGAAGGGGGGAGAAAAGAAAATGAGCAGCTGAATAGTAAGTGAGAAATAGAGGAGACCTAAAGGGAAAAAAAGTGAACACAAGCAAAGATAAATGCATTTGTGAACCAGAGAGTGCAGAAAGAAGAGTGAGAACTGATTTCTCACAGAATGAGAGTTCATAATTTCAAACCAAGGTACCCAGATGTTAATATCTAAACCTAAATGTCAGCACTAAAAGCAGAGGTCTGATTTCAAAAGCAATGCTGGTCTAAATTGATACAGCACTGAGGTCAGGGGAGACTTCATTGCTCCTTACTACCTGCAAGAAGGTTGTAGCAAGGTGGAGTGCAGGCTCTTCTCCTAGGAAGGAAGAGACAGGACAAGAGGGAATGGCCTCAGGTTGTGCCAGGGGAGGCTCAGGTTGGATATCAGGAAGAATTTCTTCATCATTGGAATGCACTGCTCAGGAGGATGGTGGGGTCACCCTCCCTGGAAGAGTGCAAGAAACAGCTGGACCGGGGTGCTGTGGGCTGGCTGACAAGGTGGGCAAGCCTTTCTCTCAAAGTGAGTGACAAAGCCTTTCTCTCCAAGGCTGGGCTTGATCTTGGAGGTCTCTTCCAACCTTGATTATTCTATGATTTTGATAAACATATAGATCCGTATGTTTGAAAGGAAAAGAAAATATGTAAAGCAATTTAACCGCTCAAATGAAAGCTAACATTTTAGAACAGGAACACAAGGACTGTTTTGTTAACTTTAAATGGCCTCTTACTTTATCCTTTCTTTTGAAAAGCAAAATTGGTCAGACCTCCTTTTATAACATGATATCTGTAAATACAAGGTAGTGTTTTTAGATATATTGAATGAATGCCTCTGAAATCCATCACTGTTGAATTAGAGGAGTAAAAGTAATCAGTGTAAGGGTCACTAACCTTGCTTTCAGAACAATAAAGGGAAGTGTTTCAACATATGCATATTGTATAAATTGTCAGTGTTACTAGGGGAATTAAAACATGATGGGAAATATGTTTAGTTACTGTGCCAATACTCTGGCAGGAGGAAGACAGAATTGTTTTTAGAAATATTTATTTCTTCAATGAATATAAGAAAAACATTAATTGAGGTTTCACCAAATTGAACTCAGGTTTACCATGTGTATTTTCTATATTTACAAATGTAAAAGCAGAAATATAAGATGGATGTGGCAGAAAGCCAGACAGGAATGACGCTGCAAAAAAAATTTGAGAAAAGCATTAGGATTAAGAAGCTTTAATTATAGCACTATTTGCTTTGTTCCACTAGGATCCTTAATCAAAACAAAACACTTTTTTCCCTTGATCCTTCATTGCTATTGCATGCACACATATATGTGCAGCAGTTAATTAGTGTAAAAGCACAGAGCTTGTTTTCTCCCTGTCTAATCTTTGATTGTGATTAATGAAGAATCTAAAATAATGTGCCTGTTAAACAGGCAGGAAACATCTTTATATTCAAAGCAAAATCAAAGTTGCATGTATGTGCTTTACAGAACATCTTCAATGTCCTCTCTTTGAGAAGCAATCTCTCTCTGTAACCAAGTTTGTACCAGCTTGGAATGTACTCTGCCAACAAAAGCTTGAAAGAAATGCTTCTGGACTTCAGTAAGGCTTTTGATATGCTGTCACCTGGGAAATCATGCACATGGAATAAAATAAGGATGAGGAGGAAAAATCTGATGTGACCAAAGAGGTGCTTAGAGAGGAGATGATGGAGGTATATGGAGGGGTGCTTTCCAAAGTGGATGAGCTCCCTAAAGATCTGTGTTGGAGTGTCCAAAGAAGTAATAAAATAGTATGGAGAGGAAACTGACTGGGGGGAAAAAAGCAAGCTGGAAGGCTTTATTAAGATAATACACATATTGGAAATAACTCTAGTCATTAATGCACACCCAAGGTTTAATCACAAGCTCTTCAACTGTGCAACAAAGAGTTCTACAGACTGGAGGTTCTCATGGTTGGATGATGAGTAGTTTATCTGAATGAATATTTATGCATCCCAGCCTATTTGGAATTATGAGTGTGCCAAGGGCTTGAATGAGCACACTGTGGCCTGATTGTGTGTGTGACAATCTGCTCTGGGCAGGTGTGTGCAGAACTAAAGCTGTCCATGCTCAAAGCAGGGGTCAGTCCTTACCTGAAGCAGTGCACTGAGCTCAGGGCTGGGAGCTGTGCACCCAGCAGGGGCTGCAGCAAGGCTGGCAGCAGCTGCCCTGCCTGGGGGGAGCACAGAGCAGTGTGCAGCCCTGGGAGCTGTGCAGTGCCCTGTCCCTGCAGGGTTACACACACACAGCCAGTGCTTTACCTTACTCTTGGAAGAGAAGTGGAAAGTCAAGATGTTACTGACTAGCAGGGTGACTAATGGGATCTGTTCCAAAACTTGGCTTCTGACAGATTCTTGTGCTGAGGTTTAGTGTTCTGCCGAGGAGGTGACTCAAGGGTTTCCCCACTCTTTGATCTGCTCTGGAAGGGGCTCTATTGCCCCACAACCCAGCCCATACCCATGCTGTGTGGACTGGTTTTTGCCACTCCTGTGTCTGTACAGAGGGATCAGCAAGTGAAAGTGTCCTGCCAGACACATCTGAGCTCTGCTATGTCTGAAATATATTCAGCTCAGCTCAATGTTTTACCTAAAGAGGGTTAAATAAAAAAACCTATTTGATATTGCATTTATATTAATGAATGGCTCGGTGCTTGAACAAGCAGGGCCTCCTTGGGCAGCCCATCTTTGTTTCAGATGATTTTAGCTGCAGTTTTGGTTAGCATTGCTCATCTGCTGGTGCAGTGCTCTTTCACCTTTCACGACTGAATCTGTCATGCCTATCATCTGTCCCTTGATACAGTTTTGTGTGTCATAAAGAGCCTTGAAACTGAATTTAATGTACTTGAGGATAATCTCGATTCTTTCAACCCCCTTGTGTGCAATTTAAGGAAACAATAGTATCTGTTAAAAATTTAGAGGAGAAAAGCAGTGGATTTACAATCCCTGGGAGGAGGCTGTAAACTCTTACTGGGGTGCTTATAAAAGGACATTATCACATTTGAAAAGCAGAGGCAGTAGAAAACAACTGTCAGAGCTGTAACCTTCAGGCTGCATTTTCTCCTTGATGAAACCAGTTTTGTATAACCTATGTTTTTCTATGCAAAAAACTGCTTTTTCTTTCTTGTTTGACTTTTTAAAATTATCATTTCAGATGTGGTGGTGGTGCAGTAGAGCAAGCACTAATAGCTTTGCAAATGGTAATCCTAACCCTGCACAGATTGGCACCCTGTGATAGTGAGTTTTTGATAGCTAGAGAGAGAGAACTAGAAATACTTTTAACAGCATGTGAATGCTTTATGGTTTTAGGCTAGGATAGTTGAATTTGTGTGAGTCTCAGCTAGTGCTGCCATGGCTGGAAGGCAGCATAATTGCATTGCTTAGCCTTCCCCAAGATAAATTAATTGTCAATCTCCAGCAAGTTTTGCCGGCCTCGCTTCTGCATTGCAAAAAGGGAAATTATCACACTTCCCATTTTGTTTTGGTGACATGAGAAGGAAAACTAAACAGGAATGAGACAGGAAAACTGAGCCTGTCAGTGGTGTGGCTTGTTCAGGCTGTGAGTGCTGGTAATCAGGCCCAAATCAAGCAGCAGAGAGAGGGGGTTGGTAGAAACACACTACCTGTAATAAATAGAACTGCTACCAATACTGATGCAAAATAGATTCTTATGAAGGACAGAAATGCCTCATCTATGTACCTACCTGTTCCACACTTCACTGGCCATTTCTCTCCTTTTTGTCTGGGCAGCTTAACTACTCCCTTTTAGGCATTTAAGTCTTTGTCATTATGGAGTATTTTATGCTTTGTTACCAAAATGTATTGGAAAGATAGCTGACAGTAAATAGAGGCTAAAAGTGAGGATAATCAGGTGTCACTGAAATCCATCTCTGTTGCAATGTTAAGAAAGAAAGTGTTGTAGCTTCAGAACTGTTAGGAGATAGTAGAGCTGTGATTTCAATTTAGGAAACAAAAAGGATTCTATAAAAAATAAATTTCTTTAATTGCTTAACTGTGTTGTAGAGTAGTTGCAAATAACATGAAATGTGTATATAGTTACCAACTGAAAATTAAATAATACAAACCTTTGCCAATAAAAGCTTATACAGAGAAATAATAAAGGGTGTCTGCCCAGATACCTCATTATCTGCATGATATGGCATCATTAAATTATTTGACTAAAAGAGTCAATGTGACAACAGAAAGGATTCTCATTAGTACTCTTCTATCATATTTAGGAAGAATCCTGAGATTAAAAATTTTATCTGTGAGCCAGAAAAGGATTGTAATCTCACCAGTAATTAAAATCTCTTCAGGTTTTCTGGCCTTCTAATGGTCTAATATTGAAATTCCAGCTGTGGGAAAGGCTTATATCACTTTGTAACTCTGACTTGAAAGAGATGAACATTTTTAGTGTTCAAAAAATAATAGGCTTTCACTGAAGAAGCCATTTAGTACCTTTCTTCTGTATGTTTTTCCCCCTAGTGTTTCAGTTCTTTCTAATCCTCACTTCTGTAAAAGTTAATACTGTCTATTAGTTTAATTTACATCAGATAAAGGGTGGCTTTCATAAAGCAAGGCTTTATATGTACCTGAAGGTATTTCCTGAAGTATACAACCCCTCCTGTACCTGAGATGAAATGTCTTTAATAGAAACTCACAAACATTTATGTTCATGAGAAAATTCTCATTTAAAATAAAGTCTACTTAAAATCAAAGAAAATATGAACATTTAGACATCAGTAAATATTCATGATTGACTTTCTGATAGAGAAAACTTACTATGCTAGATTTATGAATTAGCAATCATTTTCCAAGAGAATTTACCCCTCTTTTAATTGTTTGCATAAGGATTTTTAAAAATCATTTGTTGTATTCCTCCAGGTGTTTTGGCAGAACCACCTCCCTGGTGCTGCTGGCCCTGGGTCCCTTGCTGCAGCCCAGCATTGGCTTGGCTTTCTGGGCTGCAGGAAGAGATTGCTGGGCTTTGTTGAGCTGCTTGTGCCACTGCTTCTCATTGCTGATCAGCTTTGGTGTAACTCTGGGACACAGATTGGCCCTGACTTTTCCTGGAATAAGTATCCTGTACTTTTCTCCATCTGTGACACCTTTTGTAGCAAGGCCTCTGCAATAATTTCCATAACGCGATTTCTATCCACACAGAGCTTTTCGAACTATAGGAATCTGTAGACTGTTAGTTTTATGTTTATGAAATCTACCTAAAATAAAAATTGCTTCTGCTGTCCTCCTGTTCTTATCTGGTAGAAGCTGTATGTTACTTTTAGGGAAGATGCAGCCAGTTCAGATCCATTTCCCAAAACACATGAGATGCACATTAAGTTTCCTCCCTGGATTTGTGTGAGTAATTCCAGATGCACTGCATTTATGCACTAGCTGTGTGAGACAATCTTCCAGAGAATACTGATTGCTGCACCCTGGAAACATCTTAAGGAGTGAACTGGAATAATTAAGATAAAGATGATATCTAATAGGTATCACACTAATTTAATTGTATTTGACCACTAAAGAATTATCACAGAGCAAACCTTCAAATAAAATTATCAGGCAGTATCTATTTTTCTCTTTAGACAGAGCCATTGGAAAGTTTTTTCTGCAATTTTGCTTTTATTGTATGGCATAAAGAGGCTCTTTGGTAGGAAAAAAAGTATTATTATGCATTCAAATATCCCTTTTGACAGGAACAGCTGAAGCTTGACATCTATGTGGTCTTGAAACATGATCATGCACAGTAAGGCTCTCTGCTGGCATACCTGCAACACTTAGGGTTGCTGCAAAGAATTCCATTTTTCAGTATGATGAACCCTCTGTTCCAGTCCTCAGAATCCTCTATTCTGAGCATGCATCATACATAAAGAAGAATCAGTTTGGTTGTAAAGATGTCTGAATCTTAACACAGATGTAAAATTGGTTACCCCAGGTAACGAGTCAATAGCAGCCTGAGCCACTTTATATCTTTATTAATATATTTCCTATTTTTTGTATATTAAAATATTGCATTTTGAGGTATTGATATTTTCAACGAGTTTGCACTCTCTGCTATATAGTTGAGATAGACTAAAGTAGGACACTGACCTGGGCACCAGACCTGCAGTGATGGTCTGAATCTCAATCTTGTAAATATCTTCAGATTAGCTGTGAAGTGAACTGAGTGAAAATCTTGGGTCTGAGCTCATTATGGTTTGGGGACAGTTGAAATTGAAGAGGTTTTTTATTGTGCCTTTGGTTTATGACTCCTGATCTTTTATTTCATTAATGTTATTTTAATTAAAAATCTGAATCAGTCACCAAAGTGATAAGTATCCCTTGCACAAAAAGGCTGCTTGAGTGACTTCCTCTAATAAGATTGATGTGGGAATATGTATCATGATCTTAAACTGCAGTATTTCCCACATTTGTATGAGAAATGACTGAATAGCTGTATTTGAGCAGTTGAAAGTGCAAGCACAAGCAGAAAAGAATTAAAATGTATTTTAATTCATAGGGTTTCCTTATAACAAGAGCTGAAATAGTTGTAACCCATGCTGCTTTTGTTTGCTCTCCATACATATGTGACGAGTATGGATAGTATAACATTTTTAGGAGAATTGTGGATTGACTGGAATAATGGCTGCTCATTAACATTCTGGTGAAAGGATATGGTTTTCTTCAGATAGGTGCAAAACCATGAAAATATTTAAAGGTAAAACCTTGAAAGACATTTAACAGGAGCGAGTAACACACAGTCATCAATGAGGTGACCCTTCCTTGTGTCTGAACACAGCTGCCATTGTCAGGGCCTTTTGCTATCAAAATTTATCTCTCTTGTAAAGAATAATGAATGGGTTTTTTTCCTTTAATGTGTCTATTCTTCTCTATCTGTATAGAGAGTGGAAAAAATGGATGTGATCTAGAACTGAATTTAAACTTCAACTCATCGAAAAAAAATATTATATCCACAGTCTCTGAAATTGTGGTCTTGTTTTCATAACAAAATATAGGATATTTCTTCCTTACCCCTGTATTCCTTGATATAGTTCCCATATAAGTTACTATACCTTGTGGCATACCTTGACTCCCAAGGGATATTATGGTTCAGACTGAGCTTTAGTCATCTCAGATGTCCAGAGTCACTGTCTTCTCCATCTCCTTGTCTTTAATACCTTCCCTTCTGAAGTGTCAACTGTTCTGACTTCTTTGACTTGTTATTCCAAATACTTTTTCTTCTTTTATTCCGTTATTTCCATCACCACTGTATTATATCCCTCCAGGGAACACCTGATGCTTCGGGCACAGTGCTTTGCATGTGAATTAGACTATTCTGTTCTGGATGAATTTTTGTAATGTGTTTATTACCTCAGGATCTGGGCACCTCCCAGTGGTACATTAAGTAACCAAATCTGTCACAGCTTATTTGCTTCCTTATACTCTCCTTAGACTTGCAGGGGAATATTTTCCTTTGGTGTGGTTTTCTGTTGCTATTTTTGAAACGTGAGACATGTTTACTTGTGCCACAGAGAGAGATGAAATAATTGTCTCTTGCACTTGGGGCAGAAGCATTGAGTTCTTGGATCCTGGGGATATTCACCCCAAAGTAAATTCCCAAATAAATAGGAGCCTCTGCCCAGCTTTCACAAAGGCAGAGATGTGACTTTTTTAGTAAAAGGGTAATAATTACCACAAATGCAAATATAGAAATAGTAATTGAAATACTAATAGAAATATAATCGAAATAATACAGAAATAGCTGTTGGCTACTCAGAGAAGGCTTTTAACCATATAATTAAAGTAAGATGTTACTGGTGATCTTTAAGGAAAAAAAAAAAAAACAAATTACTAGTTTGCCATGTAGCAGTGTGTCTAAAAATGTTTCCTGGATGGTAAACCTAATTTCTGTTATAGATAATATAGTTAACAATATTGGTGAGAAAAAGGGATGAGTTTTGTTTCCTAGAACACATTTTTCTTTTCCTGACTTCTCTAATAAATTTAGCAGTGATTATTTTTTTGTAAATGCAATCATATATGCAAGTTACAGTTTATTTGGTGAATTATCTTCAGATGTGCTGTATTGGCTTCAGTTTGTCATATATTTGTGTGCAGTGGTGTCATCAAACATGACATCCTCAAAATGGGAATTGCCTATAACAAAAACACAGATGAATTCTAGAAACTAATTTTTTTTATAAACATGAGGCATTATTTGTGTTACAGATTTTTGAGTTAAAATCTGATGAGGGAACCAATCGATTCATAGGTCCCAGAGGATTGAGTCAGAACTGGGTTTGCAATTGTTATCTGATAAGGACTGTTGATGCTATCATCTCTCTCCATCCCCTGAATAGTGAACATGAAGGCTCTTCCTGCTCAGCAAGGCTTATTTCTGTTAGATTGGCTTCTAAACCAACCTAATGCAGGTCACAAAGTGTAGTAAATTGGCAGCTGCTCTAACTGATGAAAAAAATAATTGCAGTGTGAGGCAGGGGAAGTTCTAAACTAATTTTTCCTTAGCAGAAAATAGGTATTATCAAATGCAGAGAAAGCTATGTTAAAGTAACCTTGAATTTTTGCCTTGAAGTCAAAAGCAGCTGGAATTTTCAGTCATGGTAATGGGTACATCTGAACAGTTGCATAATGAAGCTCCAACATCTAAAGAAGTCTCTTGCACATCCCCCACCCAATTCAAAGGTGTTATTTTTCCAGGAAGGAAGCCTGTAGAGCTGGGACTTTGATTCACACCCTTCAGAATGATGTCCTTGGGACCTTTTTATGCTTTGATGTGGGCCAGAATGGTAAGGCTGTGTATCTGAAATTGGCACATTTTACGTTTAACTTCAGGAACTCAAAATCAGGTCATTGTAATGTCAGAAGAGATAACATTGGGATCTCAGCATTAACTATAAGTATAGTCAGAAAAAAATGAAAAAAATAACCAGGCAATTTTGAATCTCTTTTCTCAAATTCCAGGATGGAAAGAAATATATATACAAGTTAGACTAGAAAATATTAAGACATAGTGAATTAGTTATTTATACTGCTTTATGTTGTGAAGGTCAGAGGCTGTTGGTGGGAAAGTAAATGTGAATTGTGTCAGAAGGGCATAAACAGAATCACAGAATCACAGGTTGGAAAAGACCTCCAGGATTGAGTGCAACATTTGACTGAGCCTTGCCAACTAAACCAAAGCATTAAGTACCACACCCAGTTGTTTCTTGAATACTTCCAAGAACCTTGACTCCACCACCTCCCTGGGCAGCCCCTTCCTTCACCCTTTCAGAGAAGAAATTCTTCCTGATGTCCAACCTGAACCTCCCCTGGTGCAGCTTGGAACCAGCCTTCTTATCCCGTAGCTGTTTGCCTGGGAGAGAGGCCAACCCCCACCTGACTACAACCTCTTTGGGGTAGTTTTAGAGAGCAATAATGTCTTCCCTGGACCTCCTTTTCTTCAGGCTAAACATCCCCAGGTCCCTCAGACTTTCCTGATCTGACTTACACTCCAGACCCTTCCCCAGTTCCATTGATGGACGCGTTCCAGCAGCTCTAAGGAATAAAATTCCTTGGTTTCTTTCAACTCTGTGATTTCCAATGACCCAATATGAATTGTAAATACGTAGAAGATTGCTAGGCAACAAAATCTCATTGCATATTCTTCACCAATTCTAGCGATAATGCCTTTTAAAATGCCTGCAGATTGTTTTATCACAAACTTCACTATGATTCCCTTTCTATGCCACAGCATTTTGGTCTAGCAGAAGAAATTCTTTCAAAAACTGAGGTAAATATCTGGTGCAGCTTAAGGATACACCCTGAAGCAGAACATAATATTTGCATAAGAAATGACTGACTTATCACATAAATTTTCCTGTGTAATTTGCTAGTTTGCCTCCAAGGGGCATGTAAACCTGAGAAAGAGAGAAGTCAAATGTAAAATAAGTATTTCTGCTTTTAAAAAGCTGTCTTATCTGAGGGCTTAGTATGTTGTATCCTTATAGGAAGAGGTTTCTCTCTCTGGGATACATGGAAAATTTTGTAGGCAACTTGTGCTACTTCTCAGTTGATGCACTGAAGTTGCACTCCTTGTATGTTATGCTGCAGCAGGGTGATATTGGTATGTCCTCTTGCTTCTTAGAAACTGAATTTTAACATCAAGGATATTAAAGATGACAAAAGTCTGTACAGCTGAATTGCCAGGAACTGGTAATGGTTTATCAGAAAATTTTATCTTGTTTTAATGTAGTGTAACAAAGAAGCTATTTTAAAAAGATGAAGAACTTACACACATGAGGTGAAAATGTGAACTACATATAGCCATGCAAAAGATTGAAGGGAAATGGTGACTGTATGATGTTGGAACTGAAAATGCAGCTTTAAATTAATAATAGCAATGAAAAGAAGCTTAAAAGGGATGGGCTGGTAGAGCTTGATACAAAGCATCACTGCTTTAAACATTTATTGTTTGAAACACTGCTGGTTGGTGGCCAGCAAAATTGTAATGTTTGCACTCAGTATGTTCTATTAATCACATGGGTTGTTTGAGAACATTGTTGGATGTCATGGGCGAATTGGGAATGTGGTGCCTCTCCCACTCTTGGCAAGTGAGGGGATTTGTGTGTGTGAGCCAATGTCCCTCCCAAATCATTAAAAAAGGACTTCAAGTTCAGTGGCCAGCAGATCAGATTCCTCCTCACTGACCATCAGAGATGTTTTTATCCTTGATTCTCATTTGCTTCTCTCAGTCAATAAACTACACACAGCACAATCTAAAATAGCTTTCTCTGCTGAGGTCAAGTGTCTCCCACAAGTCATCAAGTTCATGACATGAAAGGGTCAGAGGTGTTCACTGGAGAGAGGCAATGATCACCTGGGATTGATTTAAGGAACCTTGTGGTTACAAAGCACAAAGAAGGGTTTCCCTAGGAATTATGTTTAAATTGATAGTTATTAAATTCAGCGAAGCAAAACCAGACTGCATCACTGATCCATTCCCTGTGTAGTGTGTGTATTTATTCCCAATAATTTAAACCACTGAAAACCAGAAAGATGCTATTTTTGTAGGACTGCCCCCTGTCATACACTGGAGAAAACTTACACAACTATCAGCATCTATTTTGGGGCTACAATCCATTTGTAAGATGCAGACTGTGTTTTCTCTTTGGATGGTCTTTGTGCAGAACTCAGTGCACGAACATGTAGAGTCATTGTGTTCCCAGCAGAATGTACCTAAACACCACAGAAGAGAAAATGTAGCTCTTGAAGTATCTTCAAAATAGCATTGTCTTTGTGACTTCTCACAGTCTGGGCTTGTACATTTGTTGTGCTCAAACCACAGTGCTCAATAAAGAGTGGCTCTGTTGAATAACTGGAAAGAGACTTTCTGGCCAGGCTTGTGAGAACCATGCCGTGATGGGCTCTGCTGGAAGGCACATTTTGCATATCTTACAATAGCAGCACTTTTGTCAGTGCCAGAACTGTTGCAGTCAGTCATCATTCATGGGAGTGTAATATCTTTGTAATGCCAAGTGGGAGAAGGACAACGACATCAGGCTGCAGTGCATGAAACATGCATATCCTGAGCACATGGAAGTGTCTGTGACTGCAGATGGCCATCTCCAGCCCATTTTAAAGCAAGCACTTGACCATTTGTGCATCAGAATGTGACTCACTAGACCATAACACTGTGAGATGGTACCATATAATATTCTTTCTGTCATTAGGCTGCCCATGAAATCTCAGTGCTACCAACATATATTAAGAGGCAAATGACCTACTAAAGAACAGACCTCTTCTTATTAAATGAATGATAAAATTGAGCAATACCATTTAAAAAAAAAAAAGGATGAGCAAATCAGGTAAAAATTGTGAAATACTGCACTAATTTAGCTGTAATGACAACATAAGTCACAAATTTAGCTTTTGGAGACGTGTGAGGGAAATTACAGTGCAGTATTGCAGATGTCAGTTCACGTGTCAGCCTTGTTCTTGTGATTAAAAGAAATGTCTGCAAAACCTGAAGCAGCAGTATTATTCATATGAACGTTGAGAAAACAGATTGAATGCAGCTGAAACAACTCAGGGGGAAACAGAAGCTTTGTTGTTCCAGGCAGAATACACAAGCAGAGATGACAAAGTTTTAGTTGCAAAGATCACACTGGTGCCACCACAACATATACTTTATAGTATCAAAGCAGAACCCACATCTGGCTGACATGCCAAAGGTTGCTTTGCTTTGTTTCAAAAGCTTCTATCTTTTTTTTTCCTTTGCTGCATGAGGTGGTGGCATTGCTTAGCTGGGAGATGGATCTAACAGCTCTGTGGAGTGCAGTGTTCTCAGGCATTAGGACAATCCTCTGTTTGCCTGTTGTGAACAGACTGTCTGCTTTGCAATGCTCAGGTGATGTAAAGAAACCAGATCATGAAAAAAACTGGTTCTGAGTGTCTGCCTGCACATTTCTCTCCCAGTAGCTTTCGTTCAGCAGTTCAATCTGCTCTGACAACTGGCAACACAAAGCCAGATTTTGAAGAGTTTCTGTTAACTAACATGCAGATGGGGACTTCTGAATGTGCCTGAGCACAAACTCCCGTGGAAGCTTGATCAGAAATAAGCATTTGATTGTGATTCATCAAAATAAGAAGTAAAGTGAGAGAAGTGTCTTATATCAGGAGACAAAAGGAATATATATATATATATATATATATATCACCTGGTTTTCTCACAGTGCAGAGCTGGGAGCCAAGCCATCTTTGGCATGGCTGCAGTCTGCATCCGTCGCCTGCTTTAATGTTGACTGTTCATCTTTTCAACATCTAATTCTTTCTGCTTTCTCTCATCATCTCCTTTTTGCTCCCATCCTTTCACCATGAAAGGATTAGTGTAGGTGAACATCTTTTAAACACATCCTATCCAGATTCATTTGAAACCTACCATTTCAGAAGCCTTTGAGCCTTTACTTAAATCTTTTAAATCATCTCTATACTGATCTCTGCTAGAGACCAAGCATATGATAAAAACTATGAGCTAGGGAAAAATTCCTAATGCCAGAGTGAAGTCAGCAGGGATGGTCCAGATCATAAACCTGTTTTCTTCTGTAAGTGCAATGATTGAAATGCCAGTCCCTGTGATGCAAGGTGGCTGAAACTGCAGAATTATGATGAGCACTTGCACGAACTTTACTTGGTTTGCTTCCTGGCTGGGTTTGCTCTCATTTTGCTAGCTGAACTGAAAAAGGAAGGAAATTAGTTGGCTGGTTTTACATCAGGGAGAGATGGCAGGAAAATATATGACTTTTTTTTAATGTACATTTTCTATTTTGTAGTCCTCAAAATTTATGTTGTTGAAAGTACTCTTCAAAATACATCACTGGAATTCTGCAGGAACACATAGAGTTTTGTGCAGAGCTAAATTTAATCAGTTTGCTCTACAAAGTGTTTTTCCTAGGGTGTATAGTTCCTACCAAGCAGGAGTTGCAAAAAGGAATGTGGGTGGCACACCCTTCCTATTCCTGTACCATCATGCTTCATATTGCCTGAATTTATTCATCTGCATTTTCCAGGTTTAAAACCTGGTTCCATATTTTAATGCCACTTTGAAAAGATTCAGAAATAAGCTTTTTTCCAGTCCTTTTAATAATTTTGGCAGATTATTCAAATTCTTTATGCTCAGTCTTGCAAAACTTTTTATTAAATACTTTTCTTCAGTAAAATATTTGTATCTTTCTCCAGTCAAAGAAAAATGTCCATCTGAGGTCTTTTCTTTCAGTAGTTCTTGTCTTTGGAGACAGATATTTATTTGAATATAATTGCATTATTTCAATGCTTACCAATATTCTCCACAGATTATTAGCAGTGAATCCCTCTCCTAAATTGGCACACACTGATCCACTGATAGCAGAAGCGTGCTTCTTCCTGCTGCAAATTAAACCAGAAAAACTTCCTTGCTTAGTCTCATTGGAATATCGAATTGATTAATAGAAATGTGCTTTGCAGAACATCTGCCCCTGACAACTGGGCTGCCAAGGGATGCCATCCCCATGCAGAGAGTACAGCAGGGTGTGCTGATGTCAGCTCCTCCACTGGCCAATAACATTTTTGTAATCTAATAGTTTTTCTTCTAGTACGTGTAACTACATTATGGTCACTACTCTGCCTGCACAGGTTAAGGGCTACTTTCTATATCTGGGAGGCATTACAAACCATCAGTCTTCCTCCAGCTAACCTTCACTTTCCACACAGGTCAAGTCACTTATGAACTGCTGATATTATTATTATTATTATTATTATTATTATTATTATTATTATTATTATTATTATTATTATTATTATTATTATTATTATCATCCTCACCATCCTGAAAGTAAAAGCATCTCTTAGAACACTGCAAAGTAATAGAAAACTGACAGTGGAAGAAAACTCTGGAATGAGGCTCCCTTTGATGTATTCTGCAGTGATTTTTGCTGTTTCATGGTAGCTTATGCAGTTTGGTTTGTGACTGTCCTGTGACCCAGTATGGATAACCCAGTAATTATCACTGTGCACCTTAGCATCCAAGGAGGTCCCCTGGAGCTGAGGGTGGTGGGAAGATTTCCTTTCCTTTTTTCCTGTATGTCATGAAATAATGAAACAGGAATACCTGGTTCATGTGCAGAGCTATCTGGAATATAGACAGCCAACTCAGTCCTCCTGTAAATTTTTAAGTTCAGTCCTCTCAGGTGGGAAGAGATAGGAACAATTTCCACCCACTATCCAATTATCAGCAAATGAGACTGCAGTCTGTGAAAAGGCAAACCATTCTAACAAGCTTGAAGAAAGGCTTTTACCCCACCTTTACCATTAACTCTTTATATCATTCATGTCTACCTCTTTCTCTTATTCTTTTGGTTTTCACCACACTGTGACAAGGATAGCAGTGGATAAATGCTACATCATGAACACCAAAAAAGCATTTTCTATTATAAATTGCATCCCATCTATGGCTGGTAAATTAGTATATTCATTCTTCTTTGGGCATCAAAGGTGTCATAGAATATCTTGGGTTGGAAGGGACTTAAAGATCAACTAATTCTATGAAGAAGAAAACCTTTAGGAAGGTATGTCACAAATATTTTCTTATATAAAAAAGGTTTTCTTGTAATCATGGTAGACTAACCTGAGAAAAATATTTCTCTTCCCATTTATTGTGCATCCAAGCATCTCATTCTCAGACTATGTAAAAAGTAATGGAGTCATGCCAGATAGACAGAACTCAAAATTTTGCTGAGTGCAAGTAAAATAAGTCCATTGCCTGAAGCTGATACGAAGGGAACCTGAACAGGAGGTACAGTTACACCAGCTGGGAGGTACAGTTATAAAATTGCACATTTCAAATAGAAGACAAATACTTTCAGGACCACTTTCTCAAAAAACCTCATTTTTTCAATACTTCAATGCACAATAGTGAACAAAATAATAAAACAAGTAGGACCAGAAGAAGATCTCCTTTACAACAAAGGAAACTAAGCACATTGCAAAAGAGGTTTGGGCTGATTCCAGTAATATAATGAAATGTGTATTTTTAACCATCACTTTTTACATTTTTCTTTTTGACCTAATACTGGGGTAGAGAGCTTTAATTAAAATGGATTACTGTCAGTGAGCCCAAGCACAGGGACAGAAAGATTAGGAAGCAGCAGGCAACCAAGGAAGAGCATAATAACCAGAGACAGACTCAGGTTTCAGATGGGAAAAAAGTACCACAGCTACCACCTTAAATTCTCTTGTAGCAGCTTTCTACTGAATAAACAAAGGAAGGTACATTATAAAAGGCTACACAGGTCAAAATATGAGTTTACTTTTAATTGGAAGACTTTATCATCTTCTGCAAGGTTTAATTGCTTAAACTTTTAGTGGCTTAAAATCTATATTAAATGGAAGGCAGGGGAAAATAAAGGGAATAGCTATAAGAACAAGTCATGGAGATGGATGGGAAAAAAAGTGGCTTTGCTAATTTTGGAAGTGAAATAGTATCATTAAACAAAGCAGATTAATAATTCATGTATGAATTTATTATTGTTTTGTAGTGTGAAACCAAACAAGCCAGATTTCAAAATAAAAGATAAGCCATGCCTATCATTGAGAAAAAGGAAATGAAGGATTTGAATTTAGAACAGATGAGTTTTAATTCTTTCTCATGTGACCTAACATCTCTAGGACATTAGGAGTTTTGCAATAGTCATGGGAGACTATGATCTTCATTTTCCACAGGTACATAACAAAGAATATTAATTGGAAAATGAGTTTTCCTTTTCTTTCCCTCCCATGGTTTATCCAGATACATTAGATAAAATTCCTGTCTAAATAGGGCAAAAACTACTGGGTTCTGTTTTTCTGGTTGGGGTTTGCTCTGGTCTTTTTTTAGCTAATAAATGCAATCTGATGTCTACATCAAGCAAAGTGACACATTAAATACACAAATAACAGGTTAGTTTGCATTCATTTTATGTTTGTTGTTAGTGTTTTAAGATATTTTTGTCAAAATGTCTGAAAACACACCCTGTGGGCATTTCACTTTGTCACTGGCACACTGCTCTCTCCCTAACCTGAGCAAAGAATGTAAGGGATAGCTTAGTCCTAGTAAATCACAGAGGAAATATTGTTAGGTTTCTTCTGATATTATACACAGCTGTGGCACATTAATTCAGGATTAGACCAATAGTCACTGTTTTCTGCACTGATTTTACTTAGAATATTATTTTCTGGCATCTTCAGGAAGAATAGCACCAGATGACAATGAGGTGTAGGGGGAGAGAAGCTGGAATTGGGCTGCAGGCTGTGGGCTGTGCCTGCAGAGTTCTGTGGCAGCACAGAGAACTTGTCTCTCTCTGCTAGACCCTGGGGGGAAGAAGTGGGAGCTGGCAGACACCCTGCAGGCAGGAGCCAGCCAGATGAGTGACCACAGGTAGTCACCCCCATTTTGGGACATGAAAGGGTGTTGCTGACCATGTGGGATAGGTCACCTATGGATGCCATACAGCGTTTTTGGAGCAGTGTCTAAACCCAGCTCATCTCTGGCAGTAAGGGTCTCAGTGCCGGGGCACACAGTCCCTGCCATAGCTGTCACACCATGCTCCAGAGGGACAGGACTCAAGGCACACTTGTGAGCACACTGAACCAGAAACAGAATTTCATTTTTGCTTTAAACACCTTCACAAATTTGATGGTGATTTCTGCTTCCTGTGAGATGTGCAGAGGCACACCCTTGCTCATGCCTAGGGTTACCCACTCAGAACAAGAGCAGGCAGTTTTCCTGTCACTGCAGCCACTAGAAATGGTTGGTGGGGCTGTGAATGCAGTTACAGGGAAGGTTTCTGTTCTACAATTTCTCTAGAAATCTCACTCATTATTTCCTCCTCTTGTTTCTTTGCACAGATTATTTTAAAAGGAATAATGCCAGTCCTTGCTGCCTTACAAGAGCTTCTTTCATGAGCTCCCTGTAAAGAAGTATAGCTCACAGTAGCCCATGTTTGTCATAATCTGGGACTGGTAAACACATGCCCTGTTTTACAGCATGCTCTGATTTCCTGTAGCATGTCTTAGACTGGAGCCCAAAATCTGACTAATAACTCATTAATAATTTACTGCATTTATAAAATTGGTAAAGAGGTGGCTGCAGCAACAGAGTCTACATAACTCCTGTGTGAAACCCTGAAATTAAGATATAGCAGTTCAAACCTGCAGAAAATAAGTCAAGTACAGCACTGAGCAGCCAAACCAAATATCTTTGCATTGGCAAGTCAGAAATTTGATTTATTGTAGTTTTTATTAAACTTATGTTGAATGTGGAAAGAGAGAGAGAGAAATCTTTTCAGTGGTCATAGGGACTCTTCAGTGACACAACACTGACTGTAATAACTCTTTCTTCAAGCAGTTTCTTGTAGGTTTCAAAAGTCATCACATTTTTCCATTTAGCCCCCAGTGAAGATCAAAGTCAACATTCAGTCCTCACAATATGAGTGGCTGTTTGTGATAGGAAATCCAATTCAGTTATAAGTTTAGTACAATTATTAAAATAGAGCTACCCTTTTTTCTGACCTGGGGTGACAGTACATTCATATTTCAGAAATTTCAGTATTTTATGAAAGGTCTACATAGCTAAGTGTGTTCAGTGGCATATTTAGAAAGATCACTGGGCACAAAATTAAAGACATGGTGAGATTTACCTCTCATAATAAAAAGCAGCTCATCACAAATACCCCTGGTTGCTGTAGTTAGTTTTACCACCAGCCTTCAGGTGTGCCAGTGAGACACTGGACTCTGCAGAATAAGCATCTCAAATACTTGCAATTTTATTTGTTACAGACTTTAATATTGATGATGAGCGTATTACAGCAGAGTGGCTGAAAAGCTGCCTTGCTGCTCAGGGCATTTCTGGCTTCTCTGCCTGATTGCTTTTGCTGCCCTGTTTTGGCCTGGAATGAGCAGTTGCACCATAATTGCACGAATTCCTGGAGCTAGCAACACATGTTATAGGCTGTTGGAAAGTGTGAAATCCACACTTTCCAGTGCTAATAGTTATTTGTTTCTTTTGAATTTCCTGGTTCATGAAGTGCAACTCCCCTTCAGACTGTACTGCTGCCTGCTTGCTGTGGCCTGCAGTTGTCCAGATTTCTAATTGCCTTCTCTCATATCGAGGGAAAACTCGAGGGGAAATGTTTCAGAAGGACTGATTGCAATGCTGCCAGTTCCATTTCTGAATGTTTCCTTCCATTGGATTTATAACTTGGTAGCCAGAAACATAAGAGGATGTCACATTATTAAAATAAAAGGAGAATTAGGTCGATTCCCTTCAAGAGTGCTCTATTCTTAGTTAATGTCCAGGTTAAGACTCCTCTTGTTTTCATACAGAACATGATCCAAGCACTTTTTTCCTCCAGTTAATCTGCCTTTCCATTAGCTCCTTAGAGTAAAACAGTAACACACTAATATTCTTTTGGTTCCATGGCCAAATATGGGTATTTCTCCAGGCTCATTCATTACTATTCATCTAATAGCTACTTTAAGGTTTATGAGAAAAAGTAAAACCTACCATTGGGATAATCTCAAATATGGCAAGCAGCTTTTGCCAAATGGTTCACAGCAGCTCTGCAATTATCTTATTGCTTTATTTCTCAGAAGGGAAACACTCTTTCCTCAAGCTTTTGCTGTAAAAACTGTGGAACTCTAAAAAATTACTTCTATTTTAAAGGTCTGATTTCACATGAAAATTATATGCATTGCAAATGTTTTCTTGGCAATTTACTTGTCATAAATGCCTATTGTACTGAAAAACTCTACATGGAATTGGATGTATTTATTCTGCATGTGCTTAGGAATTTGTAAAAAAGACACAATGACAATAAAAATAGAAATATTATGACTCTCTGAAAACCCCCAGATACAATGATTGTTTTCAACTCAAATGTAGCTTTCTGAGGTCTGTGTAAACCAGGCTTCCTAGCAGGGATTAGGTACATGCTATTCTACTTCCATAATGAGGAGAGCACTGAACCAAACAAAAATATTGTGCAGTATTGAGAGAAGACATTCAGAGCTGGTGCACATAAAATAATGCAGCTAAGAGCACATAAGGCTCACAGGACTGCTGTGTTTGGGCCATTATTGTTCTGAATGCAAAGCTTAGCTTTGATGGTTAAAACCTGCTCTGAAAAGAGTTGCAATGGCCCTCACTCTGCTCCAGCTCAAAGCCTGCAGCCAGAGTGGAACTTGGAAAATCCTTCCCAGCTTTTGGAGGGAAATGTGCCCAAGGGGCAGTGGCTCTAGTGTAAAATCTGAAATAACTTGATTTTCACATTTCTGCTGAAGTGAGCCTGAATCCAGCCCTCAGTATTTTCACTGGCCTGGGGGAAGCACAGCAGGCTTTGAAGTGGAGAGTCCTTCCTGGCACTAGCAGGACTGAGAGACAAATGTTTTCACCCAGGCTGCTGAAAACTCTTTGGGTGGGTTTCATTTCCAGCTGTCTGTCACTAAAAGCCTCTCAGTTTTTAATTGTAAAATTAAATTAGCTGGATGGAATGGGCTGCCAGGGCAAGGGGAGAGGTCAGTGTCCCTGGCAATGTTTAAGTGGCACAGAGATGTGATACCTGGGGACAGGGGCTGAGCTGGGACCCTGCAGGCGCCTCTCGGGGCAGGAGGGCTCTGCTGAGGCTGCCCTGGGAACAGGGATTTCCTGGGGAGCTGCCATCAGGGTTGGGAGAGCCCCCAGTAGAAAAGGGCTGGGTGAATCTCTTCCTGGCACAGGAGTGGTGCTCTGCTATGGACCTAAATTTGGCTTCCTGAAGGTCAGGATTAAATAGGAGTTGTTTCCTCTTCAGCCTTGGGGCAGCAGCACTCACTGGGAAGAGCTGAGCCAGGTGCTGGGGGGATGTGAGCTGTGCACCTTGCCTGCACTTTCCAGCAGGAGTGCTGTAGGATTTATCCATGTGCACTGGGAATTGGTCTGGAGTAAGAGCAGTAAAAACCCAGGCTTGCCAACGCTGCAGTGGGATCCCACCTGGGTTGTTTTATGTGCAGTAAGAGGCAATGCCCAGCTGTAAGAAGGATGTGGCATGAAGATCTCAGGTAATTTGGTGATACAGGATGACTTAAGTAAAGAGTTCAAGGAGTGCTGAGTTCGTGGCTCCAGACTGGTCTGGAATTATTCAGCTGAGGCCACTGCTCAGCCCCCCTCTGCTGGTTTGGATGCTGGATCTGAGGCACAGCACAAAAACACTTGCTCCATTAGATAGCCCTGCAGGGACTTCTCAGCCCCTGTGTTTGACAAGCACAAAACTGAGCTGGCCATGGGTCTGCTCTGTGTTCACCTCTGCTTTACAGGCCTGAGCCAGCAATACCTGGATCTGACCAAGCACAGCAGGGCTGCTCTGGGAAGGCTCTCTCCAGAGAGATGGTCTGCAGTGCCATGCAGCAGGCTCCTGCCTCAGCCTCATGGAGGAGACCCAAATTAAATCTTATCTCCAGAAGCTGCAGTTCCCTAGATACCAATATGAAAATAATCCATTTCTAAAGATAAATTCTTCTCATACATCAAATGCTGCAAGAAGGAAAAGAACAGTAGCTGTAGGGATGGTTTCAGAAATTTCAGAGTGTGTAGAGGAAACCCAGAGCTGTTAGCATATTTTTTTACCTTTTTGACAGCGAGTAAATGTTCTGTGGCAGACAAATCTGCAGGAAATAAAATTTTATGATGTGCTGTAACCATCCTGGTTATATATCTATACAGTACTGGCAGGCTATCAAAAGACACACATTTCCAGCGTTTCTGAATGTGACTTGAAAGCAGCTTGACTTCTGTAATCATAAACACTGACAAGTGTACTCTGCCTACATGGACCAGATGATGTCTCTCTTCATATTAGCATGGTGGTGTTGTACAAGCAGTCCAGGGAGATCAAAATTAACTGAGAAGAAAAGGGAATTTTCTGTCTTGCCTAAATATTGGTCATAAACCAATTGGCCTATAAAAGGAAACTGCAGCTCCTTCTGTTTTCTATCCTATTGAGTTACTGCTCAAAATAACAGTAACTAGTGCTGGCAATTATTCCTTCTTCATTCTGTGCATCTTAGTAGTATGAAAACAAGCTCTCTTTTCATTTATCCTAAGATAATCCCTAATGGAGGGGTGCTACTGACCATGAAAGCCATGATAGCTAATTGCAGACTTAAAATACCTCTCTTCATGTGTGTACATTTTGTAAGAAGAACCCAGATGAATCTGTGTGGTGCACAGCTGTACTGTATCCTCTCCAAGCCAGCACTGTCACACACAAGCACATAACCCAGGTGTAAGCATCTCCTTCCAAAACACCTCCCCTTTTCAGCTCCTATTCCCACCTTTTAGAAATTATGCACGTGGTTTTAGCTCAGTTGAAAACCAGGAGTAATTAATGATTTAATCCCATTTTTATATGGGAAGGTAGTAGTTGCCATAATGAGTGCATGATGAAAAATGATAACAAGCATACAACTTAACAAACCCCACTGGGCTCTGTCCTTCCACCAAGGCAGTGCAGTGGGGTGTGTGTGTACCCAATTACCACACTGAGGAACAGAAGCAGTAAATGTAAACAATTTGGCTCTAATCTTGTTGTCAGGACCTTCATCATTAATGGTAAATGTCCTTGTTCTGGCTGCTGTTGTCTGGGCTGATGAAAAGCTGTTCTGTCGGTGTCACATGCAAAAATTGCTCTGTGCAGCAACCTGGGGGGTCGTTGATAAAAGAAGATGAAAAAAGCAATACCAAGCTGAAAAATTAATTATTGTATTGAAAATATGCTTTACACTATACAAGGCTGAGGTAGAACAAAATTAAATCCCCAGGGAAAAGCCACAAAGTACAGTAATATAGAGTAAATTAAAGGAAAATACACAACTTAATGGAAATGACCACTCAATCAAAGGATTTGACAGTGGTCCATGACTCTGATGTTTTACTTTCAGGCATTTGGACTTTCACATTTTTAGTCTGTGCTCTTTATTTTGCTCTTAATGTAAAAATGTGTTAGGTAATCCTCTCTAATGCTTGCAAATCAAGGAAAGTTTCAAAGATGAAAGTAGAGCTCTTCCTGGGTAGCTTTTGTCTAAGTGTTCTTAGCAGTAGAGGTTCTTAGCCATAATATACTGCCCATGAATCAAAGAGAATAATTTCACTACAACCAGAGGAAAGGCTTCTGGATGTCTGTTATTTAAGAGGCAACAAATAATGGATGATGTGGAAAATATTGAACGTTAAGTGCTGTCTTGCTGCTGACTTACAGAAGGCTTTAATGTTACTAGATGTTTGTTTGATAGCACTTAATCTAAGAAAAAAGGATCACAGGAATATTCCAGAGTTAAGGAAAGAATGGACTGCAGGATAATTTTAGAGAAATCAGAGGTTAATAGAAAAGTTTGACAAAAAAAAAAAAAAAAAGCAAACTTGCAGCAGAGCCCTCCAGGAATTGGCTGAGGTGTCTCGAGGGGCAGAAGAGACAAAGTAGAGAAATGCACATCTAGCATCTATATTTTAAAGGAATTTACTACTTTCTTGTATTGTGCAGCTTGTCACCTGGCTGAAATATCTAAAGAGATAGCAAAATATTCAATAACAGACATTGCAAGCTTCAGGAGACATCCAGCAGTGTGAGAGCACCCCAGAGTGATGCCAGACAGGACAACAAGCCCAGTCTAATGTACAAACAGCTGGTTTGAGGGTGGGACACCACAGCTGGGACATTCCTTGATACTGCCCCAAACTTATGGAAAGCAAACCAGCAAAGCTAATACAAACCAGATGTGTTCAGCTGTCATCCCCCAAAAATGGTTCAAGAGCTGCTTGTTTTCTTGTCCCTGTTGTGCTGCAGCCCAGCTGTCACAGAGGGGTCGGCACGCTCCGTGTTTCTTTGCTCCTGAGTGACACCTCTGCATTCTGCAGACCTGTGGGGTGGTCCTCCAGGTACAGAACCACTCCCTCAGATTTCCCTCCAGCTCCCTGGCTCAGGATCTCAGCCACATCAGGCTTGCCATGGGCACAGTTTGCAGGGAGCAGTGGCTCTCCAACATCACTGACCTAGAGCCTGGTGCAGGGGCCACCAGACCAAAAGCCAAAGTTGGGATTCTATCACAATTCCTGTGGCACATCCCAGTGGCACAGGCAGGGTCTGTGGGCTCCTGTGGCTGTGGGGATGAAGCCAGCCTCAGGGAAAAGCCTCATCTCCACAGTGGATCCTAGGAAAGGGCTTCTTGGGATCATTACTGGAAAATATCTCCTCCTGATACTGAAAACAGCTCAGTAAAATAAACACAATTCTTCTCAGAGAGAAAAATATAGAGTGCACCAAGACATTCAGTGTACCAATTTTCAGCATACTTTCTGCATAATTAGCATGCTATTAGAAAAAACTAGAAGGCACATTTAGAAATCTTTTTTGCTCAGGGCTCTTCACTGTACAAAGCTGAAATACCGTGACAGATTTTAAACAGCAATTGCTATTTATGCTGGTACTATAAAACCTCCTGAAGTGAATTTTTCTTTAAGTTTCTCAGCCTAAACCTCGACTACACATTCTCCCTGTGCTGTACCTGTGGATGCCTAGCCTTAACTTAGTCAGGGATGCTGTGTTTAGCCTTTCCTCAAAGTCAAGTCCAAATCTCCCATGAAGCTCTGGGCAGCTGAATGCATCAGTATTCCAGAGGTCAAGTCAGCACATACCTGTACTCTGACTTCTGTTTTGAATCAATTTTATAGCCTTAAATGATTAGTGCCTGAAATAAATGATTGAATATGCCTCGAGAGAAAATGTGTGAGGAGTAAAAAGATGAAAAATGCTTGGTTTTGTGGAGAGACCTGGAGCAGATTTATCTTGTTAGAAAAGTTGCTAGAGTGACAAAGAGGTAAAAATCTGAATTTTCATTTTCAATTAACAGATTTGCTAAGACAGTTTTCCTGGAATGTTTAAAATCTTTTCTAGCATAGTGGTTTATCTTGCACCTCCTGTCTGCTCCTCCTTTTATCTGTAAAAAGTTGCACATATACACTGGAGCTGCTCACTGTTAACAAAAACTTATGACAAATGTTCCCTGTTGAAAAGGGACTTGATTGACTTATCCATGGCCAACTCCTACACTGTAAGATCATTCCACCCACCTGTGATCTGAAAAGATGACCTAGGAATGGATCTGAAATCCTTAGGAGTGCTTTTAGATAGTGTGTATGTGGCAGGACAGACAGTAGCATCCCCTCAGAACTGGGTTGAAGATGTATTTCTTCTTTTATACTTAATTCATACAGAAATTTCTCTTCTAAGTCTGTGGGAAATGAAACCATTTAACTGGAACAAGATCACCTTTTTTTAGACTCACTGAGCAGAACCTGAGGAGAACAGCATCTCCTGCCTCCTTTGGAATGGAAAGTGTTTCTGGTTTTTGTTTGTAGCAGACCTGGTTTGTCTGGACATTCATGTGATTAAGGATATTGCTGAAAAAGCACAGGCCTGATATGATCCTTGTGCAGGGGAACAGAAAGTGTCCAGCCACCCTACACTGAGGCTGGGGTAGCATCAGACAGCTTTTCTGCTCCTGACAAGCTCACCCAGACATTCCAAGGCTTGTGTATTTTTACCTTCCAGACAGATTGGAAAGGCAATTTCAAACAAACTAAATAAACAAAACCTACTCTTTGGAAAGGACTTCTTTCAAAAAAAAAAAGAGTTATTTGATTATCAGTAGAGCCCTCCATCCACCTTCTGCAAAACTGACACCCTGCTAAAGAGAGCAAGCACCTTTCTAACCCTTGGATCCCTCTGTGTAGGGGCTTCATGGCTTTATCCTCCAGGGATTCAGACAGTGCAGCTCATTGAAGACAGATTGTTCCCATGGAGGGTGAATCTCCTTGAATGTGGCATTGTGTCAGTACAAATGGGGTATTTCCACAGGCTTTCATCCCTGGTGTGCTGCTGAAGCCCAGACCCCACTGCCTCGTGCTCCCTCCCCAACAGGGAATAAAAACACTTTTATTTTGTCAATACCATAGTGTGCACGGGCCATCTCTGGAAGGTGCTCATGCCAAGGCCCAGAGCAGCAGCAGAGGACATGCATGGCTGACTGGTGCTGCAAGGTGTAGCCTTGAATGCAACAACACCTCTCCCATCTGTAATTTTCCTTAAAAATCACACAGCCGAAGCTCATCCTCTCTCTCTCTTGCTAAAGTAGGTGTTTTGTTGAAAAGCACAAATTGATTCCCTCATAATTAGTAATTTTCAAAGGACTTTGCCTTTTCCTGTAACAGCAAATCCTGTACTTGATCCACTTACACTGCATGATACTTGCAGCCTTTCACAGACACTGCTAGCTGCTCATTTATCTTGCACTAGTGATAGTCTTTGAGCTGACCTGTGGTGTGACTTTAGCTGAATGGAATGTAAAACAGGAGCTGATAAAGAGCATTTTTACATCTCAAGGTCATAAATATTGAACAGATTCCCTGTCATGCTTGTAAAGAAGAGTGTCATGCCTCTTTTGGTGTTGCAGTCAGTCTTTGAAAAGCATAGGCCTGGCAGAAGTGCTGGGGTAAATATAGAATACATCTTCACACTTCTAAAGGAGTACAGAACCACTTCTATAAATTTAATAATAAATACAAACAGTTTGTGCTTCAAAATGGAACATTAATGCAGTGCTAGCACTGCAATATCAGACACTCAAAATCGGAATATTTTAGAAGGCTGGGCTGTTCTCATTGTAATGTGGCCAAGCTCCACATCCCAAATTATATATGGCATATTTTAATAGTAAGAATGTATTAAAACTTACATTTTAAAATCCACTTTCTTTTTCAATATGTGAAGCTTATGTTAATGAGGAGTGAGTGACAAAGGCAGATTTGGAGGTGATCTCTTCAGTGGTTAGAAATTTTCAAACTCCACGGTTTCACATCTCCTGTTTTGACCATCAGGTTGATTTTAAAATCATGCTGGATGAAATAACCAGTTCTCTCCTCAGGGGTAATTAGCTTCCTGTTTAATTATCTCAAACTCTGAACTGTAGTTTTTTTAGTTCTCTAAATGTGGTTAAATATAAAGGGGTTGCATATCTTTTTAAAACATGTAGACATGGAGAATTTAGAGAGCATGAGCAATTCCATAGTCTTCCTTGTCAAAGGGTCTACTGGGAAATAGAAAAGGCTGAGGGATAATTCATAATTTTTGTTTGAGACTAACACTGAAAATTCCATGTCAAACTGATTTGTTTCGAGGGTACTTGGCTGCTACCAGTTTGTAATTTGTTATCTGGACTTGTTAAGATGTGTGAGGTATCTTTGCTTCTCTCTCTTCACACGAAGAGCAGCATTAGTGAGCACTTCAGTTCAGACCTATTTTGATGATCTCAGCATCAGACAGCATTTTGTGATCCTGATGTGGTCTCCAAACAACACACTATGGTGAGGGTTAACCCTGACACCCAGTTTTAGAAACCAAACTGAACCTTCCCACTGGCTTAGTGTATTTGAAGGAGCTTAGCTGGGAAGATGCAGGCATGGGAGGGGTCCAGCTGAGTACAGGCATTTTGTGCCTGTGTGTGCACTGTGCTGCCATCAGGCCCAGCCCTTTGGAGACCTCCCCTGAGCCCACAGGGACTGGCATGGGAATTGGGGCACCCCTGCCCCACAGCTCACCCTAAGACTCTGACTTTTCATCTTTAATAACTGCCTTAAACCTTTCTTTTAATCTGTAAATAAAATTTGTATCACTTTTGGAGGCTGAATTCAGCACAATTTTAAATATACTGTTTGTCTTAACTGCTGCTTACTGCAGGATCTGAATAAGTACATCACATTTAGATTTCACTTTTTAAGAAGTGCATGCTTTGTTGTAGATGGAAAAGTGGAAAAGTTAGAGACCATTGAACTCCTATCTGTTTCATCTGCTGAAGAGCTTTAATTAAAATGGGGATCTCATTAGCAGAGACATTAATCTATAATTTATTGTTTCATTTTTCCAAATGATTCCTAAAGCATAACTTATGTGACACATCCAAACAATTGATAAAACCAGTCTGCAGTCTGACACAGGCTGAGTTTTTTAACAGACTTATCAAAAGTTTTTGACATTTTAAAAAATTTCTGCCTGTTGTAAAGAGTAACGTTCTTCCCCATTAGAGAGACTTTTTCATGGATGGCAATGATTGATAGAGAGTCTATTCCTGCTAGGAAATTCACATTCTGAATCGAAATCAGACCCTGGAGTCTGAGTTGCACAGATGTGTCCTTGCCCCCTGTGCACAGACAGAGCAGCACAGAGTGTTGATGCCCAGCTGTGGAAGTTTGCTTGCTCTGCCTGTCTCAGCCACAGCTCACTGCTGCACCCACTCAGTTTGTGCTCCTGAATTTCAGGCAAACACTCTGCACACTCTGTTGCAGTTGAGGAGTCATATCAATTTAACAGTGTCCAAAATCTCCTCTTATCTCTGTCAGGTCGTGCTGTATCATGGCCTCAGAATGTTCATCAGTTAAGGTTTTTTTCCCTGCTGAGGATATCAGTTGTTCCACTCCCAGAACTACCAACCACCCAGGAAAATATGGACTTTCTCCTCCTTGAAGCTTGCAGGAGAAAGTGATAGAAGTAAAACTGAACTTATAAGTGCTTCTCTTTTTCCCCTATTAGGAGCAAATTCAGCAATGTAAATGGGCTATAAAAAAATATTGTTATTCAGTGAGCAACAAACTTCGATTTAGTTACCTGCACCAGACTGTTCTAAATTGCACATCCTGTCCAATGTCATCTAAGCCTCATGAAGCTAAAGGATTGCTGTAATTGAGGGCCAGTCATCCTTTATTTACTGAACAATACAATACCAAGCAAAACCACAAGCCCTTTTGTGTATCTGAGACAAATGGATGTGACTGAGGTTCCTGAGCCAAAAAGGAAATTGGAGCCCCAGTGACGTGGTTGGACTTGAGGGGTTGTGAAGGCTTGGAAAATACTGTGGGGCCAGGGCTTTTGGAAGGCTTGTTGGAACTCTAGGGCAATTTTCCAGCAGGGGGCACAGAAGTCATGCCATGGAAGCCATGTGTATGACACAGGAGGTGTTTCTTGTCAGAAACTTCTGGGCTGAACTCCTTCCCAGCTTCCCACAGCCTGAGCCCTTGCAGGCAGTGTCTGCTCCTGACTCCAGCAGGTGGGGGAGGATGGTCCTCCCACATTTTGTGTCTGGCTGCCAGCCTGAAAGGACAGGCAGGAAAGAAGCCATGAAGTGGCCTGAAAGGTTCACTCAGCTGTTGCTTCAAGGAAAAAACTTTGCCTTAATAAGGGGTTAAGAGGGAAGTGAAAATTATTCTTTCAGTAAAGGCAAATGGCAAAACAGTTTTAGCTGAAACCTGCTAAAAACCATTTGCCCCTGGGTGGCCACAAAGCAGGAAAATATCACCAGAGAAGGAAAATGCTTCAAAAAGTTCTCTGAATGAAAGAAACAGAAAGTTATAATGGCACTCCTGACTTAACCTTACCAGCTACTGCTACTGGAGCTTACTGTAATGCTGCATCTTATCTGACCCAAATCCTAAACCAAATAGTTTTGCTCTCTGTTCCTTTATATTTTGCTGCTGGCTACAGATAAAATTGAGCATGTTTCATTCAAAGAATATTAGTGTCTAGATACAGATTGTTCATCCACTCCTAGACACAAAAGAAATAGTAAAGGGTATTTGCCTCAACATAATGACTTCATCAAACAAATGGAACACAAGTATTGTAGAAACAGTACTGCAGAAACCAAGAGAGTTTTCATAAACTGAAGAACAGGAGGGTAGGGATGACTATTGCACTTTCAGGGAACAAAACTGGTGATTCCTTTGATAAACAGCATCATAAAACAAAGCTGGGTGTTATTAAAATGTGTCTTGTCCCTGTAATTTTGTAAAAGATGGTGTAAATCTTTGGGGCTGTTTTGCTTTTATCCTTCAAAATAAAAGGACTCTTAATTCATAATTTATAAGCACAGCCACTCCAGTGAGTGTTCCTGCAGGCTACTCTGACTACCCTAGCAACCACCAGAGAATGCTAAGCAGAAACAGCAGTGACCCTTTTGGACATAAATTGGTTTTTTTTCTCATACCAATTGATAATTTCTTTTCTTTGGACTGTTAATTCCTTTGTCCTCTTCTACCCAGGGTGTTAGCTGGTCATCTGCTCGCTGTTGTAAAGATGCAAAGAGTGGAAATAACAGGGAGACATCTTCAGAGCTGCATGCTGACAGGGCAGAGCAGCCTGCATCGATTGCCACCTCTGACTGGTAATGAGAATGTAAACTCAGCCTTGTGCTGCTTTCCATCAAAGCAATGCAAGTCCAGCTCTCCTTTGGCACAGGCCTGCATTCATTTCTCCAGTTGTCAATATGTCCTGATAGAGCTTTTAGAGACTTATCAATATTTAACTGCGCTTCTATTGACTCAGCAATTACGCAGTAACTGATTTAAGATTGATTATAACCATGTTAACGTTTTAATGGTCAAAGAGTAATATAACTAACTGAACATGATATTATTTTAGGCTTTTATTACCTTTGTCCATGTGTGTTATTGTTCCTTGCCACCAGATTTTAAGTTTTGTTTAATATTGTATTGCTCATCAAAAATAACTGAGAATATTCTTTATAGCTTTACTGTTTGCCAGAATTAATTCTTATTTTTACAGCATAATGTTTTTACTATAATTAAAATATTCAGGTGGATCTCTTCAGAATATCTTGTTACTAGGTAAAGCACACGAATAGTGTGAGTACTGGCAAACAATCAATTAATCCCCTGTGCCACACATGAGGCAGTTAGCTAAAGGATAAGACAACTAAGTTATTTTATCAACTGCAGTGCTGTATCCAAGAGCTGGGTTTGATGAATGATGCTTTTCATTAATCAGTTTTATTGATTTCTTGTGTGGAGAGCTCTGAGACCCAGCTGGAGCTGCAGCAGGTTTGAGCTCTGCCAGCTGTGGAGACAGAAATACCAGCCAAGAAAAATATCCAAAAAATGAAACAGGAATGTGGAAAGATGGAATTTTTTCCCAGTGCAAGTGATTAATTCAGTCCTGTTGGTGCTGCTAACTGTTTGTTTCTCTTGGTAGGTGAGGTGTAGTGAAGGTTGTGTGAGATCTGCTGTGTACAAGAGCAGTGGGATGTGAGGGCAGGACCAGCTGCAGCCAGGACCAAGTTGGGATTTTGCCTGTTAGACACAATTTTGCCTGTTTTTTGTTTGGTTGGTTTTGGGGTTTTTTATTGGTGGTTTTTTTTTTTTTTTTTTTCCCAGAAGCTAGCTAAATAAATACAAGTGCAACAGAAAAAATGAGAAGTTAGACTGCAGGTGTTTAGAGACTGTCCCTATAATCCATTTTCCCATTTTATACCCAGTCTTTTCTGAGATGGTCAGAGCTTAATTTAAGAAAATCTAACACTGCATTTTTAGCTGTCTCTTGTCATGACTTACCTTGCTGGGGCACTTTCCAAGAACCCACTTGTGAAGTTGTTCTCAAGACACAGAGGCTGGTTGCTCTCACAAATAGACCTTGGGAGACTGAGTGTTGGATCTGGGCCTGAATCAAAGGGGAAAAAGAGGAAAGGAATCTTCAAAGGATGCCTCAGTATGCAAACCAAGAGGTCTGTGAGCTATTTCACTGCAGAGCCCACTTGTTCACTGGTATCAACTTAAAATGATGTTTTCTGCAATGAAGTAGGGAGGTTTGAAGTTTTTGAAAGTTTGTGAATCCTGCTTTAAAGAGCTCCCAGAAAGCTGCCACTTGCTGGGCTGCTACATCAAAGATGGCAAACCTGACTCTTCAGCACTGTCACTGTAGGATTTGGTCAGACTTGCAGCTATTTATGGATGTGCAATTGTGGCTTTTCCTGTTCCTTGTCAACCATTGGAAGCTTTGTAACTTTCAGGCAGGAGCAGTCCTGCAGACATCCTTTCACAGAACTGGAGGGATCTCTGGAGATCATCCAGTCCAACCCCCTGCCAAGGCAGGATCACCTGGAGCAGGTGACACAGGAACAGATCCAGGTAGAATTTGGATGTCCCGAGAGAGGGAGACTCCATGACCTCCCTGGGCAGCTGTTCAGTGCTCTGCCACCTCCAGTGCAAAGTTCTTCCTCATGTGAGGTGAAACTACTTGTGCTTCAGTTTATGAACATGACCACTAGTCACAATTTTATTTTATTAATGTTAGAAAGAATGGAAGCTCTTCCAATGAAAAGGAATTTTATGCTTAGTCCTTTTATTTTTTTTCTCTCATTCCTTTCAGCTATCCCATCCTTCTTCTCAAAGCTGAGGTTCAGTCTGATATTGTATTTAGGGTGGCCAGGGTAAAAATAAAATAGAAGGAAGTCCTTTAATATTAAAACAGGCAGTTTAATTGGCATGTAGTGAGAAAAATCATCAGAACCTTCACTGAACACTAAGGTTGCTCTTATTGTGTACAAAGATTCCTTGAGATCTGTGGTTCCAACACACCCACCTTGTGCTGCCATCTCAGCACAGCAGCTCAGACCAGGCATGGGAATCAGCACTAGCCACAGCAGACACTGATATGGTAACCATGGCTTCAGGATTCCTTCTGCCATCTGCAGTGCCCAGCATGAAAGACTTGGAATGCTGCCTTCTCACCACTCAGGGGATGCCAGAACCCAGAGCCTCTCCCAGCTGCAGAATGGGATCTGCTCCACAGCAGCCTGGTGGGCTCTGGGGGCTTGCCTGGGTTTGGATCAGGAGCTGCAGGGCAGAGCCTCCACTTGGGCAAGGGGACAAAACAGCATCCTTGTCACATGATGGGAGAGGCTGCATGAGTGACAAAACAGCATCCTTGTCACATGATGGGAGAGGCTGCATGAGTGACAAAACAGCATCCTTGTCACATGATGGGAGAGGCTGCATGAGTGCAGGAAGGCTTGAAAGGCAACAGAAAACTTTCTTGAAGAGTCCAGGGAGTTATTCCTGAAGATTTGAGTAACCTTTTTTTTTTTTTTTTTAATATTGGTTGAATCACTATAGAAAGAGTCTCATACTAAGGCTGAATTTTGTATAAAAGAAAAAACACACCATAGACATTCTTACAAGACTGGAAAAATAGGTCCTCCTCCCCCAGAAATAACCACAGTTAAGAAGCTGGTTTTGAAATTAATTTCATTTCTGTCTTGCATCTAGAGAGATATTAGATGTGCATAAACACCCAGGAAAGCCTTTTGTTCTGACCTTGTTGCAATTTTCAACTACTTTGCACCAGGCCTGGGCCTGCAGTGGATCATTTGACTCCCCTCATTTGCTGAAAGTAAATTAGGGCAGTCAGAAAAAGTCAGTGTGCTGCCTCAGAAAAAGTTTCTGTGTTCAGGATTCCCCTGCATCCAGTCAATTTGGATAAGGAATATCAGGTGAAAAAGTTGATTCCTGCTCAATCAGACTACTGCTGGGGAAATAAATAAAACATTTTAAAAGGACACATGTCTACACTTGATTCTAAAACTTCATGCTTTAGTTAACATTCTTATACATAGGTAGAAAATACTGAATTTCACATTAAATACTTCATTTTAATTAAAATATAATACCAGGGGGAAAATCTCAAACACACTGCCTGTAAAAGAAAAAGGAAATAAACCAAGCAAAAGCCTGGCATGACAGAGTTTTAACTCAATTCTTAGAGTCTCCTTTTGTACCTGTCCTGAATGAAATGGAGGAGCTGAATTTTTAGAGCTGTTGGGTGTCACAGTTTTATTTGAAAACAGAAGAGGCTGCAGCTGCCTCAAATTCCTCCAAATTTTGTCTGAGATGCCTCAGAGTCCATAGCTGGGGATACTTGAACCAGAGAAGAAATGGGTCCTTAATTCTGGATCCTTGTTTGCTGTGTGCATCCAGAGGCTCCTTGTTTCTCCCCTGACTCCCACAGCAGGCCACAAGGAATGCATTGCATTTGTGTGTTTGCTGCTGTGTTTGCTTGTGGGTTTCTCATGAGCTTTGGGTGAGGTTTAGGTACAGCCATGCTCTCCTGGCTGGCAGTCAGAGCCCAAAAGAAGCTTCCCCAGTTCTTGTCTTCTCTCAGACATCTGCAGAGCCCAGGCAGGAATTCTGTCCAGCCTTTGATCCATCTCTTCTCATGCTGCTTCTTCCCAGCTTTGTGCAAAATCTAGGGGGATTCCTAAAGGAATTCTGTGATTATTAGCTGCTGCCAGAGATGGCAATAATATTTAATACTTCCCTTTTATGGGGGTTTTTAATGCAGTTTGTGTTTGAACTAATTAAATTCTGATACATGATATACATCTCTCGTTGTGGTTACAATTATGCACATAATTTTTTATTTTTTTTTTAATAATCAGTGCTCTTTTTCTATTTAGCTTCTTTAAAACGACTTTTTAAACTTAAAAAAAATCCTTAAAATATTCAGGTAGCTCTGCAAAAAGTTTTCTGTTCAAGTGGTCAAAAGAATCTTGAGCCTGCAGCTGCACAAGCACCTGTGTCAGGCTGTATATTACAATGTGGCTCTGAGAGACAAGGCAGTAAGGGCAGGACTGAACTTTTACAATGCCTCTCCTACTTTAGCTTCATCTCTTTTGGGACAGTGTCAAAAGGAAAAGGAAAAACCCTTGGATGTCATTTATTAAATGATGACATTCCCTGGCTCCAAACGTAGCCCAAACCCAATTCCTTCACTTCTGTGCAACAGGAGGTCCAGAAACAGTTGTTTTGCAAGACAAATTGCACTGTTACAGCCACTCTTGTAATTAGTATGGAAGGTAGATATGTTAGATTTGGGGGGGGGGGAAATGTACAAAAGATTAATTGCAGTCTATTAAAATTCTAAATTCATCATCACTGGAAATTTTTGTCATTTTATACCGGAGTGGAAAAGCTTCAATGCATTCATGAAATGAGTCCAGCATGTGCTGATCTGCCATGCCAATATCATTCCAACTTGAGGGCCCAAATGTATTATAAAGCATAATTACTCCAGGGCTGAAATCTTCAGGAAGGCTTTGAGGGCAGAGGCTGTGAAACACAGATTGAAGCTGCCATGGTTCATGTATAAACACAGAACTTAATCTAGTAAAAGCAAGACCTTCTTAATTGCCCCAGGTAGCAAAACAAAAGGAGTGTTATGAGAAAGTCCATATTTCATAATGGTTTGGGGCACTGCTTGTTTTAAAAGGGATTGAAAGACCTCCAAAGCAGTGAAGATTTCCATATGTTTTAAATTAAACAGTTTTAATGTCTTTTATATTGGCTAGCAATTGCCACAGTAGAATTACATTTTCAGCATAATTATGCCTGCAAACATGCAGTATTTAGGTAGATTATTATAAGTCTATGTCTCTCTCTTTTTTTTCCTAGTCAGTTGTACCATAGAATATTAAAGATTTTTAATAATGTATTGTCAGCCACTGAAGTGGCATAGAAGAGGAGATGGTCTTTCTTCATTAGCCTTTTCCAGGATAGCAGTGTGACTTCTGAGAATACCACTCAGGGCCATTTAAATCAGTACATCATTTCTTTCTTTAAGGTAATCATTGAAGTCTTCTCTCAAAAAAGTAACCTGATGAAGACAAGTGGGGTCAAATCTGACAAAAACAAATTGTTCTTCACTACTGAAAATCCCATTTGGTAATGAAAAGATCAGTTCAAACCAGGATTTCTGTTCTGAGCTTTGAGAAACTTGTATTTTCTTACTACAAGTGAACAGAGGTTAAGTGCAAAACAAACCTCTTCTGCCCTTCTTGTCTGACTGCCAAAAAAACCCAAAAAACCCCAGAAAACCCCTGGCACTAACACTTCTTTACTTTTCCATAATATCCATAGCTTAATTTATCCTAAAATTATTACAGCTTGATGATCAGCTAACTAGGAACACTCATCATAATTTTCACTGGCTGTTTGCAAAGCATTACATCAGGGTAATTTAATGCAAGTTACTTTTGTGAACACTTGCTTAAAATCCAACACACAGACAACATAAAGAGCTGAGACATCTCATTGTGAGAGTGCTGGGAAGAACACTTTGTACCTGCCCTGGAACTGCTTATAGGAACAAGCTAAAATCAGGAAATGCATCATGGAGGGTCCCAAAGTGCTGGAACACGTCGTCTTTGCTTCTGTATCAATTGTTCTCTCTCAGTAAACTTTTCCCCAACCTTTTTCCCTGCTGGGATAGCCAATGGTTGACATAATTTCTTCTATTTCATATCCATGAACTTGCATGGTGAGTCATTTTTTATAAGCTTAAGTTTACTGTAAGTGTTTATCCTGTGTGAATCATGACCTAATGGGCTCTATGGGCACTTAAGAAATTAGTGGAGAGTGTTAAATACTCTGAAATCACTAGAATGGCTTTGCTCTTTGTTTCAGTGCAGATGCTGAATCATCTGATGCTGGATCAGATGCTGATGTTTGTCATCTAATAATGACAAACATTTTAGCAATGAAATGGCTGAAAAATGGGGATGTCTTAGCCATTGCCCAGAGAGGGACTCACATCCAGGATAAAACCCCAGAAAGCATTTTGATATCTAGTTTTCATAGCTGCCCACAACCATCAGGGCACAGCATTTCTTTCCTTCTAATGCCATTCCTTCTCCCCCAGCTCTGGACCAGAATTCATTCTTCCAACTCTGTCTTCTCTGCTGTCCTGAACCCCTTCTCCACCAGTCTCTAACTGATAGTTCACATTCTACCTTGGGAAGGAAGGCAGCATTCCTTGCCTGCATTCCCATTCCATCTGCCCCTGCCCTGTGAGCTCTGTGCTCCCAGCACAAGGCTGAGCCTGCCCAGGGATGGCCCCTGGGGGGACACAAGGCTCCTCCTCCCACTGCTGGTGGCCAGAGGTGGCAGAAGGGACACAAGGAGAGGCCAGCAGTGTCATAGAGAGTCAGGGAGTGTTGAGAGAAGGAAGGGAAAGGAGAAATGGAAAAGTAGAGTGGTTAGTGGGCAGAAGCCATAGAAGAAGAGGGATCAAAAAGGTGAGGGAGGTGGTGATGAGGGAGACTAGATAATTTTTAATTTTTTTTAATGTTTAGAATAAAAAAAGCACATTGAGTTGCAAATTTAAAATAAATGTTTAGTAGCAGTGTTTATACAGATATGTCCAAAAGAAAAAGAAGAACTCTTTGCAACAGGGACTATTTTTGGTACTAGAGAGCCAAAACTGACTGTAGGTGCTATAATGTTAAACCAAATGAAGCAAACAAAAAAACATCACTGGTACTCATATAGGATATAAGGACACCCTGAATGTTCATCATTTCTACCCTAAGTTCATTGTTCTGTAAATTTGATTTTTATGTCTGTATAAAAAAAAAATCGTGAAATTTTCAGTTTGCAAAGTGAAAATTTGATCAATTCAGAAGAAATAGATGATAGTGAATGGGAACTGAGCTGGTAAACACAGATTTAAAGGACTTGTGAAAGTTCTAAGTAGAAACATCTTTTGATCTTTGAAGTTCTGCTGCTCTGTCAACATCATCCATAACTTTGACTGTCCTTTCTATTCTGAAATAGCTGGCTAAGCCATAAAAATAAATAATAGAGATACTGTCCAAAGGTTACTTTAATCATGGATATTGACCCAACAGTAAAACAAGGATGGAAAGGTTTGTTAGTAATATATTTGTAATCTCAGGGTTTTCCTTCTCACAGTAGCCCCAGGATTTGCTACAGGAAAGGCATTCAAGAGACCACTCTGCCATCACCAAATCAGCCAGGAGTGGTGTTGTTTCACAGCTGTTTTCTGGCCACCTCAGAGAAGCAGGTATAATCTCATTTCTTATGATTATCTGAGGCTGCAGTAAAAAAAAACAAAAACCCAAACAGATTCTGTTGTGCTTCAAAGGCTAGGCAGAAATGAAACATTTTTTCCAAGCAAATTTGGAAGTCATGTTCTGTCCTCACTGCTCACTGACCCTTCCTTTCCAAGCTCTCTGCATTTGCACTCCATTTTTGCATTGCCCAAACACTCCCAGTGAACTGAAGCTGGTTTAAGGGAGCTAACAATCATATATTATTTGCATTAATTTTTTGCTGGAAAAAGCCCTGACCAGCATAGGTCTAAAATGACCACGTGTCTCTTTACATTTCCAGAGGGGGAAAAAAAAAGGAGATTGTAGAGGTGGAAAATAACTTGTAAATACACTTGATTGCAAACCTATTCAGCCTCTGAGCCTTTTTCTGTGATAGTCAAACAGGCCCTCAAACTACCCTCCCAAAATTATGCCTTACTGCAAATGTTTCTAGAGGAACTGACTCTGCAAGTTAAAAGAGCTCAGTGCCCAGGTGTTTATCCAGGGTTTGCATGGCTTCCCCAGGGCTTGTGATAAATAGCACCTCTCCTAAAGCAGTGCTTATTTCCTTCCACTGTTTGCAGGCAGCTGTCATGTACCCAGCAGAGTTTCTGCTCAGCTGATCTCCTGTGTGTGTATGTTACCCCTCCAAGCATTCTCCAAAAGTCAAACAGCCCTGGTTCCCTTTCCTGCTGGGCTGGCAGGGTTTGCCTGTGCCTGATGGTGAGGGAGGTGGTGTCTGGGTGGTCAGAGGCTGAGGGAGGCACCCTGCCCTGAGAAAGAGTCTGAAGGGCAATGCCTCCACCCAGCTCTCTGAGAAGGGAGCAGCCAGCAGAGGAAAATAGAGAGGATTGGCAAGAGTGGCCACCCCAGTGATTGTCTCCACTCACCAGAGAGTCAGTACTTCAATAGATAATCATCAGCCCTTCTGTGGAACTGGTCAGTAAATTAAGCTGTGATGTGCTCAGAAAAGACAAATGACAACAATTCTGCTCCTTTCCTTGATTCTGCTCCTAATCCTGGCAATGAGAGCATTCTGCAGGCCTTCCTCCACCAGGCTGCATTTCACACTTCCCACTGTAGTCCCCTGAAGGAATAGGCAGTAGCACTGTTCCTAAATCCTTAGGGACTTGAACACTTGGAGTCAAGTGCAACTAGAGCCTGATTATATAAATCTTGTAAGAATAGACTTTAATTCTCTAGAAGAAAAAAATAGACATTCTTTAATTACTTTTGCTAGCCTTTCTTCACTTTAGATTTGCTCTAAGCGTGAATGGCAGATATGATAATGTTATCCTCCTTCAAAAATGATTGTTGGGATGGTAAAAGCAGGATATGGCTGCTCCTTTGAAATTCTGCCCTTAGGATAGAGAAAAAAGTTGGGCTGACTCAGAAATTGTACATTTTATTGCTCCATTTCTATCTCAAAGGTGAATTCTTGTTAAAGGCCAGGTTCAAGTACAAGAGCTGAAAACCTGTGACTACAATGTCTGAGCTACAGGTACAACCCAGAACTGAAGTCAGAAGGACAAGACAGAATTCTCAAGATGAGGCAAAATAATTGCTAAAATTGACAGTTAAACAAAAGGTACAAAAACCCAAACCTAATTCAAGTGTGCATGAGTGTATGTACGATTTTTTATTGTTTCACCAGTAAGAATTTAGTCATCTAAACAGGTGTCATGATGACTGAATTAATGTGTGGAGGACTAGTGCCAGGTAGATTGAATGTGGTGTGGAGCACCTCTTCTCTGACAAGCTTTCCAGAACAGCAAATGTCCTTTTTGCATGTCTGCTCAGGGTCTGGCTGTGACCCATCAGACTGGGCTCAGGTGAACTGAGTAAATAGCTCTTCACTGATAACTAACTCAGCAAACAGAGCACTAGGGGCAGTTCAGAGCTGCCTAAGGCAGAACAAAGCAGGGCTGGCAGAGAGCAGTGTGGTGACCACAGTGGAAAAGGGATGGCCACCATTACAAAAGCAACATAACAGCAGAATTACACTCACCAGGGTGGCAGAAAAACTTCCCAGCCCAGCCCAGCCCTGGGAGCAAGCACTGGTCTGATTTTCCTCTTGTTGCCTCAGAGCCAGGTGTCCTGTTCAGACAGGGTGTCCTTGTTCCCACTGGAAGCTGCAGAGGCTCATGCTCCAGCTGCACCATGGTGCCTGGCTCTGTTTTGCCTTAATTCCATAATACTTTTGGCAGCAATTCTCTTTTCTTTTTTTTTCTTTTTCTTTCACTTTTTTTTGAGAAAAATAGAAAATGGCAGAAGTGTTCAGATATGGAGCTACACTTAGAGAATCATAAGTTCCCAGTTTGATACTTCAAAGTGCCTTCTTTCATATTAATCTAGAGCACAGTTTCTAAGGAAGTGACAGAGAGTCTGTAATTTTATGTAGAATATTAAAATAATTGCTTTCTATAGCTGCTTGCATTCTAAGTCAATCCACTGTCTAAAAAGCTACAATATATTTCAGTGCCATTTTTTTCAGCTACAACATTTTAAAACACAAAAAATTCCCTCATTCAAGTCAGTGCAGAGAGAATGCACTGAGTAAGAATCTGCCAATTTCCTTTCATGCTTGATCTTTGCTTCCTTGATCATTTCTGTAATCTCTATCACTTTGGCTGTCTATGCCTCCACTCGTGGCATTAACCTTGATGTTTTGTAATAGATGTCTCACATGGCCTTTGCTCTTTCCTGCTCTCTCCCTTAATTTCCTTGGCTATCCACACTAGTGGTTCTTCTTTTATAGCCTATTTATTTCCCAGTGTTCTGTTCTTTCCTTGGACTCCCATTTAATTAAAGCTGTACTGTCAAGTTGAAAATCACATTTCCATCTGAAAATGTTGTGTCTTCTCTTGTTACACAAAGCCCTTGAGATGACTCTGGCTAAAGCACAGGGTGGGCTGGGGGGAGTGTGCCTTGCCTTTTGTCATTTCACTTACCTTGTGTAACATTCCAGCATTATTCCACTGGCTGGCCCTTCTCCTGCCTTGGACACTTCTGCCACTGGCTGTTTGCAGGAGGAGGAGAGAAATAACCCTTCCAGCCTCCCTTCATTTCCCCTGTGGCCTCTCAGGAATACAAGTCAGTACTGAATGAATTAAGGTGTATTACTGTGCTGCCCTAAAAGAAAATTAAACTCCAGACCTCTTGCTTCCCCCCTGTAAGGGAAGGACCAGGATGTGTATGGGCAGTTCTGGGATGTTTTCATTTGTGTTTCATGACTTCTGAAAATGCAGCTACTTCTGGTTGTTCTCTGCTTTTCCCTGCCCTCTTATCGTGTACCAATCACAGAGCAAATATGGCCCTCTCAAATAAACCAAATATTGAATAAAGAAAAGATCTTTTTGTTCATAAGTACCCTCCATTAGGAGGAAAATAACTCCTGCTGCACCAAAACTCTGTATTTAGGGACTGTACCTACTTTTTAAATGTCTAATTTTAACAACTCACCCAAAAGAGTGTTATAATACCATTGTCATCCCTTACTTCAGCAGATACACTTGCACTCACAGCAAACAAAACATTGTGTTTTGTTAACTAATGTACATTAGTTAACAAATTTGAAAACAGGCCCTGGGAATAGTAACAATAACCCCTGTGAATTATGAATATGGAGATCTTTATGTGTTACTGCAAAACAGAGGGATAACATGCAGAACAGAACTAGGAAATGTGGTGGTGATTTATATCTTTAAATAACTTATGGCCTTCTTAAATTAGGTAGCTGGAAAGATTGCCCACAGTGACACCATAACTGAGCTGCCCAAGTTCACAAGGATTATTATTTTTTTCTTATTTTTCTTTTTTTCTTTTAGCTACTTCATAGTATTGCTGGTGGTGAGCACAGAATGTTAGAGTTGTTTTAAGAATTAGGATCACTTTGAAAAGGCAGTACAGGGAAGAAGTAGGGAATAAGGGGTTATCTCTTTGTATGAAAGGAAAAATAGAATTTTCTTAATAGAATTACTGGGTTTCTTTTAAGGTTTTGAGCCATTCAAATTTTAAAGATTTTAACATGAGAGGGCAAAGGGCTTCTGAGAGCCCAGTCCACTGAAAACCCTGGACTGCTCAGCCATCTTACCCACTGGGTTATCCCACACAAGGGAAATTTCTCCACACTAATATTGGGATTTAAATTGCCTACATCTTTTGGTGGGTATTCAGTCAATTTGAACCATGTTTATCAATTCTTTTTGAATAACTGCAGTGACAGATTTTGGCAAAAGACCATTTTACCAAAGGGACTTTCATGCTTGCTTCAATATGAAATGTTTTATTCCTGCTGGTAGAAGAATAAATGCTGTCTGGCCAGCTCTCAGTGCTTTCTAAGTGTATTATACTCTATATTACAGCAAATAGATGTGAATTTACTAAGCTCAGGAAAGCAATGGCTGGCTCAGTGTGTGGGTGAATTTCTTAATAAAGGTGCTGGGTCAGGGTTAGATGTCTGTTTACCAAAGAGGGTTATCAGTGCTTTGCCTCATGCATTGTCACAGACCCCAGCTTTAGATCAGGGTGTTATTGCCTGGCAGGATTTCTGCTCCTAGTCTGAAAGTGCTCAGTCTCAAACATAAAAAAAATTAAAGTAGAAGCTTCTTTCTGGTTTAGTTTAAACAGGTTATTTTCTATAAACCTGATAAGTAAAATCCTTTTTTAATAATAATTTAAAACATTATTCCTGAACTGTAGAATAGGTTACCCTCTTGTTGCATGGAGGTTGCCCTCTGAGGGCACCACAGTGTCCAAACCCAGGAACGATGTTTATGGGAGAACTGCACTGAATGTGTGATTCAGGCATCACAAGGAGCCTCCTTCCATCAGATAAATGGAAACATTGGACACCCTCATGATTGGGAAAAAGAGTCAGATTTTCGTTTATAGGCCACTTTATACAAATATTGTATTTTAACACATTTTTTTTTCACATACAGACATGAGCTATCCCTCTGATCAAAATGAAAGTTATTCAGTTAGCTGAAATTAGCTGTTGGGAGCAACATAGGGAAGGCTTGTAAGCCCTAGAAAGAGCTTAAAACAGTGGCTGAAGAGCTGATGGAAGGAAATGTCAAAATTAGAAAATATGTCTTTTCACATCAAAAGTCCCAACATTTTGTTCTAAAGATTGAAAGAAAAGGATTTTATTCCTGAGGGAGTTTCGGAGCACTCTGATGTCTTCCACAGCCCTGACACTACTTGACTTTCTGCAACTTCTTGGAAAGAAGTTACAAAGCAAAGGTTTCATTTGTTGTTTCAAAGTCTCTGGGACAGACCTTTGGTACCAGTTTTTCCTGAGACTAATGAAAAATTATATTTTGAGGGTGCTAAAGACTTTTACTATTTAAATTCTTAGTGAAACCCCATGCAGCACTGCTGTTAAAATTCTGGTTTTCTTTGCGTTGCTGGTAAGAACTCAGATGCTGGGAAATTAAAAAACTGGATAAAAATAATTCCTTTTTAGCAGAATAACTAGCTGAACAAACAGTTCATCATTTTCTTAATAAAGCTGACAGTGGAAGTGTATTTTGGATATTCATCTGCTTCTGGATGGTGTCATAAAGATGCCAGGAGCACTCTTTCCACCTGCAGCTGCCAAAGGGTTTGTGCCCTTTTCTGCCCAGGTCCCTCAGAATGGTTATCCATGGCTCTTTGTTCCCAGCTTCAATTACACTGAGCATCTTGGAAGGTTTATTTTCCATTTTCAGCTCAGCAGCATTGTAGGCACAGAGCACATTATCATGTGCTAGATAGATTTTATGTACTGTTTCTGTATTCAGTGCAGGTTCTTGGGTTCAGTCTCTTCTTAGGATCTTTCAAATCTGTTGCACTTGTCATGCTCTGCCCTTGTGCCTGAGATGAGCTGAGATAACCCACTGCAGGTATTTTGGCAGTTGCAAGAAAGACAGTGTCATTGGCAGGGTATAATTCAGCATTTTCTTTTGCTCCTGATCCTTGAAGATTATTGACCTGCAGAACACAGAGCTCAGCCTATTAAATACATCTTTTAGTTGCTTTCACAGTGAACTTGAGGGGATGGTGAGGTACGAAGGCAGGAATAGGATTTTGCCTTCAGTCCAATTAAGTGGAATTTAAGTCAAGGGAACCTTCACAATTAAAGTTGGCTTGCACAAGGATCAGTTTTGTCCAAGTCTACTAATGGGATTTTAATTTTTGATTGATCTGATTCTCCTTTCACACAATACAGATGAAAGGAACTACAGTGAACTCACTGAACCCTCACAACTGCACAAAAAAGGATAATTTCTGCCTGTGTAGCTTAGCCTTTTTAACACTAACTGCTGAAAAACAGATGCACATACCCAATGGCGTGTGTTCAATTTTTCCATTTCTCATGCTAATGTAGAATAGTTAACGTGCTCTCTCTAAAATGCCTGCTACCTTAATGTGTAAGAGCAAAGCAAAATGAGTCTTATTCCTCTTTCATTTCACAAGAAAATTAATCTTGACTATTGCTTTATATAGATTTGCATGATGGTGACTTGGGTTAAATAGACTTCTCAGCTTTTCTATCCCAATTTATGATGGGAACAATTCCTTGTAAGTCTCATTATCATAATAAAATCCTATTACAATATGATGGGGGGGGAAAAAAACCCAAACAGAAGCATTTACAACATTTACATGCAAGTCTGCTTTAGTGATTGGCATCTTTATGATACCCAGGTGCTCTGCATGTTCCTTTATGAGAATTGAATTACATGACCTGGAAGTTCAGAGTAAATGTTTAAGCTTTTCTAGTCCTTGAAAAGCATTAAGGTGGAGAAGATGCTGCAATACTTGTTAGTGAAACTATTTGGAAATTGAATTACAGATGCTCTCAGGGCCACATCCTATCCTTATGTAATTTACAGAGGCAAGTTATCTCCCTGACCCTCAAACCTCTGGTACAACTGCTTCTGTGCTAAATAAAAACAACTAGATCATCTACTCTGACAAGCCAAAGCTGGGAATAGTTTTTTAAAGCCCAAGTGTAGCATGTCCCTTGCTTATTATTGCAGGATGTCCCTTCCCTCTGCAGCTGGAGGTGCTCAGCACTCCCTGGATGATGCTTGCTGCACCTGTGGCAGTGCCCTCAGGGGTTTGGTCTGTTTAGGGGTGCTGAGCAGTCTCTGAAAGCTCCAAAATGCAAACGTCGCTTTGAAATGGGTTATTTCCCACCAAGTTTCCTCGTTACCCTTTCTGCAGTGCCTGGCTCTGGAGGAAGCTCAGGCAGGGGTCTGGAATGGGCAGGTAACAGCCCTGCCCTTGGGCTCATGGCTGGGGAGGACAGGCTGTCCCTGCTGCCAGCTCCCCGGGCTGGGGCTGTGCTGCCAGCAGCCAGAGCAGGTGGGAATTGGGCTGGGAAAAGCAGCTTTCTGTAGGTGCAGGTAGGCTGGTCAAGGCATGAAGGAAATGGGCAAAACCCATTGTTTGTCAGGATACTTCCCTGCCAAAGCACACCTGAAGGGGTCTCCTCTCTGTCTGGTTGTGACACTCCAAAGTTGGACCCAATGACTGATTAGTTCATTCAGTGAGGTGTTTAGCTAAAATTCTAGATACTTTGTGTTACTGAAAGTAAGAATAATAAACAGGATGGCATGAAGAATGACATTGATATTGCATGAATAGAAAATGTCAAAGTACATAATGCAGTAGTACAATGAAGGTTTTTACCAGATTTCCTCAAGTACTTAGAAGAGTTCTGGTGTATCTAAAGAAACTTAGTTGGGAAAGTGAAAAATAATGCTCCTGAGCAAACACATAATATTATAGTAATTAGATTGTGTTATATTAATTTGAGTCATTGATTCTAATATCTGGTGTAGAAGGAAATTTGTAGCACTTTAATATGGGCTGTCACAACTGATCCCAAAAGTGTTGGACACCATGGTTTGTTTCCTAGGAAAGAATGTTTATACTCTAAATAATATTTAGCAGGCAAAAAAGAACATTCATAAGTGCTAGAACTCCTAGATAAATTGTAAAAATGTGAACCAGATAACAGCAAAATAACACTTTGTTAAATTGTAGTGGACTATTTTTTTCTTGGAATTTATTCCAGCCTCACTGATAGAGGGCTCATTATGTGAAAGCCATCATGGCTGGTTTAGTTCACTACTCTATCTTGCAAAAATGCCAGAAAAATAAATTTGTATTGGGAAAGTTAAATATACCAGGTTACACTGGTGCATAGGTTACCCGGACCCTTCATCTCACAGGTTTCCAAGGTTGAAGTAATCCTTTAATCTTCTGAGTGTCTCAAGGCTCTCTTTTTTAATGCTGTACATATTTTCATCTTTTTTTTTTTTTTTTTTTTTTTTACTTTTCTGGATCTCCTTGCTAAATCTGTTCTGTGTTTATTAGGTGCTAGAGGTGCCCCTTCAACCTTACTGACAGCAAAGGCTCTGGTGAAGCATTTTTTTATATAAAAAGATGATTTCCCAGGGTATGCAAAGGGTCATTACTAATGGCAAGGAAAAGGTTTTGAACCTGATCTTGGCCAAATGACAGAAGAGATCAGTGAAAGAAAACATAAGGATGTCACAGAAAATGGGACAGGATAGTAGAATGGGAATGCATATTGGCTGAATGCAAGCCTTTTTTATCTAGGAGCTGATTTCTCATTCAGATAATTTAATTAAATGCATTGATGTTTATTTATTACCTTCTGGTAAATTATGGAGATTTTCTATATTTTATTCTCCCTCTTTCACATTAACAATAGTGCTTGTCTTGCACCCCAGAATGGCAGCTAGTGAAGAACACACCACATGCTCACTCAGTTTGGCCAAGGAGCAGCTGCTGAGCCTTTTTTGTGTTTGAGAAGCTGTGCAATTTCTCACCCAGTGCTGGTGAGATTGAGGCGGTGCAGTGTCCTAAAGAGCCCCAGTGGTGATAACCTATATAAGTAACAATCACAGGAGGTGTTATGTCATCTTGGCAAAATTACAACTTTAACTATGAGTAATTCCATGATAATCTGTATTTGTGTTGATTTTGGACTGCCTCCTGAATTCCTTAAAGGTGTGCAGAGCAAGTGTGGGAATGCTGCTGAGTTCCACAGGGACACAGCACCTCAGACAATGAATGCTGAGTAAAACCCATGGACTGTTCACACCATCAGCTCAGTCACTGGCCTTGCCTGACTCATGGAGCCCCCAAACCCATGGGACTCCCTTTCCTTTTCCCTGTTCAGTGTCTGTTTAGGGTGATAGTGTCCAAATGCCTGGGTGCCAACACTGAGAAAGCTCCTAATTCTAATCATGTGCTTCAGATTGTTTTTGACTTTTGTGATTCACTTCTTCCTCATTTTAAATGCAAGACCAAGTTCTGAGTTTTTCAGTGCCAGGTCCAACAGAGGAATATAATGGCAACTTGTACTATGTCTTTCTATTGCCCTTTCCTTTGAACATAATTTGAAATATATTTTGTCAGATAAATCATCAAATATCCTTGTGATTTCCATGTATTCTTTCTTTCTATAATGCTAATTAAATGTCTGGTGAAAGAAATGGACAAGCACTGTTGGGCAAGTTCAGCTTGGCCTGAGGCTCCTCTTATCTCCAAACTGACTCCACAATCTGTGGTTTGAAGGGCCATGGAAGGGCTATGGCAGAAGAAAGCTCCAACAAGAGAGCAATGGCTCATGCTATCATCTAATGTAAAGGGGAAAAGATAGCAGAAATAAGTAATGTAACTAAGTATGAGTTGTGCAAATTAGGATGTTTTGCTTCATTTAAAAAGTTTCAAAAACTAGAAAGGGTTTGGTATAGAATACATCCATTACAAGGAGTTATAAATGCCTCAGGTGGGCAGTATTGAAATAATATATATATAAGACCTGACTTTTCTCCAAATCATTTTATCTGAAAATTCCTCTAAAAATTTTTATTTGCAGACAATTAAAAATTCAAATTTGGTATGTGAGTTCAAAATACTGTCTCATCATCTCCCGTGAGGAAGATCAGCATAGCACTCCCATGCATTTTATATTTTCCTATCAATTATTGTCACTCTCCTGCTTTCTATTGTATTCTTTATTATGAAATTTCTGAATTTGCATTTGTAAGTATTATTCAGACATGTATATTTTTAAAAAGCTAGTGTACATCTTCATAAAAATGATCTATAAAAATTCTGTCAGCATTGAAAACAAAAGGAGTAAGAATGTCTTGTCAGTGAGCTGCTGATCAGATGGAGCTTTCTAGATTTGCCTGCAATTTCTGGTGCCAGCACCAGTGATCCTGTGTCAGCCTGAACCTAGACCTAGGTTTTCATGTAGGGATTTAGGTGAATAACAATTCAGAGAGGTCTGGGTCTCAAAACCAAGAAATTCCTCATTTCTCTTGTCTGTCAACTGGTGCTGTTCCTCATCTTGCATCTCCTGATTTCTTTAATTCCACATGCAACAGTATTTTAATTACACAGTTGATATCCAAAACAGGTGCAGAATTGTTTTTCGGATCTATACAAAAATCATCATAAAGATGGGGGGGGGAGTGGTCTGTAAAATAAAAAATCTCTTTTTCTTTCTCTTGAGGAGAAGGGGTTGAAGCATTTTCTAAGTTGACACAGCACAAATAAAGAATGTAAACTTTAAAGGAAAAAAAAATGAAACTAAGAATTTTCAATTTACTGTAGGTTGGAGATAATTAGTATAATTATTGAAGAGCTCAAATTACCAGTTAGTGTCACTGGCTAGTTTTAGGAATATGAGCTGAGGATCCCTCCTAATCAGTTAAAAAAAAAGCAAAACAAAACAGTTTTTTGTGCCCCAAGTCATGTCTACAAGAGAATAATCTTTTCTGCCATTCACACCCATTCCACCTTGTCTCCATTAGAAGTTTAGTATATAGGCAGGGTAAGAGCAACATTCTGCAGCATTTGAGGAGCTCTCTTTAATGCTTTCCATGCACTCACCTAGAGTGGCTACTGCAGGAGGTATCTCTTTACATATGCATTTGTTAGGAGAGTTTAAGTGATGGGAAAAGAAAGTGCAGTACAGTTAATACAATTTTGATTTTTTATTACTTGGGGTCAGTCAGCTGGAAAACTGCCTCTCTTGCTTGAAACTGTTTTGCTATTTAAGTGTATCAGCATCTGAAAAATCTCTGTGGGCCATAGCTTTGAACTGAAAAGGCATCATTGCTGACGTGATGAGAGCTGTCCTGTTGGCAGTGACTCACCTCCTGAGGTGCACTTTCAGGGTGCACTGGCAGTAGAAGGTGGGATGTGGGCAGCACGAAGGAACTACTGGATGTTGGTGCTGCCTGCTGTGAGATCCTGGAAATACTTCCCTCCCCTAGAATGTGAGGAGTACTGGAGGGGGGGGGGAACCTTGCAGAGGTTTTTCTCAGCAGCAAATGTGATTGCCTTTGAGACCCTGGACTCCCCATGAGCTGGTGATCTGCAAGGGTTGCCAAGGGGATTCCATGACCAACACTGGAGGAGGTGGCTCAAGCTGCACCAATGCCCAGGGCCTTCCTTTCTGGCACTGGCTGAAGAATCCAACAACCCCTGAAAACACTCCAGGTGAATGTGCTGGTAATGGTGGAGATTGTGTTTGGCAGGAGCACGACAATGGATGCAAACATCAATCTCAGATGGTTGCAACTCTCAACCTGCAACTCTCCCTAACAGAGAAAAAAGGTTGTAAATTCCCTGGCTTGTGTTACCCAGGGACCTGGAGATGGGAGCTGCCTCCTCTCCAGCCTGTGCAGAGTACAGCTGGAGCTCTGGAGCTCAGGGACTGTTTCTCAAGGAACTGTGGAAGCATGCACTGGTGGAAATCCATTTGCCTTGATTCCATCCTAATACTGACCTGCACGACAGTGCAGTGCTGTCAAGTAACTTACCTCAGGATGAGAGTAGAATTGGATCATAGTCATGGCCCTGGGCAGCAACTGCTGGGGTTTTTTTCATTTTTTATTTTGGCTGCTTAGAGAGAGAGGGAATGGCCTGTTGCATCTTAAATGGTCAAATGGACTTTGCTGAGGTGATGCCCAAATTCCCCATAAATTATCACTTTTCACCTGGAAAAGGTCTCATTGTGAGCATCTCAGGATTCATATTTAACTGAAAAAACCCCCTCTGTCTGCAGTGTAAATTCTGTGCTGCAGCCCTAGGATTTAAAATCTCCTGATCAGGAAGCAAATTAAAAAGTATTTATTCCCTCACTTTCACTGGGTGAAACCCCACTGCTATGTGTCACATCAGGCCTGAGTGCTGTTGTGTCACACCCTAGGCAGGGCAGAGTCCTGCCTGCTTTGCTCTGTGGCTGATTTCACAGCAGGACTGCTGTAAGATGAGTGGGTAACAGCAACATCACCCATGGCTCCCTCAAGAGATCAGCTCCTTTATTCATGAGTCTTGGGATCTAAAGGAGGGTGCTGAACCAGAAGTAAAACTGTTAGCTGTCAGGAGAATGGAATTAGTTTTGGTTTATTCTGCCAAAAATAAGGAAAAATAAAGACCAGGAAAACCCCAAACTCAAGCCAGTGATTTTCATGTAAAACCACTTGTGCAGAGTATCTTTTACAGACTATGTGTATTTCTGTTCAGCACTGCTGCCAGGTCAAATGCTGCTGTTTTCTCATTGGACTGTAGAGGTACTCCTCAACTCTTATCCACACATTGTCCTTTAAAGAAAGCTGTGTTTCTGGAGTCTTTTTTAAGAACTGAATTCTCCTTGATCTGTCATTGCAGATGGGGTTAAGAAAAAGCTCAGCTTTTCTTAAGAGAAAACCTTTATGTCCCTCACATTGAAGACTTCGTGCATGTGCAATTCCTTTGCATGCTTCTAAATGTTTTAAGCATGAAATAAATGAAAAATCTAAATGCTAAACTTCATATCATTTTTGTCAAGCTAAAAAAATAATTAAATAGCAGGTTACATCAATAGAGTATTGTCTGTGTCAGTGAGACTCCATTAACAGGTGCTGTTATAATGTAGATGATACATTTGCACTCAAAGAGGGACATGTGTGATGGCTGTCCATTAGCAGATAATTTAGGCTGACTCCAGAAAACACTCAGATTCAGTCTTCTGTGGATATCTTCTTTTACTGGCACTTTTGCCTGCGTTTTCATTGCTGGCAGTGGCCATTTAACTGAAGAAATGCAGCTCCCAGCATGAAAGGATTATTTTGCTAATCTTCCTTAAGGCTTCCCCCAGAGTATTCTATCAATGTGAGGCTGTTGGTAGGAGACAACATAAACCTAATATAAATCCTGTTTTTTGGAACAGTGATTTGAAGTTGCACAGCATTCCATAGTCATGTGGAGGGGTATTTTGTAGAATGCTTGTTATTCATTCTTTCATTCTTCTGTCCCTTAAATCTAAGACCCAATAGGAATAATGTTTTCCTCTGGCAAATATGGCTTTTATTACAGGAGACTCACACAATTTTCAAATCCAATTAGACTCATACCACCCTGCTGAGGCATACATTAAACTTTAGCAAATGAATCTTAAGGAATGGCCTGCTTCTTCTGCCATAGTACTTCTTCCTTTTAGTAAAGGATCCTTCAACCTGATTTTTTTTTTTTTTCTGTTTTTCTGTGGTGGGTTCTTTCAGTAAAGGAAAAATTTGGAAACACAGAAATGTATTCAGAAGCAGTGCAGTAAATGGGACAGTGTGTTCCATCTGAGATAATAGAGATGACCTGCTGGTTAATAAAAGATAAAACCATTTCCACAGCCCTGAACTAACTGCGAGAGAACCCAAAAGGAAAAGGATTTTTTCTGTGTAAGCTTTTTAGAAAAGAAAAATGAAACAAAAATACCCAGCACCCTTCCACCTCCATTCTGCATGTGCATTGGAAATATGTCTCATTAACTAGATGAATCTATTGTCCCAAAGGTACATTTCAATGTGATTTCACCAAGAAAAAAGATTTACTGAGATTCTCCTTAGTGAAAGAGATCCTGACAAAACCACAGATCATTATAGCCAGAGTTGGACCTGACAGATTCTTGCTGTTTGACTGACCCTTAATTATGTTAAGTGTGAGAAAATTTTGCCTAGCACATCAGAATATGAACTAACACACTAAATATTTTATTCTGTGCTAAATTAAGTATTACAGGTTTTAATTCATCTTCATCAAGCACCCTTATTGAAAATACAACGGGCACAACGCAGCAGTGGGAGAGGAGAGGCATTATAATTAAAGCACAAATAAGCAGAGCATGTGACTCTATTAAAATTTATTATTAAGCTGTTCTTTGCAAAATGTGTCACAGCTTTAGCAGTGCTCTGCCACAATGAAGTGTTCTAGCCAAGGCCCTGGGGTTTGGATCTGTTAATCCTGCAAAGCCAGTCCTGGAAAGCGGGAGGGGCTGTGTGGCAGCCTGAAGCCTCCTGGGGCTTCATTTCCCATCCTTTGAGGAGCAAACTGCCCCAGGGCATGGATCAGGGGAGCCTGGAGCACTCTGCACCCCTGGCATCCCCCCCAGGTCCCACCCAGAGCAGCAGAGCACCAGCCTTGGGAGCCTTAGGGAAAGCCAGACGTGCTGGAGAACAAGGAGGTGCTGGAGATGGTGTTGGGATAACCCCTGTGCCTGGGACTGATCTGTTCAAGGGCCAGCTCTGGGATCAGGGAGCCCAGCAGTGCCTTTGCCTCTGCTCCTCCCTGTGCCAGGCAGGAGTGCTGTGACTCTGAGGCTCAGCCCTGGCAGCTTTGTTCTTCAGACCTAGGCCTGCAGACTGAGACCCCACCAGGTCCAAGAAGGGCCAAAACTGTTTGCTTGGACACCTTGATGAAAACTTCTCTATTTGTAGCAAGACTTTCTGGATGGCACAGATCTTTGTTTATCTACTATACATTATTTTCATTCCTCTATTTTTACTTCAATGAACTTTCACTTTTCCTGTTCTGAGATTCTGATACTGAGACCATCCTGTTTGTGAGCGTGCTTAATTTGTCCCTACAGCTGCAGGCTGAAAATCTTCTTTAGCTACGGCTGGGGCAAATGACTAACCTGCACACATTGTTGCTCATGAAGATATTGTGTCATGTTTGCTTTAGTGAATGATCTGGTGTCAGACTATACAGGAAGTCTTTCTGCCATTTGTGTTATGATTTCTTTTTGTTACCATGAAGTTTAAATGTATAGGCTCAGGACTGTGTTAATTTTGGTATTCTGCCTTGTTACCTTGTGATTGTGGTTCTTATCACAACTTTGTCAATTCTTTATTGAGTGTATTCAATTTCCAGCAGAATATGCCTGGAGATAATCACCCTTTTCCCCCTCTGCAATACCTGTGCTTTCTTGTCAGTGATTCACCCAGACACTGTTCCTTTCCTGAACATGCAGTTTTAATAGAAATGCCAAAGGTAGTGAGCCTTCTTTAATGACTAAGTGCATTGAATGTCACAGAGTGGATGCATTAAAGAAGGAGTTGAGACATTCCCCAAAAAAACTTTTGAAACTCAATAAGAAATTTGGCTAATCTTTAAGAACAAGCCTGTGGCTATGGTCTCATGCAGTAGGAACCCATTTCATACCCCAAGGGAGCTGGTGTGTATCTCTTCCCAGAGGCAGGACAGATCAGGGAATTTGCCAGTTTACACCTTCTGCTGGGAAGTGGCTGGGCAGGGAGAACAGGCAGGAAATTACTGCAGCCTTATTTTCTTCACCTTCCCTCCTGGATCACCTTTCTTTCTGGTTTGGAAGGATAATAATTTACAGCTCTCTCTTGCTCAGGGATGGACACGAAGGCAAAATCAACCTTCTGTCAGAAATCATGTGAACTAGTTGATGGTTTTAGAGCCATCAATTCATCAATGGCACTTTTTCTAGTCAAAATAATGGTGCTCCAACTAAAGGTACTCCAACTAACTGCTCTCCAGTTCTTGTTTATGCTTTATTTATATCAGCCTGTCTCCAGAGCCAGCAGGAGTCATTGCTAGCAAGAGCTTCTCCTCCTGTTTCAAGTTGGAAAGGCTGGGTAAAGCTGCAGGCTGTTACCAGGGAGTAGGAACCAGCAGGGTGTGCATAGCCAGGCTCCCAGCTTCCTTTGCCCAGGGCAATCCCTCAGGAAGCAGGGCTCTCCTACTAAACACTCCTCCTCCAGTTAGTGCCAAGGAGAGGAGTCATCTAACCCATAAATATTAAAGTTGAAAAAACCTCTGTGGTCACCAGCTCCAGCCCCTGCAAACAATGGAGCTGGATGTGATCCTCAGGGATGAACATTTGCCTTGAAATCAGTGATCCTCCCTGCCAGATTACCTCCCTCCTCTCTCTTTTAGTCCTATTTAATCTGCATTTTCCCCTTCAGTAATTCTGAGCTATTACTATGCTTCTACCTGCTTTCCCCATGCTGCCAACCATCCTCCCACACCACCCTCCACCTTCTTGTTATTAATTCTTCTTAAGCACTCACAGCCTGCTATCATTTCATCTTTTCTCTAGACAGGGCAAATTCAACAGTTGGCTTTCTTGCCTAACTCCTCTTAATACAATAGCTGCTGTCTTCTGAACTTTGAGGGGTTTTTTGTTTGCTGCCTGCCCTAGTTAAGTGTTCTTTTCTCTTTAAATCTAACATGATTTCCTAGCAGGGAATGCTCAGAGCATTGCAGATGAAGCCTTACGAGCCAGGACTGTGTAAAACATTTCAGTTCCATGTACAATATCTTACTGCATGTAGCCACAAGGACAGTAATCAATGGGATGGCAGAAAACACTGAATTTTATAGAAATCAAAGGAAAAATCACTGAGCCCTGTGGAAAACAGTGAAAGATGAATTAGGACAGAAAGATTTAGAAATTTACAGAATTACATCTTCTTAATAGTCCAAAGACAGGTATCTGTAGATTTAGGGTTTGGGTTTTATTTTTTACTAAAAAATATGTAAAGCATTTTTTAAAGAAGGAGTTATATTTTAAATCCTTATTTCTTCTGTCCTACAGAAAATGCTTTGGGCCAAGCTCCTTTGCTGATGGTTAGCCCGTGCTGAGGGCACACAGCCCTTTGCCCTTGGTCTGCAGGGCACCCCAGTGCTGCCTCACACAGCACAATACCCAGAGCTCTGCCTCCCCTTGCCTGGCTGATGCATCACATTCTGAAGCACAGCATGGACTGAGTGCAGGTGAAATAACTTAGCATAAAGACAAGGTCTGGTCTGAAAGAATCAGCCCCAGTTCAGGTTTGGAGTTAAGAGCACATTGAAAAGAAATATCTCTATCTCTTCTAAAATTGCTTCTAAATTGAGGGCAGGGAAGTGTTGGCTCATTATATAAGGTTTATATTTTTTAATATTAAAATTATGGCTTATATATTATATGTTTGCTTTAATTTTAATTGCAAATAATTTTGCATAATGTATGTTCAAGATTGTTTGAAACAAGTATATGATACCTCATCATACTTCCCTCTCAATACCTTGTGAAAAATAATGGGGAAAAGGATATCCACTTAAAACCATAAAATCTTTAATTAAAGGTATCTATATGGGAAGCTTCTTTCTTCAGAACATTATTAAATATTGCCACCTTCAGGTGAAAGTGTATCTAAACATTTAAAGGGAATTTTTCACACATACTCTTATAATTTTTCATCATAACTATTTTTAAATCATGTTTGTGCTTTTTCTTCTGACAGTTGAGCACAGAAGGGCATACAGGGTGGTGTGCTGAATTTGGGGAAATTCAATTCCTTGGGTTTGAGGAAAGCAAAGCAGAGTGGAAGAAAGCACCACAGTTAATACATTAAACCCAAATAGTGTGTGGTTTCCTTGAACAAATCATTTCAGAGAACTAGAATCCTGCAGTTTACTTTTATGTGGTTTCACCTCTTGCAAAACTTCTTCCAAAGTCCCCCTTTCTAATATGGAAGAATAAAGATGATTTTTAAAGTTAATAGAATTGGCTTGGTTGAAATTCAGGTCAATATAAGCTTAAATTTATAAGAGAAATTCCCTAAATTAAGGAGAGATGACAAATTCTGCTGGAAAAGAAAGGAAATTTATTATTAATTAAACAGTGTTATCAATCTATAGCAAAATTCTCAAAGCTATTTGCCTTACCAAACATTTCAATCCCTCTTTTAGTTTAGTGAAAAAAACAATTATAAATACAAGCACCCCTACTGGAGAGGGCACTCACATTAAATAACATTCACTTTGTTCCTGGTCTTGCCTCTGCTGGTTTCTTCCAGTGCTAAGTAGGGGGATTGGTCCATGGCAGTGAGTTATCGATTAACTGATGGCAGGATCCCATTTCCTGTGTATCTAAAGTCAAATTCTTCTCAAACAAGGCATTACACAAACAGTGCCTTCCACCCAGAGAAAAATGTCATGCTGCTCAGTAATAGCAATGGCAAACACTCCCTTTGGACTGAGCATAACGCTCCACTTCCCACTTAAATGGTTTTGCACTGTTGCACTAAAGAGCTGGCACATTACTCCCCACAGGTGGCTGCATTTCAGTGCCTGGGTGAAGAGAGTCTCTATTTCATCTTTCAGCTGTAGTGAGTACTAAACATAACATGGGGCTCCTCTATTTCCACAGGCTATTAACCTTCCAAAACATTTATCTCCAATGCTAAACTTTCCAGGGCTTCGGCTTCGATTCCAGCAAATGGCTCTATTCAAAAACAGTGCATTGGGAATGGATTAGATCCCCTTGCAACAAATAGCAACCATATGCCAGAGCTAAACCTGGCCTGGAACAGCTTTCTGAACTTATTCCTTCCCAAAAGTAACATTTTTATTTTGGCAAGTTTGAGCAAAACTTCTTCATCCATTTCTGAATAGGAGAGCAACAATAAGATAAATAATCTTACTGAACTTCTGTTCATAAAAGCATTTTAAAATATTGTACTTTATAAATAGTATTTTCATAGCATGTACAAAATGCAGCAGAAGGTCTGAAGAACTGAAAGCTGAGACCTCTAAAGGAAAATGGTAGCTCTGCAAGACTTGGCAAAAAAACCTTTAGCTTTCTTCTGGGGAAATAAATACATCCAGCAGACAAACACAACCTGCTAAACAAGTAGTTTGTCTGTTTGCTGAAGGTAATATTTGCTTAACAGAGCAGATGGAAAGGGTGGCTCTCAATAGGTGGCTGTGCAGGTTTAACCACGGGCACTGCAACAGCCTGGGTGTCAGTACAGTCCAGAGTGACCCTGGAGGGGGACACTGTGTCAGGGAGAGGGAGGCATGCAGGTGCAGCCAGCCTGTGCAAAGTGTGCTTCCCCCACCCAGCCTGACCTGCACTGCCAGGACCCTGCTGGAGTGGAAACCACCCGTGGCACTCACACTGGATGTGCAGGCTGTGATGGCTGCAGCCAGCCCAAAGCAGGTTCAGGGGAGACAGCAAACAGCTCAGGAGCCAAGGGCTGATGTGAACAATACACCCACCTATCCACAGTGCTGCCCAGTGTCCAATTCAAGCCAGATCTGGGAGAAATAAACCTCTGCACTCAGTCTGCAATTCTGATTCTATGCTTCTGCTCTATGAATATTGAACTACCCACAGCCTGAGCTCTGCTGCCTGGCAGTGGGCTGCACACCAGAATCTCCCCTGGGGTAGGGCTGCCTCTCAAGGCTTCTGCTGTTCAAGTCTGAGAAACTCTTTGTCACATCAGATACTTGGTAAATGAGTAAGTAAATAGACACACTGAAATTCTGAAATCTTAGTAAAGTGAGGTGAAGGATGGATGGTGAGTAATGATCCTTTGGACATGAACCACTGACCAAGTCTGGGACTAATTCTGCATTCAGCTGCACCTGAACTCTCCCCTGAGATGTTTAGAATGCAAGAGGGTCCTTTATGAACCTCATGATCTTCCAGACAGTTTTGTCTGATCCTATTCATTATGCAGTAAATTCTTGTGTACCTTGCCATCAAATCCTGTTAAATCAGAGTTGTTAACTCAGTGTCTTTTCTCAATCAGATATATTGTTGCTTCTCTCTTAGGAGTGAATGCATCACTCCATCCACAACATCTAAACAAGATGCTGCATATGCCATGTATATAAAGTATTGCTCAGCTCTTGCAGAGAAAGTAATAGCTAAGCATCCAATACCTCATTTTCATTCCCTCTGTCGTTTAGAAAATGTGGCTGAAGATGAGATATTCTCTGCTTTTATAAAATGGAGGATTATAACAAAAAATGAAGGGCTGTAGAAGAGGATGGTTAGTCAGAAATACTTTCTACAGTAGAAAGAGGAGATAAAACTGAAATTAGGTACTAAAGGGAGGAAAACTCATCCAACAGTAATTCTGCATTCAGTCACTGGCAAAGGGAGCTTAGCAGTCCAAATAAGAGATTTTAAAATATTTAATCTGCAGGATCTATGGAATTATGTATAATTCCACTGGCTGTTTTCTCAAATTAAATTGATCAAGATCTTTGCATTTTATTACATGGATTTATTCTGATTAGTTCTAAAGCTAAAAGTCTTCCAAAAGAAGATTGAGAAACTCAAAATTTTATTTTTTTTAGGGTGTCATGGGTTTATTAACATTACAGCATTCTTCCTGCACCCATGGTAGAAACACTGCTGTGGTTCAGTGTAGCTGGGTGGGGGTAGCTATGATGCTCACCACAGTGGTACCAGAACACCATAATCTCTGAAGGGCTTGAGAATGAGTGGCTTGTATAAATGTGGACTATTATTCCTATATACTGAATTGGGCCATACTGAATAGGGTTAGCTGCTTTATTGGGTCTATCTCCATGGAAACTGGTGACAGTGTAGGTATTGACTGCTAGTTAATCAAAATAGTATTGGCACATGCTCTGCTTAAGAGGCCTGACTTGGTTTCTGCAAAATAAAGTGCCCTTTAGCCAGGTGACAAATAGGGGTGGAATCCTGAACAGGTTGTTAAGTGCACAAGCTGCCAAATCAGGGTAAAGTAGCACATTTCCCTGGTCCCTTGGGTAGCTCAGACAGGAGTGCAGTGGTGCTGGCTGGGGCAGGAGCAGTCTGCCAGCACCTCACCAAATCCCTGCTGGGGGAGGCTCTGGCAGACCACTGGCAGCATCAATTCTTGCCTGGCATTTCTGCAGTTCAAAGCAGGTGAGTGAGTGCTGAGCAGCCCAGGAACAGCCACAGCCCAGACCCTGGCACTGCCCAGCCCAAACAAGTCCCTGTGTGCAGCACCTTCCTCCAGCACAGCTTTTGGAGAGCTGAGGAGATGTGTTCCACAAGACCTCTGGCATTTCACTCCTTCTCTTTGTGCCTGGGCCAGAGGGCACCTTTTACTGGGAATTTGGGAAAGTAGCCTGGGACTGTGACTCTGTGAAGTACAAACCAGGAGTTCTGCTAAATTAAACAGTCTGTGGAAAAACTAATTCTGTTTTTAGTGTTGAGAGGCACTGGATCTGATCGACTTGGCATATGTGGGAGTGCCACAGCTTTGTTTTCTCAGCCTTAAGCCATTCACTTAACTGTACTACACAAAATAGGAGTCCACGATTTTTTCCATAACAATACTAATTTTCTCTTACCTGAAAAATCATATAGCCTCTCTGTAGGTACAAAAAATTCCCCAAACAAAAATTCTTTGATTTCTTTGTTAGAATCATGCCAGTAAACACTGCAAATCATTGTGGTCTTCATGATGGGGCATTAAAATGAAAAGTCCACAGATGCTCTGCCATGATTTACAGCCTTGCTGATAAACACCTCGAGCTGTTTTATTTTACCACAGAACCAAAGAGAATTAACTATTTCTCCTGTATGGAGAAGCCCTGAAGATACTGTTAAGCCTTTTCCAATAAAAATTAGTAAAGTCACCATGAAACTGGTAGATAGTCTTGGTAATTATTTAAGCACTGTTTTTAAAATTATTATTTGATACATGAAATATTGTTTCCCATATTGAAAATGCTATTGAATATTCTGTGCAGTGAATCTGGCAACTGCTGGAAGCCATGTCTTATCAGAGCTGCTTGAAAGATACTTTGTAAACTGAAAATAATTTAAAGTGCATTCTGCTTTAGAGTTTCCATAAAAATTCAGTGTTATTATGGTTCTCTTTTAATGCTGTCAGCAATTTCTGGACTCTGCAAAACTTTAGATTTGCTCCTTATTCTTAACTGAAAGACACAGTAAAAACTGAGAACCCTATGATGTTATATTCTTTACTTCTAACATGGACCACAAATCTGTTGTCAATAAGGTGTCATTCCTTGTATTCTGTATTGGACATATTTGTTGAAACCTCAGCTGCTGAAACCATGCCCACAACTAGTCTCATCTAACTTATACTGCCAGAGATTTAAAATAGTCACTTCTCCTTCTCCTATGAGCAGCCTGTTTGGTGGAGTTCAGGACCCAGTGAGGTAAGAGACTTTCTAGAGAAGCTCATCCCTCTGTTTCACTCACATAAATAGCCTGAGTATTAATTTCCCTTTCTGAAACTCTGGGTTCCTTATCCTAAAACTTCTGTAACTCTTTGCATACTTTCTATTGACCATCTGTAAGCAGAACAGTACCTTGCTTGTTGTTCATCTTTGCAGTTTGTTTTAGGATTAGCACACTATTAAATATGTCTTCTTTACTTTTCCATCTATTTCACATTTAAGTGCAAGGGAGGATGTGCAAAGCCTGCTTCCAGTGCTCTCTACACCTCACAGGTACTGGGGCTCTCATCTGCCTCCTGGCTGAACAGAGTTATTCAGTTCCTTCAGTGCAGAGGCTCGTGGTGGGACCAAGAAAGACTCAGGAGTATCTCCTCAAGGAAATGCTCAGAAAAGCTCCTAGGACAGCCCATAAAGTATTCCAGACTCAAATATCCTACTTGCAATTACAGCTGTATAATCTAGAGGAATAACTTCTGGTTTAGAGGTGTAAGAACAAAATGCAGCTCTATCAACTTAGCTCTTCCTAGGCTGTGAGAGTGTTAGTTATGGATAGGTTGGCCCAGGACAATTAGAAAAGAAACTTTTTTAACTGTTGTGGGAGTCAATTCTTTATGTGCTCTTAATTTATTGTTTCACAGGGAAGATTAATCAGTCTTGTAATTAGTTTTGTTCTCTATAATCCTTTTCAAGACATTGGATGAAATAAAATTATGATCAAGACTAATGATGGACTTGGATCAAGAGCCTTTTCTCTCTGTCATGAAATGGAATGCTATGAAAAGGTTTACTTTCATTATTAGTTTAGGAAAGAAGAATCAAGTCAAACAACAGGGCAAAGAATGAAGGAGAAGGCAAAGTTGGCAGCAGGCAGAGAAAGACAGCTTTCATCTCTTCCCAGTTTGCTAGAAATACCTTTCCCTCTCTCAGCATCATCTTTCATTCCCCCTACTCCCAAATTATGTTAAAATATTTACTGAGGTTGGTCTTTAAACCCACAGCAGCTAAACCACTTTAGCATGGGGTGAATTTATAACAGGTTTCTTATAATTTGTGCCCAGGGACATCATTATGCAAGTGTCATGCATAACAGCCAGGCTAAATGGTGAAACTAAAAGGAAAAGAAAAGAAATCACTCCTGGACATGCCTGGGAATCAACACAGTGGTTTTCTCTGAAGCAATTCAGTCATATTGAGAAGATATATGCTTGGACCATTTTAAAACTTGTTATTATTTACTCAATAGGCTGTAACACCTCTGAAACTTACTGCAGTGTTTATGCAATAGACCTGCTCTGTAATTTTGGTCCATCAGGCCAAAATGCATTTAAGCAATTATGAAAGGGCACATTTTACTCAGTGTCCCTTAGTGGCTCCTCTGGAGCCTGTTATGCTCTGCAGCCCTTTGCAGTAGGCTGCAATTCCAACATTAATGCAGGCATGCTCTTGGTGTGCCCTTTCAGGAAGAGCTAAGGACTGACTCCTTTCTAACCACTCAGGTTCCTGCACGGACAGGGAGATTGTTCCAAGTAGCATTATGTTACCAAGATTCTGTCTCTCTCCCTAAGAGGAGATTTGCCTTCTGGATGTCAGCAGGCCAGTGGGATTTATTGGTACACTCCAAATTTCACTGGAGGATTTTATGGTTAAACTAATATGAAAAAAAAACCAAAATTTCCTCCAGTTCTCTGGTAACCCCTTTCTTGCTTGAAAATCTCATTTTTTTTCTGGTGCATCTGTGAATATCTCCTTGACAATATCTCAAGCCCACAAATTTAGTGCTTTTAAATGACACACACTTGTCTTTACCTTGCACTGATTCTTGTCAGTGTTTCCCTGCAGAGGAGCTCTGTATGTTTGTGGTGATCCAAAAAGGAAGGTGAAGCAGCAGGCTGGAGTGACCTGGGAAAGCCTGAAGTGCAAGGCTGTACTTCTCAAACCAGAAGCATCTCTCCAGGCTGCATGAGGAAGGAGCACTTCTGTAAACAGCAGTCTCTCAAGACTACAAGTGTTTTCACCTGTGCCTGGCTTTCCCACAGCATGGAAACCCCACTCCTGAGTTACCTCCTTCAGACCCTTTGACAGGACAAGGACTCTGTGTTACCTGTGAAAACACCTCCATAGTTAAAACATGGTCCAGAATCTCAGCTAATGCATGTTTGGTTTAGGACTGGAAATATTTATTCCCTTACTTTTGTGAGACAAAATTGATTAATGGTTGGATATTTTTTATTTCTACTTTTTATTGTTTTAGTTCGTTCACAGCTGCTGGCATTGCTGAGGCATTAACACCAGTAAGAAGGGAGTTTGCATATGCAAATTTTCCTCCCTTAATTAAAAGCAGGAGCACTTGATTACAGTGCTGAGCCCCAGAGCTGCAAGTATGTAAACAAAGGTTACATGCTCAGAAAAGAAAACTGAGCCCTCAGTCACAGTTTTGTGATAGACTTCTGTTAGTTTTTAGTTAACATGAAACCCAGTGCCAAATTTAATTCCTTATTCCCAGACAGAAGTGCATGCTCTTCCAGAAGCACGCTTTGTGGTTATTTTCTTTGGGTTTGGGATTGTTTTCTTCTCATTTTGTATTTGCTCTTCTGACTTGGAATGCCCTTGTTTCCTGGCTGGTAGCAATAAAGCAATTAAGAGCAGGTGTAGCTTGAAGAATGTGATGCAGCATCTAGAAAAAGTGATTAACAGGAAAAATAAGCCACAGGCTTTAATTTGTTTCTTAATTGTCATCCAGGTGTGGCCTTAGTCATTGAAAATTGTGAGGATGCTGAGCTTCTGCTGACTGACAGAAGATACTTCACACGGGTGTGGTTCTGACAAACCCACATTCTCTGGGTGCTTCTTTAAAAAGTCACAGGTATGGTGCCAAGCAGGGGTGATACCCTGCAAAGGTGGCTCTGCATGCTGCTAGCCAGCACATAATAGGAGCTGTTTTAGGAGCTCTGGGATTTTCTGAGGTTATGGGGTGCTGTGCCCTGTTAATGTTTTTTCAAAAAAAAACATTACAGGGAATTATATTTTGACTGTGATCTTCAATACTTTGGGGTCTTGTCTGCTCACTGTCTCTCTGTGGGCTTCTGCTGATGGGAAAGATATGTAGCAAATTTCAGTATCTGCACAAATGATCCCCCAGAAACAGCAGAATGCAGCCCATATGTGACAGTTTCAGTTTGTAAACTCCACTAACTTTTTTCACTGAAGGGTACAAGTCAGGCCCCCTCTCCACACACAGCCTCTAATTGATTAGAAACAACTACAAAAGAAAATTTGTAAAATAAATTGCCACAAACTTCACAGGTCCAATGAAAGCACGGCTGGCAGGACCCAAGATCAAGGCAGATCACAGCTGCACAAGTGATCAGAGTACAGCCTTGGGTGAGATTTATTGTCATTAAGACAATTTTGATCAAACCCCATTGAATCAAGGCACATGTTCACCAACTCCACACACTGACCCCAGCATAACCACTGAGACTGCTGTCCTCTGATCTGTGACATGGAGATTTCACATTGCCTGGAAAATGAATCTCTGCATCTTGCCTTAATTTGGCATGGTGCTTAGAACACAGCATGAAACACAAACTGGATTATGGACAGAAGGCAATGCCTTTCCTGAAGGTGAGCTAGAACCCAGACACCCAGGGCAGGTTCCAGTTATCCAGGTAAAGTATTATTTTGCCAGCTCCTGCATGCACCCCATTCCCACTGATGGCAGTTTCAGCCACACACATGTGGATCTTCCATTAACACTCATGGGCAATACCTGCACATAGATCCTGGGCTAACACTGGTGGGAATTACATTCACCTGCAACACTCATTAGCATTAATGAGGGTTCTCCTGTGGCTATCTAATGATCATTAATGGGAATTACACACATGTGTGCTTCTCATTAGCATTAGAGGCACGTGCATTTCTCATTACTATTGATGTTAAATGCAGGAAGCCCTACCTTCTATTAATATTAGGAGGAAAGTGGCACTCACTGCAAGGAAAAAGCTATTCCTGACACATCCTCAGTGAGGAAGTTTGAGCCGTTCTTAGCTCTGTTCCAAAACAATTTCAGTTTGTGCTGTCTTTCAGTGAATTATCCAAGTCTCCATGACCTTGGCCACCAGGCATAAGCTTTGTTCCCGTATGAATGAAGTCGTTCTGCAAAAGTCCAAACATTCTTTTCTTTGGAAGTAGACAACATGTCATCTCTGTGTTTTTTAAGCAAACTTATTTCTGAATTGCTGCTATTTCAAAGAAAACTCTGTATATGCTTTTCACAGCATAGGGTGGCACACTCCAGCTGCTGACTTATTGCCATGGGCACACCAAATTTATTATAAGTTCTTGTCATCATAACTCCATTTTACATCATGCACTAATGCAGTATTGTGTTAAAGTCTGACATGGCTCCTGATGAATGTAGTAGAGACTAAAGGCCACAGCCTCCCCTCAGAGTAAAAAACTGTATGAATTTACTACAGGACAGAGCTTTTTATCCTTCCAGTTATAAAGGCATTAAACTTCAGTAACCCTTTAAAAATGGGCACTCACACCTGCCAAGTGGTTTCCACTGGCTTTTCTGTAGCAATGGAGTTTGAGTCTCCTCTAGAACAAGTGCCAGGACTGCTGGCTGCTGTCAGTGTGAGCTCAGGGACCCCCGTGGTGGGGCAGCCAAGGGCTTTGATTCTGGGGAGGATTTCCCCCTCTCTCTTCCAAGGGCCAGCACTGCTTGGGTGGGTGCTGAAGAGAAAGGCTGTGCATGTGGTGTGAGCAGTGGTGACCAAACAGAGCTAAGGAAGAACGCTGACCTCCCTATCCATTATGTATATGGAGATAAGGGAAGGTGATGGCACCAAGTCCTGAACTGGGAATCAAGTGATTTGCTATCAGTTCTCACCTTCATATCTTACAATTTTCATATTGCTAGGACAAATGCTACTTTTTCTATTCTTTGGTATACCCACCACCTTGAACACAAGAATCCTGGAACAGGATCTCGAGATGCCACTATAAGTGCTTAGCTCCAGTCAATACAAACAAAAACAACCCCATCAGATATAAGCTATTTAAAACAGAGAGCAACATATTTAGTTTTAAAAGTGCCCTTTGGTAAGATAGTCTTATTGCTTTTCTCATTACCATGCGGAATTAGAATAATCATTGCCCATGCAAATTAGTTACAAGAAACAATATTTGCAAATAGCAGATGAAAATGAAAGGATTATATTTGGCAAACACAACTGCTAGATCAGATTTCCCGAGGCTGGGGGAGATATAGATTGCACCTTCCGTGCTGTGCAGGAATACCTCAGGGCAGGGAAGGGCAGGCTGTTCCACTGAAGCTGTTGGGCCATTCCAGGAGCCTTCTGGAGAGAGGCAGCAGGAGTGTGAGAGCAGTTTCCAGCTCGCACAAGAGTTGCAGACAAAGTGCCCAGTGAGATCCTGTCCCTGCCCAGGCTCTGCCCTTGGCAGCAGGTGTTGCACACCCCGTTACCACACGCTGGTTCCTCCTCGAGAGGGGCACGTAGGAGGGGCTGCTGCTTTCTTTACAAGCAGATGTTTCATTGCTGGGCTCCTTGACCACAGCCCCTGTATGGGCTCTGTATGTAACCAATTCAATTCACATGAAAATCAACAACCAAGTCAGAGAGAGCCAGCACAATGCATTAAACTGTTTACAAGCCCAGACACTGAGACTCAGATCTATGCTTACATAAGGTGCACACACTTACCCACACTCATTCACACCCATCCTGGAGAGTATAATGCAGGAAAGGTGATTCTAGCGTCGATCTAGTCTAGGATGACAGATGATAAAAGACATCAAGGAAAATCACAATAAGAGTATTCTCTTTGGCTCCAGCAGCATTAACGATTCTAATCTGTAACTACAGCTTTCACTTATAATTCAGACTTTAGCTGCTAAACAAACTAAATAATTTATCAAGTACAATATGTTCTAACTCTGCAGCTTGCAAAAACTGCAGCCATACCTTTATTTCAAAGAGTCACCAAATGGTGGAAATGTCAAGCTCTTCCTTAAAGTGCATCTTCCTCAATTCCCCTGGTAGATAGCACTGATTTTTTTTTTTTTCCTGAAGATGTTTTATTGTTTTCCTACTTTTCATCAGGGTGGGGTTGCCATGGCAATAAAGTAGGATGTCTTGCTGGATTTCACCTTTGCTGTCTTGCTTCATATGGCTCTCCCTCCTCAGAGCAAACATGGTGGATGCAATGCACATACAGATGTCTGATTTCAGATTTCTTCCTCGAGTGTGCTTGGCAGCTGCTCTCCTGAGACAGGCAAAGCAGCCCTTCGCAGGCAGCACTTCACTTTGCATTCATCTTCCCGCTCTTGGTGGCCACCAGCATGTCTCCCTTGTGCTCTGAGCTCTCTTTTAAGATGGACAAAGCTTTTCATGAAAGACTTGCTTCCAGTGTAAACAAAAACTTTTGCTTAAGCATTTCAATTAACCAAATGACCAAATCAATTCTTCTCTCAGTTAGTTGAGGCAAAGTGGCAAAATATGCTGCAATATAAACACCCATTACATATCCCAAAAATCTCCCCAGTTACTGGATTTAAAAGGCTGAGTTTAGGCTGTGATGCTATGCTGGTGAACTGGGTCTCACCTTTCCCTGAGTCAATGTTTATTGCCATACCAGTTTTCCCATTTAGATTTGTCCCAGGAAGAAAAAGTTCAAAAATTAAATCACTCACTGGGTTGAAGAGTTTTCATTTTATATATCTTTCCTGCATTCTTTAAAAATATATTATAAATCTGTTATCGATATCTGAATTTCACAGTGGCAGCATCTCAAAAACGCAGATGAAAAGGATGGTAAATGCAGACATAAGTCACAGTCCTTCAGTGCACATTGCAGATCAGCTCTTCTCTCCTTGTGGAGGACCAACAGTGGAAATAGCTGAAATTTCAGGATGCACTAATGAATAAAGCATCCCATGCCACGAAATTATCACTAATATCACAAGTATTTAAAACTCCATATCCAGTAGCTATATATCTCAAAAGTATTTTTAAAACACATGGCATTTTTAATATGATGGGATTTTTTCCCTTTGTTTGGATTCCTTTTTGCAATTCTACCAAATTAAAATAGGGATGTACTGCATAAACTCCTGTGGATTAGCCATGATGCTTTTCTTTGTCACTTTCCAAAACTCTGCTTGTAATGGCCAAGCTGAGAAAAAGTTTCCCAGTTTCCAGGTCAAGGGTTTATGCTCTGCTTTCCTTCATTCTGCCTTACTCACTAGAGTAGCATTAAGTTTCCCTTTGATTTTGATAACACTGCCTTGGCAGATCATGAGTTTAATTTTAAAGTATCATTATATTATTTGTTCTTCTGACTCCCTTGGTCTCTGCTTGCCAGTCCCAATTTTTTTCTTGGAAAGATACTATTAGCATAATTATTATTCTAACATTATAACACCCCAGAGACATGGCCATTGTCTCCCTTTTCCATTTAGTGAATGCCACGGGAAACTTACAATATTGCTAGAAGACAAAAAATAACACATGTATATCAGGACAGATAAGAAGAGTGCTTTGAGACTCCATGACTGTGCATGCCAAGCAGCAGTGATGCTGAGCAGCAGCACTGTGCTAGTCTCTTTACTTTTGGTGCATTAGAATAAAAGAGATTGAAGAGGAACCTCCAGTAGCTGTTCCTTCAGAAGCTCTTCCCTAGGATGGAGTACAGCAAAGAGCATGAAGTTGCTTCTCTGAGTGTCTTGTGGTTGGTGTAAGACGTTGGCTTGTCAGATGAATGGGTGGTAGGAATTGATTTCTTGGCAAAGTCACTCAGAAGACTGAAGAAAATCTTCTGTGATGTGAGGAGGTTTAGTGCACATTGTTTTGCTGACCTGGAACATCTCTTTCCAACCTGGTAGTAATGGCCTGCTAATAACAGGCTCACTGCTGCTATCATGATGAGGATAATCTGTATTTTAGAAGCCAGACTCTACTATTTCTTCCCCAAAGTAACACTTCTGTGCATGACATATCACAGCCACAGAGCTAATCATGGCTGTAGAGCAAGCTGTGCCTTGGCTGCTTGTCTCCAGGTTATTTTTCAGGACAGAAGCCACACTTCCTGCTACTTTGGACAGGACCAGACCATCTTGTGCCTTTTAAACCAAACCTCAGCCCAGTTTATCAATGCATGTGACACAACTTCAGCTGGCACCAGTGGGCCTTTCCTCAGGCCAGTTGTGACAGTGCCTGGTTTTAGTGACCTAAATGCAGGTTCTGCACAAAAAAACCTCCAGTGTTCATTCTGTTGCCTGAAATGTGTGGCTTATGTAGGTCCCTTGTCCTGGAAAGCTGTGCTACATCTGCTGACTTTCTGCTGTTTTTGGAATGCACCAAGCCCCAGGAAATATGTGCAAAGAAAAAAAATCAGAATTTTTTAAAGATATTTACATAGCTTAGCATTTTTATCAGGAAGATTTCAAAGCATTTTATGTGAATATTACTATTATTCCCAGATTATAGCTGGTAGGACTTGGATAACATATAGATCAGGTTTAGATAGATAGATATCCTCAAATCCATGGCAGAGTTAATTGATGAAACTAGGAATGGGATCTCCCATCTTGGCTTTCTATTCCATGTTGTAACTATCACATATTTCTATGCCATGTATGTTTCTGGTATTTGCAATTTAATTCAGCTGCACTCCCTGCCATTAATTCAGTGACAATATGTGCATTTGCAGGAGTGGGGTGGGAGGGCCTCTTTTTTGGGCAGGCCATGTGTGCTGTTTACTGTTTAAAAAGCATGTAGTGTGAAAAACTACATAAAAAACTACATAAAAATATCTTCCTGGACATTTTGCTGAGCCTGCCAAGAAAACTGATATTTAACAAAAGTAATTTTTGTGACAGAAACAAAAAGGTTGACCATATGCTTTGCTTATAGTCCTATACCATTTCTCAGGAAGAAAAATAGAACTTCAACCAGCATTGAGAATCATTAGAACTGAAAATACAGGTCATTACTTACCATGTTTACCTTGAATAAAAACAGAATTCATTTTTTATGTTCAACTGTATTATTAGAAAGATCTAAACCTGTGATTAACAAACTTTCCTAGGCCCAAGGACACCTGGCTGAGTTGGGTTGCTGAAGAATGTTCTGGTGTGGTATTACCTGGGTCAGCATATGAGCTCTATCCGTAGTTGATTCAAATAATGTTAAAAATGGATAACTGCCTCAGATTTTACTGTTCTGGAGGGAAAGGTCAACTGAGGATGATTCCTAACTGCTGCTGAGAGGAAAAAAAAATTGCATAGGCTTCACTGCTGTAAAATCAAGCCACACTGCAATGCAACAGTGCAGCTGCAATAAGGATGGAGTACAGAGAGGTGCTTGACATGTGTATGCATGTCAACACATTTATGAAAAGTATTTTATTGTAGCACTTCAAAAAGTCTTGCAGGCCAGTGAAATGTCTTAGCTTTGCCATAGGTAATATTTCAGTAATAGCAATGCTAATGGAATATTGGCATATATAATCATTTCTCTGTGTTAAGATAGTAAATTTATTCAGAAATTTCATGTAAACACCAGGTTTCTTTAAGAATTATCTCTATTCACTATGTTTTTACTTGGCAACAGGAGTACAAACAACTCTTGTCTAGGGTAGGGGAATAACAATACTCAGTCACCCTTTAATTCACTTACTATTGAGATGCCCAGCAAGCTCTGTGACATCTTTTTCTAGCTGCTACAAACTGTGTTTTTGGAGGATAATTCCAGCTTCTTTCTGCTGACCTGGGGTGGATTCAAGTTATTGTCCTAAAAGGAAAAGCCTGGCAAGGGTCATGAAACTTTGAATGCATTTATTTTTAGGACACTCAAGCAGAGGGCAAGCAGAGATGAGCAAGACTTGGAATAAGAGATCACCTCTCTTCAAACAAACAGGGGCTCTCTGACCTATAATTGAAGATAGCTCATGGTATCTTATTTCTTGTGGGTATTATAGTACCTACCTGTAGTCAGAGGGGCAAAAGGATTCTGATATCAGCACAATTCATATGATGATGAGCCAGAGCCCATTCAGTTAAGAGCTGAGGTACATTTTGTCTGTGCAACTGGATGAGCACCATTGCACTACATGTGACTGTTTTTCTTAGCTGTGGGATGGCTTTGCTATTAACCATTGTCTTTATTGCTCCATGTGAGTAGTTCCCTGAAAAGGAATACAATATTAATAATCTTGAAGAGTTGAGAAATTTTTGATATGAACATGCTTTTATTACCTTGCCAAACAGAATCAATAAGGAAATATCTCATGTCTTGAAAATGGTTCTGATAAATTGAATAGAGTATTAGTATGTGTTTATCAAACAGTCCAGATCAGAATACTCTTGTTTTCAGAAATTGGATGCAATGTGGCTTAAAACAGCAAGACAAGAAATGATTTTCTAATTAAAGAATATTGTGAAGGGCCGGTCAGTCTCTGATTTCTGTGTTCATTTTAGAAATACTCTGTGTGAATACAACAATAATACAAACCTGAAGGATAGAAATCCTGTTTAGGGTGAGACAAACCCACAATTCTTAACAACCACATTGCTTAACCTGAGAGACAGTAGGATTTTATTGCCACTTCCAAACAGCTCTCTCTGGAAACAGGAACCAGTTAGTGTCATCACAGCAAGCACCAAGAGATATCAGTGAGGGCTGTAACTTCAGCCAAGCCTCTCAGAACAAAATCAGACAAACTCTTCAGTGACAAAGATTCAGCATTAGTGCAAAAGCTTCTGGTTATAAAATAGTGAGGGGGGGGAAAGACATGCTGTATAGGTGAAATCTCAGCAGACTGATTCAGTTTTTTCCATGAAGCATTAGCAAGGTTTTAAATAGCTGCAACCTGCATATTAAAAATGCCCATGTGTATAATACATGAACAAGGGCACCTTGGCTGAATACATTATGGAACAGAACTGTCCTCTTTACCCCCTTCACAACCACACTTTAACTTGCTTATGTGAATAGTCAAGAATAGTGATGAGCACTTATCAAAAGTTAAATTAGGCAATCAGTCAATAGATTAAGACTCTATTAAGAAAAAAAAAATAAAAACATCCAGTTCCTTTCTTTCCCCCACTTTCTAAAACCAGGCCATTTCTCTGCAGCTCTTCATTCAGACACAAAGCCTGGAAAATGGTCATGTTTTATCTACAGACTGACTGAGGCTTTTTTGTGATTCATTCACCTGCTGCTCCAGCACAGACATAATCCCATCTTCATTTATATACCTAAGAGACAATTCAGATCCAGGAAAGAATGTCTGCTACCAAAAGGAATCTGCTACATCTGCTGGGCTTGATATATGTGAAGTGTGGCTAAAATCTCTCTGCAGCTGTTTGTCTTTGTATTTAGCATGAGGCAATGTCATAATGCACTTTTAGGGCAGGAGTGACTCCCCAAATATTTCAACAAGACATGTAGATTCTATGCTGTGCTATTCAAAAAAAAAAAAAAAAAGAAAAGAAATACTGATTCTGACTAGCTATATATTCCTGACCCATAAACCCATTTCAAGAAACAGAGGCACAGATTTTTTTGATTTAGTGGTTTAACTTTCTCCCCGTGTAGCAATTCTGTTGCAGCTCTCAGTAGAAGGACAAAAGCAATTCTGCTTTTTAATGATGCACTCTCTCTAATGATGAAGGGGAAAAAAGAGTGTAAGTTTTCTGGTCAGGATAACTCTTGTCTGTGCTGCTGGTTTTTAGCTCTCAAGTGAGTGGGACAATGTATAGCTCCAAGAGATGAAGCTCCTGAATTGCTGTTATCAGTGAGAGCTTGCTGAGAAAATGAAGTGCATGCCTACACTTCTATTTCATAGTCCATGGAAATTAACATCATTTTGAGCCCTGCATGCAGGCCTTTACAGATACCTGGAATGTATTTTTTCCATCTGACTCATGTCTCTGTGAGTCATTTATGGGGCTTTCTTTCATATGCAGAGGTGGGTTTTAGGCTATTTATGATGCTTCTTTTAGTGTATTTAAGCCCTCCTGTTTATCAGGGACTCAGCACACAAGGAAAAGAAGTTTCTTCTGGACAATAATTTACAACTATACAAATTCCAAAGATGTTCAGAAGATGGAAATCCCTTCCTATTGTAACCACAAACTATTTCCAAGAGCAGACTCTTATTTACTACATTCATCATCAGTAAGGAAATCTGCCCCTCCTCGTGTGACCTGGATAAATCATATGATCTTGGCAGCCCTCATCATTCCTATGGCCCAGAGCTGGAGAGGAGTCCAGGATGAAGCAGGACCAGGGCAGACCCCTCAGTCCTTTGCAGGCTGTGTCACACTGGGTGTGGGCTGGCAGGAGGGCAGAGCCAAAACCTTGTTCCCTGGGAACAAACATCAGCACTGCAGGGGAACAAAAGATGCAAAAACAAAAGATGCAAGAGCACTAAAATGGCAGAGCTACTGTCTTTGCTGAAAGAAAAGATAAAACCAGCAGACAAAGGCATTGACAAAGAAAGGATTCAGGGTTTATTGTTACCTCCAGTGGAAATTTCACTGGTTTTGTGTTGTGCACCATGTTACTAGACTAAGGGCATGAAATTAAACTTCCTTTCTTCTCCTAGACTGTTTGCAAGTTGCTTCCCCATCAAGACATACTCCTTGAAAATGGATGCCAGATTTTGATGATAAAACAAAGCAATCAATTCCTGTTTAAAATAATCAGATAATAGTTTATTTTAAAAAAGTTTATTTCTGTCTGCCTTTTCAAACCCCTATTGAGATAAAAGGGGTTTGTGTGTGAAAAAATCAGTAGCCTCCAGGACATAGCAGTTCTGTGGGAAGGTTGGAATGGTCTTTTCAGGGCTTTCTCTTTATTTTGAAAATTTTTAGAGATATAGATTTGAACAGACCAAAGAAAGGGATGAGACACCCGAAAAGAAAAGTATGAAACAATATTTAAATGATGTGTGATTTCATTCTTGCCTGAGGGCATGCTGAATGCATCAAGAGAGTCCCCCAGGATATTTCACAGTGTGGTGGTACAGGGGCTGCTTCCCTGACAGGTCATTACTGCACACCATGCTGGGATCCAGGACACAGCATGCTGCTGGCTGCTCTACCTGCCTTGCTCTCAGGGTAGTGCCTGTAAACATGGGCCAAGGACTCTGTCTTTGGCATCCCAGATGTCCAAGCAGACTCACAAGATGAGTGATTGATTTCCACTACAGGACAGAGCTGTCAGGAAAACTCATCCTCAGTTCAGAAGGTTTCTAGACAGGCTCCTTGAAAAACTGAGGGGCCTAACACAGTCAGCTGTGTGGGGCTGGCTTCTTGAAGAACTCCTTTCTGACTTCATGTACAGCAGCAGCCTCTGAGTGACTGAAATAAATCCATTAAAAAGCAGGAGGTAGTGCAACAACAAGTGCAGAACAATAGGAGGGCTGAATTGAAAATACATATTAGAGATGCATTAGAATGAATGAAACTGCAAGAAAAAAATATTTTGTTAGTGGGTGCAGTGCAGGCACCTCTCAGCCAGCAGAAGAACTTCTTTTCTGTGTCACATGGTGTATGTCAGAGGGGAAAATCTGAGCTTGGTGTGAGAGTTTTATGGTTTTGAAACCCAGGCTGGCTCCTCTGGTCTTGCAGGAGGTGTCACTGCACTGATGGCCCTGGAGAAGGAGGACATCCCCTCCCAAGCAGCCTTCCCCTGGCAAGAAATTACCATCTGACCTTGGCCCACCAGTCAAGTAGCCAAGCAATAACAGAGTACAAAACCTGGGTGCTTGAAGATAGGTTGGGCAGAGTTTGGTGATCCAAGACCTTTATCTAATTAGGCCTTCAGAAGTTTGCATTGCTCCTACAAACTGTTGGTGAAAAAAGGTTTTTTTGAGTAGTAGCTGATGTTTGTAATGATTTTTAAAGCAAATCACCCAAATGTTCTGCTTTACAAATAGTATAGCTGTGAAAGTTTTAGAGATACAAGAAAAATGGGAAATACAGTGTTACTTGTGTCCAGAAAAATATTCAGCCTTCCAAAGGGAGGCAAAATTTTGGGGTTTTCAGGCATGCAGGTTATTTAAGACTGTTTGCATTTAGATTCAGAACCTTGAAAAATTAGTTTTCTGGCAGTATTACTCCCCTCCTAAAACTGAAATACCAGTTTATAGTAATAACAGATACACACTCAGGGCATGGTCATGCAATAAGAAAAAAAGCTTAAATATTCAATTTTTATACTAGATTAAAAGAATTTGACTTTTGGCCAGTTAAAATATTTTTTCAAATCTATTGAGTTTTTCCTAAAACTTTCTTGATTACTTGGACACAGAAATCACTTTTTGATATATATGATAAAACATCTATTTGGCATTAGAGTGGGAGGTGTATCTGTAACCTTATTGTTCCTTTTTTTAAATCTGAATGAACATTTCTTATTACAGTGGAATAGAAAAATGTGGGGGGTCAATAAATATTGTATCAGTGTGTGCTAGCAGAATTGAGGAAGTGCAGTTGGGGATAGAGAATGGCTAGAGGCTGATATGTAGTTTTTACTAATTTACAGTGTGAAATCTTCAGCTATGTACTTATCCTTTCTTCCTTTCTTAGAAATAACTTCAGTCAGTTTATTAACTAGTTTTTACTCCAGATTTTCAAATTGTAAAAGCTGCTGTGACTCCTGGTTTCTCCAGGTACCTGTCACCTTGACAGCACTTGCAGGCTTGAATCAAAGCTGCCTTGCATGTTTGGAAAAGTCCTCAGTTTGTGAAGGCCCTGCCAGGTGATTGAATGGGAACATCAGAAACCAAAGCTGTCTTACTGTAGTTCTTTGCAACACAAAAATGTCCATTGGTGTTTTATGAAAGGTTTAATAAGAGCTTCTTCTCTGAGCACTCGTGGTTTTAAGCCCAAACCATAATAATATGACAAACAGGAGGCAGGGTGTGCAGGACATGTGCACATGAGTAATCAATGCATACTCACTCTCTGCTTGATCTGCATTACAGAATTTAATCCTGCTTCTTTGTGGATCCAGATGGCTCCTTTGCACTGCAGCCAGCCTTGGTTTTTCCACAGGAAGACAGAAAACAGTGGATGGACACATGGGAGTACACAGGTGATGGACTGCACAAAGCTAAATTTCACCACTTGTTCACATGGCAGTAACATAATGGAAGTAAGTAGATGAAGGACTAATAGTTCTAGAATAGAGAAAAATTTAATGCTACACGTACAAAAAGCAGCCAGTAAATGTAAATGTGCTGTCATGTCATTGCAGGAAATGAGGCTTCTCTGCCTCAGCTTCCCCATCTATAAGTGAATTGATCCACAATGTTTCTTGGCTTCCAAAAATTTTTAAAACCAGTCATAGGTAGGCAACTTTTCTTACAGGAGACTACTCCTAATTAAAAATGGTTTTTAGTCAGGACAGTTTCCTTTATTCTCTTCTGCTTTTGTACTGCCCCATTATTTCTAATTTCTGTGTTGCATTATTCTCTCAGCCCACTCTCTGAAGCTCCTCTCCCAGCACAGTTAGAGTTACTGTGGCACTCTTGGTCAGTGTCAGCTGCAGTACATGATTCTCATAGATGTTCCAATCAGTCAAATTGTTCTGTGCTTTAACATTAGCATTGCTTCTGGGATTTTTTTCCCTAAGCTCAATGTCTCACCATCTATCATTGCCCTTCTTTTATAGCTTGTCAGCCAATTTAAAATCCATGGACAGTGCTTGTTTCTAACCCAAGTGAATCTGATTTTTCAAGTACCATTTCCGAAGTATTGCATCTGCTGTCTACCAATACTGGAAACAAGATCCAAAATTGCTCAGGGTTACAAATTTGTGACCCCCCTCTGTAGTCAGCCTGTGCTCCAACACGTATGGCTGGGATCATGATTTCACTCATTGCTGTTTATTGCTCATGTTTCTGCTGTCAGCTGCTTACTTTCCTGTAAAAACCCCCAAAACCTCACTTCTGTTATTTTCCTAGGGAATGTAATGTAGTTTACCAGATGATCATTTCCACCATCACTCTTTATTCATCTTCTAAAGTTCAGTGCCATTCAGCCATCTGGTCTTTCATTAGTTCTGCAAAAGCCCTAACCTACAAAAAAAAAAAAAAAAAAAAACTTACATGGCTAATTTTGAGTATGTGAATCCTAATGCTGCAAAGAAGACTGCTCATATTTTTTGACAGAGGCTTATAGATAACTCTTGAAGAACCAGGCCATAAAATGCTCTAAAAAGATTTCTGTGGTTAATCATATGAAGTAATTAACATGAACACTGCAATGTACTTCACACAGAAGTGCTGATGGGCCTGTGTTAAGGTTTTCCATGCATTTCTTTGCTAGCTCTTTATCAATCACCTGGGCATCAGACTTGTGGCAATCTTAAGAGCAGTGTAAGTATTCACCTGAAACATGTTGATGGATGTATGCTTTCAGGACATTTGGAATCAAATGCAGGGTGTTCATCATTTCTTAATTAGCCACTTTTGCTTTCTGTCTTCCTCACTGCTGCTAGAGATCCACATATGAGTACATTCACTTTAGAATCAGCATGATCTTTTTTTGGTCTTCTTCCTTAAATAGAAGATTTTCTCTCAAACTACTCGTCCTCACTAATATATGTGTAAAACCCCATCTTATCTGTTTTGTATTCTGCAATGAGGATTCATTTCTTTCTGTCTAGAGAGGTGTTACTGCAAAGGAACAGTTTTTTTCATGACTTTATCTGAGAAACACCTTTCAATTTGCATTGCTTAGTTAAAAAACATCTGCCCTGTACCAATTTTTAGAATGCCATTATTTAGGTGTGAACCATTTTGTGAAAGGCAGCTTGTTACTGCTTTATATCACAAAAATCCTTTAAACACCTACTCTTTGAACTTCTGACTCATCAGTCTGGCATCTGAAATTCTCTTCTGTTAATTACAAAATACTGATCTTGCTCATTACCACTGTAACAATAACACCTAGTCAGGCATAGAATGCTGCTTCTCCTGGAAAACTGCAATGTTTCGTGTTTCAGTGCTTTCTGTCACTTAGCTTATTAAATCAGTTTGCACATAGCCAGTTTTGCACATGCCTCTGCAAAATCCTGAATGTTCTTTTGTAGGCTTCTGAATTCAGACCAGGGCATGTGGAATACACAGGATGAATATCACTTGTTACCATTAACTTGTAGATCTTACCCCAGCCCAAAAATGCATTGTTGTGCATTTTGCTGAGCAACAGAGATCATGTATTTTGTCTTTTTGAGTATGGATCAGTAAAACAAGGAGAAATCAAGTATATTTTCCCTGGACCTGTAGTAACTCTGCAACTGAATTTCCAGAAAGCCAGTAAATGGCTTAACTGGAACACTGCTCCTTCTGAAAAGGAAAGGTCTCCAAACCACCTTAAATGCTAGAAAATATTAATCAGATAAGGTTAAGGCAAATTCACCTACCTACCTCCAACTGATTTGGGTCAGCAGGGACTAGTCAGGGTTACATTATCTACTTTTATGTCATTTATTTGTTATGTGCATTTCCATACAAGAACAGCCTAGGAGAAAGGAACATCCTGAAGATAACATGACCAGGAGAAACAGATGGACTGGCCAAATTCTGGAGTTGGAATATGCACAGATGTAAATAATCAACAAATAGCTCTTCCCATAAAACAAAACCACATAATATCCCCAGTAGGATCTTTTGGATTAAAATATTTAAATTCCCACTATATACTTATGTAATCACAGTCCAGATGAGAAATTATTAATGATAACAATAAGCAAGTGTTGGGTTGACAGCAGTATTAAACTGTCAGCTGGAAAGTTACATAGGTAGTAAGTAAGTTTGAAATAAACACTACAATGTGTTTCCTGACATTCACAACTCAGGAAAAAATGTATTTTTAAACTTCTTGAAAGCCAGCCACTTTTTGAAAGCCTCTAGATTAAAAGCATGGTGAATTCATTTCAAGCTTAGCATAACAGGCCTGATGGACCAGGATGTTCTCTGGGATAAGCAAACATGGCATCCAGAAAGAAGAAATTTCAGCAGAGCAAACTCAGTTCAGGATCATTTAATGCAAAATCTCCATGCAATTGCCTTTTATTTAAACCATTATTAAGAAATATCCTCCAGCTTATCACATGTGAAGCATAAGCTTCCTTTGGTATTAACTTTGACACTTGGGGGATTATATTAATATAAGTGATAGTACCTGTTAGTGAGCATTTGATTGCCCTCAATGCAGAAGGATTTACTCTTGTTATTGATTTGTTGGCTAATATATTGGTTGGAAATCCCCTGGTATTGCTGGTAGCTGCGTATTCTAAATTTTATTGGATTTGTGGGCTATTTTCATCTGTCTTTTAACTTATGATCACTTTATAAAAAAAGAACCCAAGAGTAAGCCGAAAAACAATCTGTGTTTTTATTTTGCTGAAAAGGAAAGCTGTCTTGTTTTGCTTTGTTCCTGGTTGTTGATTGCCTTTGTCTGGCTTTTGTCATGGTTACTCTTGAGACAGGCAGCAAACAGAACACATTGCTCCAGGAGCCAGCAAGAGAGGAGCCATTACCTCTAATGGGCAAGGGGTCACCTGGGCAAGTTCTGCTTCATGCAGAGGATAGAAATCAAACCCACACATCCTTCAGTTGCCATGAGTGTATGGGCTGCTGGGACTTCTTTTATAGCACGGCTTTCCTCCTAATCATCTCCCTCAGTCCTTGGGGCAGGGGATGATGAAAGCCAAGGGAAGCCAGCCTGACCCTTGAGGGCAATGTCGTGGGCATGAAGGCAGCCCCTGCCCGCTGGCACAGCCCACGGTGGGCAGGCATGGCACCCAGGGCTGTGCAGGGCTCTGTCCCTCCCCTGCAGGTGACACACAGCCAGGGAGAGCTCCTGCATCCCAGGGCTGTGCAGGGCTCTGTCCCTCCCCTGCAGGTGGCACACAGCCAGGGAGAGCTCCTGCATCCCAGGGCTGTGCAGGGCTCTGTCCCTCCCCTGCAGGTGACACACAGCCAGGGACAGCTCCTGCATCCCAGGGCTGTGCAGGGCTCTGTCCCTCCCCTGCAGGTGGCACACAGCCAGGGAGAGCTCCTGCATCCCAGGGCTGTGCAGGGCTCTGTCCCTCCCCTGCAGGTGGCACACAGCCAGGGACAGCTCCTGCATCCCAGGGCTGTGCAGGGCTCTGTCCCTCCCCTGCAGGTGACACACAGCCAGGGAGAGCTTCTGGAATGCTGTGGTGGTGACAGCAGTGTCTGGCTTGCCCATTCCCGTGCTTAGCCTTGCTCTGTGCTCCAGTAATCAATATATTCTCAGTCTTTTTTATTTGGTCCCCAGGAGAGGTAAATTGATTTATCTTTATCTTTTCTTTGCCAAGGCGTAATTCCTCTGTCCTTACACACTAAAATTTCTGGTAGAATATCATAGAAGTGTCACAAATAATAAATGCAGAATTTGGCCTCCAGGACACAAAATGTCGCCTCTTTAGTTCTCTTCGAGATTGATTCATAAAACTTGATCAGAATAACCAACAAGGAAAAAGGGAGTTTAATTAAACCCATATTGGAAAATGTCTAAAGAAATAAAGTGTTTAATTATGTTCTCTTAATATATCCTACAATATTCATCCAATTAAGGTTGGCACTCAAGTTATTTTTAAGATGTGGCATGAATAAGATAACCTAAGATATTGTATGATTTCTCCAGCTGAGACATAATAGTTGAAAGTCATTTTTTCCAATAAAAATAACTGTGAACAGTGCTATTAATTCATTGTAATGATGCTACTGGGAGAAGTGTATGACTTCCACTGCTGAATAATCAACAAAAGTAAATTAGCTTTAAGCTACAAAATGTGCATATGTGTGTATGTCTGTGAGTGTAAATGACCTTGAGAAAGAAGAATTGAGAAAAGCAGGTTAAATACAGTTTCAACCATCATAAGAATTTTTTAAATTATGTATTTTGAAATATAATCCATGTAAATTCAATACTCTGCAAGGCAAAATTCATTGTCAGTCTCTTCTTACATATAATAACTAAAATTCACAGATGTGTACTTGTACCTGAAAGATTTTCAAATTTTGGCTTTATCCCATGAAGAAATATGGTTCCTGGTGCATTTCATTTTTGCTTCTAATTAAGAAATTCAGGAACAGTACATTAAATTTAATAAATCTGCAGCTTCTTGCCTTTTGTCTCTCAGTCCTCACTATCTCTTTCAAGTGGGCCATATTTAAAGAAAAAGCATTTCTCCATTGTAGATATTTTTGATCAGCCTTTTCAAGCTGGTTTAAAACATTCAACTTCTTAACATAGGAAATTCATTTTTAACTGTATTTATCTATAATTTGAGTCCTTCCTTCCTTCACTCTGAAGACTGCATGTTTTTCAGTTTGGAGCGCTTCACAGCTGGAAAATTAGAAATACTAGATTAAGTGTTGATTATTTAATTTATTAATATTCCCCACTGTCTCCTTCTTATTTGTTTGTTTTAGGATGGTTGTTTTCCTATCAACATGTAGGTACAGAGATATAAAGAAGAGTCAAACACTTAATGAAATATTGATTTTCATCTTGTCTCAAAAGGAACCAGTACTTCCACAGTTTCTCTGCTGCAAATGTTCTGTGCACAAATATATATAAACAGAGCATTTTGAACATAACCTCAGAGTGGCCATTGTGAAATTATTATATTGGTTTGGTGTACAACTCTTACCAACAATTATTTTCAAGCAGAATTTAGTATAGCTTTTTAGCAGAAATATGCACATCAAGGGACATGTGAATTCCATAGTATTTCTACTGCCTCAAGGTGCAACTTGAATGGTGATAGATGTATGAGACATAATTAGAAGCAAATTAGAGATGGATTAGTATAGTTATTGCATCCACAACTTATTTTAAGATACTTAAATGATGTACTCCAGCCCATCAAAATTTCAGGCAAATATTCATGTGCTCTTGTGCTGCTTTAGAGTCAAGAATCAAGTCACATAATCAGTTATAAGATTCAAGCTTCTTTTGATGATAAATCACCTGAAATAAATATTGTGATGTTGGCATGTATCAGTTGTATGGTATTATTGACTAAAATATGTGAATGATTTCTAGTTAGTATGATACACATGTTGAATATATTTGTGGCTGTGCTGAATGACAGTGGCTGAGTAGACAAATCATGCCTTTCATTGATTGGAATTGATTAGAATATATACCTTAGATTTTTCTTGTCTGGAATTATCTAAAACTACAAAACTGCAATTAAGCCTATTCCAGTGCCTGACCAACCTCTCAGGAAAGAATTGCCTCCTGGAGCCCAGACTAAACTTTGGTAGACTCACATCTAATTCACAGGCTCAGTCAGTGTCTCAAGACCTTTTCATTTGTCCTGTTAAGGCTCTGGTGAGAGGACACATTCCCCCACCAACATGTTGTAGCTGTTGGTGTGCACAGCTGCCTTTGCTGAGCAGAAAGACAAATTCTGGATTCTATGCCTGTGAGAGGCAGGAAAGACAATCATTATTCAGTGGGGTTGGTGTCCCCCAGAGTCTCTTGCTTCACGCAGTGTGTGTGTGTGCCTGTGTGCACAGAGGGGCTGCTGGGGCTTTCCCATCTCTATGTGTAAGTGGTGTTTCTATTCAGATATTTGAAGTCCCATCACTGTTTGGAATTTTTTTTAAAGCACTCTCAGGGTGAGAGGAAGTGGTAATGCTCTTGGGCTACGTAATTGGGCCGCTTTGCTTTTTATGGCACCTTGTGAAATAAAATGCTTGATTAAATTTTATAAAGGCTCTAAGCTTCCTGAAATGTTGGCTGAAAAAAATCCTTTATGAGATTTTATCCCAAGTCTACTGGTGTTGGCAGTGTCATAGTAACAATGAGGAGCTGCATTGTGTTTTGGCTGTGTCCCAGAAAGACCCCTGGCTGAAAAAGGGACTCAGGGACTTTTCATGGACTACTGGTGTAATGAAAATATGTGTCCAAGTGTAAGTCAGACATCAGAGCCTTAAAGAGCTACACAGCTGAAAATAAAGTACTGTTGTCTCCAAATTCAAGCTACCATGAGCTTTTAACAATGGTTTGCAGCTTGCTAGATAATAGACGCAAAAATACAGATTTAGTGGATAAGTTTTGGCACCCAAACTGATGCTGGGTATCCTAAGTTTGCCTGAATCCATAGGAACTAATACACAAGAACAATTCTAAATGGGAAAGCAAAACCTTCTTTTTAAAATTGCCTCTTTAACCTATGAAATAGCACCTAGAGTAAAAAACTCATTCACTGAATTATTTTTTATCTGAAAAGCTGCAGAATCTTTAAAACAAGTGACCCTTCCATCCTCATCTAACGCGGGGAGTTTTAACATAAACTGACTTTAGTGATTTGCACTTTGGCCTTGCCTATTAAAATGAAAGTATACTAAAGAGAGAGCTGGAAGAAACTGTCATAAATAATGAATACTTTCATTATCATCGAGCAATTCAATTGCATTTTCGTTGGGAAAGGCCTTTAATGCAGCTAGGCTCTGTAACTTGCTTCACCTGCTCATTTTGAGTTCTAACAGAAAGTTTTGAGGACCTGAGCAGAGAAAGTCTTCCTAAGCATATAAACTATAATAGTGATCTAACATATGCCTTCAACATCTGTGCTTTGCTGGCTTATAAAATTTCTATGAGAGTTTGTTTTGATGATGTGAGCAGCATCTCCTCATGCTTTCTATGCATGAGAAAACAAACAAATGCAGGGATATTGCACTGCCATTCCATCAATGAAATGTTGTAAGAATCCAGTTTTCTGTAGGAAACAGTGTTACAATGGCACTCCATCCTCTCCACTACCTATAAACCAATAGTCCTAAGCCTTAGGGGAAAAAAAAAAATCTCTCTATAATCCTATAGACTGCCTTTTTCCACACGTGTTTTCTGTTAAACAAAGACTATTAATGAAAATTTTCTAGGATTGATTGTCATCTAGCAAAATCTAGAAAAACTTTGAGAGCTCATCTCTGGCAGGACAGGAACAAATCAGTACTGTGATTAATGTGAATTTCTACAGCTAAAACTTTCTCCTAGAAGGATAGAACACATTTCTTTTAAAGGAAGAAAAGAAAGAGGACTCTAATATTAAATCTCTTAGATGCTTTAAACATGCTAAGTATATTTAAAGCTATTTGTCTTAGAGTAAATATGAAGTGATGGAATTTTGATTCTATTAAACTGGATAGTAAAACCATCCTAGCAGGTTCCTCTAGTTCCATAAATTTTCCAGCTAAATCACTGAGATGGAGGGTTGATGCTCTTGAGAACCTTTCTGCTAAATGTAAGCTTCTGTTCTTCCAATTTAGAAATTCAGCTGAATACTTATAAACACAAAAGTAGCCCCCAGAGAGCTCTGTCTGAATTGTTCTCTAGACTATGCACTTTGAAAATGTGAATTAAACTTCTGAAGTTGGCATATCTTTCAGGGCTGTTCAGTGTAAGCACTGGGTGTTTCCTTCATACAGCACCTGCAGGCAAAACACCCAAGGTAACCAATTCCCCTTCCAGGACCAGCTCACAAGGAGCAGCTGCTGCTTGCTAAATGCCTCCTTCCATACCCTGGTCTGTGTCACCTCCTGTAACTCTAGAACTGTCTTGTGGACATAGCACTATTCTAATTTTCTGCCAGTGTCTTCTGTTAGCAAGTGCTTTCTGCCACCTCTCAAACACAAAAATAAAACCTGTGCTTCTTGCCTCTGTGGCAGCATTATTACTCTTTAATGGCAAATAAAAATGGTAGCAAAATGTTTGTTGCTGTAGTAAGGATTCTTTAACCTGAAAACATTGTGAAGGAATGATCTGGCTATTTTTAAGATAGGAAAAGAAGTGTGAAGGTGTAAACCTTGGTGCTTTGTGCTTTATTTTATGTAATTGAGCAGTTTCTCACATGTAAAGAAGCTATCCCATAATCCCCTACATCCTTTTCTTGCTCTTTCTATAGATGCTGGTCATTTTCAAGGACAGAATATTGGACAGGATATGTGGGGCTTGTGCTCTGGCACAGCAGATCCAGTGCTCAAATTCAAGGTGACTTACAGCACAGCTGCTGTCCTTTGGTCCTGGAGCCTGTTCCTTGTGTCATCCTCTGATAAGGTGTGGCAAAGTGACAAGTTACCTAGATGTATTTAATTTGAAATGAAATATGTTGCTCCTTTTTTTTGCTTCTGTTTATTAATTTTTTATTTTAATGGCATGTCATCTAAAAATATATACTTAAAAATTCCTCTGAGCTAGGGAACGTATTAGCCCACAGGTCACTTTATTATTTATTTATGCTTTCTTCCAAACTGTCATGCTACAAAATATGCAGCAAAGAGACTCTAAGTTTTAGGAGAGGTAGGTGATGTCACAATGAAGAGTGACTAAAATAGTTAGCAATATCAATTATGATTTTTGTGTGTGTGTGTACTGCTTTGAAGATACACCTATGAATGCACAGTCTGGTCCACACTGTGTTTCCATGTTTGCACAGGAAAGTACTAAAAGTTCTGCTAAATCCTTTCCTTCTCTGACCTTCCAGATCTCCACTGCTTCAGTGAACGCTTTTGCATCCTGACCTGCAGCAGGTTTGGCTTGTTATGGTAAATCCTGGCAGGTTGTTTTTGAGGACCCCACACACTTGGTACCAAAAGCTGTGTGTTCTCAGCCTGCTGCACACACATCCTTCACCTCTACTTCACTCCATACAGGCTGAGAATTTGAGTTGGAAGGTGGGTAAGAGAGTTCTTGGTCCATTCACCTATGAAGGCAGAGCCCCCACCATAGGACACACAAACAGGTAACTAGGTATGAACATCTAAATACTTGGAGGTATAGGAGAAAATTCAATTTTTAATACCTGCGTGGAGAAATGTTACATTTTCTCAGGAAAACTTGAATTATGACCGAGAGGTTATACTGAGATCAATGTGAAGCTTTTGCTTCCATAGAGAGTAGATATTGATGGCTATTGATGAAAATTATGCAGCAAAATCTAGGTTAAAAATCATGCCTCAGCTGTTTGTCCACAATGCTTGGATGTTCAGGCAAGCAATGAATAAAAAAGTTGGGTTCACTTGGCACTTGATATCATCTCCTTGAAAAGATTCTGTCTGCAAGAGTGAGCCTATGCAGTTCAAGGTGAGACAAGTAAGACCTACAAATAAAGCAGGGTGAGATACTTGCTGTTGCTTATTTTGAAAGGAGTTTTGTGCAATGCAGTATCTCTAATAAAGTTCTGGTTCCAGTTTGGTTTAAAACATTTTCTTAAGAGTTGTTATTTTCTGGAAATTCTGTAAAACTTTTCCATGAGAATTGAGCTCAGTTCCATATTCAGTAGAAAGGGGCATACCTAGGGCTAAGAACTGCACCCTTAAATTAACGTCAATAGCAGTTGTGTGTGAGCATCCAAGGACAGACTTTTTTTTTTCCTCAGGGTATGTTCTACTTTGATGTTCCTAAAGTCTATAACCTTTTAAAGTTAATGGAAGTTACATGCTGCAGTATACATCAAGGAAAAAAGATACACCCTGCAGTTAAATATAATAACATTCCTCTTCATAGACCACTACTGGGCACTGTGTTCTCATTGCTGAAAAACATGCCTTGAATTAGGCTCTGTACTAGTGATTTATGTACTTATTTACATCTGCCACTGCAAACAGAAATAGAAATGTTGGCCTGTCATGGCAATGGGCAGACTAACAAGTTCCTACTACACCATGACAAATCATTAGTGTGGCAAATCAGCAGCTCTGCAGCTCCAACTGCCAGCTCCCAGCAGTGCTGCCTGACACAGACTAAAGCAGCAAGGGCTGACCTGCTGAGAGTGATTTCCCTCATGATTCTGGAGGCATGTGTGTGTCTAGGCCTCCTTTGGCCACTAGTGGAGAGGCAAGACTAGATTTTCTGGGGTTATATCATTATGTGTGTCCCTGGAACAGAATTTTTTAACAGCTCTCCACCATTCCTCCCAGCACTGTGAAAGTTTGTGTGTGTTTGTGCCCCTGAGTTTCTCTGCCTGTGAGGACCCCCTGTGCCTGGCTGTGACACCAGCCAGCTCTCATTCCCATGTTGGGAGCTCCCCACCTGTCTTTGAGCTGCTGCTGCAGAAACACTGTGCTGTGATTGTTTTGTTTTAAGAGACAACAGCAATAAGTATTTAATAACATAGCCAGGTATTGCCTCACAAATGGGAATATGATGTTTACCCTTGAGTATACAGCATCATTTTATCTGCTTGCTCTGAATGACACCTTTTGTATGCAGCACATTTTATACTGATGAAGCAAAGCCATGGCAGCTTCCTGCATCTGCTCTCTGCTGCCTGCAAGTGGCTGTAATTATTAACATGATAGCTAATCAACAAGAATAGCTGCCAGACAGTATTTATTTGCCTCAAATTTCTCTTCTCCAGAAAGTGAGGACATGAAAGAGAAAACAAGTGCACAATATGTTCATTGATTGCAATATGTTCATTGTTATCCCTACACATTTTCTGTTGAAATCCAGTTACATTGTTCCACTGGAGTCTGAGGCACAATATGAAACAAAAACCTGCTCTACAGTACTTCTTAAAAGGAAAATTAAAACAAACAAACCCTGCAGATATCACTAACTTGTGATTATCTTCCTTGAAAATATCCATCTCACACTATAGTTGCAATCAAGTGGTGTGCATACTATCTATCTGCTCTGGATGTTCCCAACACTATTGTTTCAGTTGAGTAAGCTTGATATTTTAAACAGTATTGCCATCTTGTGGTGTGACATGTTTTATAATTTTGTTTCTTTTTGTAACTTTTTGATCTTTATTTATTGGCAAAAATTCCTGAAATGCTGAAGGTTAAGTATTGTCCCAGTTATAAAAGATCCACAGAAAGAAAAAAAAAGCCTGTATCTGTATGTCATAATATATCTGAATGTTCAACAGTCATTTAACAATGCAATTTTATCTTCTTCCACTGAAAGGAGGGCAGTAGGGTCATTGTGAGGCACCTGATTATAAAGGCTGCCTTGTTAAGTATTGCCCACTTTTTAAATTAGTTTGTCCCAGACACATATCCTTCAGCAGGTGTCTGGACTCTTCACATGTGCTGAGTAGCACCTAGTGTTACATGCTCCCACTGAAGGAAAGAGGCTGTGACTTCTGCTGCAGATTAAGAGATAGGCAAAGCATTTTTCTCTCTCAGGAAAAATGTCAAGCTACTTATTTGCTGTTCAAATAGCAAGTCTTATATCAGAATTTATATTCTGTTATATTCTTGTTATCAATCTTTTGGTGACCCTGAGAAAGTATTACCCAACAGAAACCCAGAGCCAGGGCTTTCCATTTGTGAAGCAAGGCCCTGTAAGTGAGCAATGGTTTCCCTGAGTCTTTGCTCTTTCACATTCATCTTGGAATTGTTCTACCTGCTATGAAATCAGTAGTTTTCAATATTCTGGATTTAAGCTCCTGTAAAAATCTGCCACTTACTAAACAGGTACCTTTGCAAATCTCACCAGTGTGAAACACTGTATGGTGTACATGAGCTCATGAACTCCATCTTTTTCATTCAGGACACTGAGCTTATGAAGAATTTTCTGGTTTGGAGATAAAGTCCAAGGACACCACATTGTTAGGGAGGGAATCTATTGGCAAATAACTTTTCTTGATAAACCAAGGATTCCTGACAAACTTTCTCCGTATTCAAGCTTATCAAAGCTGTACACGTTGGTGAAGTATTCTGTTTTAACTTTCCTGACCACAAACCAAGATAGATGGGTTGTGGAAGTGATATCTTCAGCCTGGAAAGTCCCAAAGTGAGTAGCCTGCTGATGGAAATATGCTAAACACAAAACCAGGATTTGTATTTATGTACGAGTTTCAGGACTGAGTTATAATACTTACTGGCATCCTGCTGTTTCCTTGAGTAGAGAGCTGGAAGATCCAGCATTGTTCCTCTTTTTACTCCAAAGATGAATAGCCTATTCCAAAAATACTATCCTGCCTGGTAAGAAACTTTGCCTCTGTAAGAAACCAGAAAGCAAACATCTGAAAATAAATTAAGATTTTAACAATCTTTAAGTCTTCTGATGGATAAAAGCAAACTAAATCATTCTTTCACTGTAATGATACCAGAAAATGTAGTGTTGAGGTGCTTCAAGTTTCAGAACACATTATACATGATGCACTAAATATCCTTTACACGTAGAACCTGACTGAGAGAAAAGATGAGAAATTTATCTATGCATGAATGTTCATCATTTGAACATCTGCCAAAATCTATCTAGTTATTTTAATTCTCCTGTTCAGCAAAGCTGACCATCTGCTCTGTCATCAGCAAAGATCTTGTTCTGAGAGCTAAATCAAAAGATCACCTGTCTTGCATACCTTGTTCTCGCTTCACAGAAACAACATTTTAATGGTATCCATCTGTAGGAGTGATGGTGACCTGCAGCAGGCACACACTCATCGAGTCAAAATTAGCAGCTGGAGCTGTAGAAATCAGAACGTCAGTTTAAACATTTAGGCTCTATCAATGACTAAAAGGTGAACTGTTTAAAAGAGTCATTCTGTATAATTGTAATACAGAATTTTCAGACACCTATAAAAGCCAATGACTCAGAAATTAAAATATACACACATTTCTTAAGGTGATACTAAAGTCTGCAGTAAAACCATTGAACTTTTATCTTTATATTTTTAGGTACACCATAATGCAGAAAGGTTCTATCATGGCATAAATATAAAGTGTAATACATAGAACAAATTGACAAAGCAGTTTTTAATATGAGAAACTGAGTTTTTAGTGTTCTGATTTTAATATAATTTCTCAAAATACAGAACAGCATATTCTATTTTATGAGGGAAAGTAAGAGACTGATGTTAGAACCTTTACTCTGCTTCAGTGCTCAGTAAGAGAAAAGTGTTAAAGAACAGGATATTATCAGATCATTTGACTTAGCTAATGGGTTTCTGCATTGCTTGCACAGCCAACACTAGCCTTGCAGAATTTTATTGTCTTAGATTTAACAATAAGAATGTAGAAGCTTTTCAGGGTGCACAGAATTCACAGAATCATTAGGTTGGAAGAGACCTTAAAGATCATTGAGTCCAGCCCATGCCCCAACCTCAACTAAACCATGGCACTGAGTGCCACATCCAGTCTTGTTTCAAACACATCCAGGGATGGGGACTCCACCACCTCCCCAGGCAGACCATTCCAGTACTTCATCACTCAAAGACTTGTAAAGACTTAACAAAGTGTTAACTTTCCCACAGAGGGAAATCTCCAGAACCAGGATCTTCGAGGCTGGCTCTCCTGGCTCAGGCTGCCAGAGGAGAGCTGCTCCAGCCACGTGTCTGTTCCTGCAGCCCCAGCCAGCTGACCTGACCTGGGCCTCCAAACACTGCCAACACTTACAGTGTTTTGCTACAGCTGCCAAAACTCGAACTTTTCTCTAATTGAGGCTGCATTGTTGATGCTTAGCACTTAGCAAAAGGCACCATTTACGCTTTGTGCTTATTTGCAGTTCAGCAGGAATCTTTTGTCTAGCAATGGAGTGAAGCTGTTTCTGTGTGCTGGGTATAGTGCTGTCAGCAAAAATTACATGATTACATCATTTCCTATCAATACCAATTAGTGGTTATTTTCCAGAACAGTCCAATTTAGATGAAGCTAAGCTATTAACTTTATTAGTATTTACATTACCCTGATGATCATGATTTAGCTTCTTTAATTAGGCACATCAGTATGTCTATGTAAGAGTGAACTTCTGTAGACAGTCTTTTTAATTTTATTTTTTTTGTTAGAGACTCAATACTGACACATCATACTTTGTGTTCCCAGAAACACGTAGCAATTGGGCCTTATCCTTAAATTACACATGATCTTCTTGAAATACTTTTTAATTGAAAAATCATAGGATGGCACTCAAGGAGTAGAGATGATTTGAAATTAAAAACAAAAATCAAGTAATGCTTCTCTTTACTACACAGCTTCACAGCAGCTGAGATTTCCCAGGCTCAGCCTGTCTCTGTCAGCCTCCTGTCACTGCAGTTTAACTGCTGGCCTGGGCAAATTGGGGAAAAAGGGCCTCTGATATTTCATATAAACTTGATGCATTTTTTCCTCTATAGAGAGTGGCCTGTTTCAATAGGTAAGATGTTCAAGTAGATGACATTAGCATACTATCTCTGAACAAAGCACTTTCCTCTGTGCTGAAGCTGTCCTGGTAATGGTAAAAAGTGATTCTGAAGGTTGATACTAAGTATAATTGAATGCATTCAGGGCACAACTGCAAATCTCTTGAAAATGTCATAAACTGTGCAAAACTACTTCCTTGGTGACAGTTTGTTGAGCAGAAAAATGGAATCTGAAGAGCCTAAGCTATTTATTTCAATTCAGTGAGATACTCAGCAAAGCTTACAACTCTGCTATATTCCATACAAATGCAGGGTCTCTTAAATACACAGATAATGTCATCTATGTTATAAATTTAGATCCAACACTGCCTTTTTGGGTATCTCTGTGTATATGCAATATAAAAACACCTGTACTTAGAGAAATAATATATTTACTTTGCACAATTTAAATATTTTCAAAATTAGAGAGCAACAGAATTATACACTCTAGCTCTGGCTTAGAGCATATTGTTACTAATGTAAACAGCAGGATAGTTTAAAATAGCAAAATTGTGCCTATGGCAGGATGGACAGTTTCTCTAAAATCTTTAGATTTGTTTCAGAAAATTTGTACATTCACACTTACTAACACTTTGTCCTCAGTTTTGCTGATAGAAGCATGTGTGTATTTGTGTAGTATGGCTCTAAAAACTAAAAACAGGCAGATGATGTAGAGAGTGTAGAGAATATCTTAAAGAGTATTACATAACTATGAAGAAAACATTTTTCTAATGACATGACACAAGGAATTGTGTTTTCTTGATGGTTTGGTTTTTTGAGAGCAGAATACCTTTCATTTTTCAAGGATGATAGAAAATGCATGGAGCCATGGCCTATGGAGTTGCCAAGGTGTTCTGCAGCACTAGGCTCCTAAAAGTCCAAAGTAATTTTAATTAGTAGCAGCACAAATGTATTTTGAACAGCTGAACTGAATAAAGTAATTATTTTATTCTGTATGTGACTGCCTTGAAATGAGACACCAAACAGACCCATCAACCCTTCTGCTTTTCTTATGAGACTCTTCCACATGGAAAGAGAGGGAAGTCATCTGTTCTCTTCTCCTTCTTCCAAATCTGAAGTCACCTCCCACCACAGTAAATATTTCAAGTGCCCATGTAGAAATAGAATGTATTCCTGCAAAATAGTGAAGGGAGAAGGACAGACATCAGGTTTCCTTAAAAAAAAACCCAAAACATAAAGACAAGTTTGAAAAAGAGCTGCCATTTCTGAGAAATAGAAGGAGTAGGAAGAGTTCAGACTGAAGATGCTTTACTGTGTAAAGGGTGATAGGCTTCAGTAAAAAGTTCTCCACTATTCCCTCATTTGTTAGGATAAGGGTGAATTAAAATTCCATCTCACTGCAAAATAATACAAGCATCTTTAAAGATATTCTAATCTCAGTTAGAACTCAATAAAAAGTAAGACTCAATCTTTCAAACACTTTAAGGGAAATATGCATAAACAAAACAAGTTAACTGTATCTTGTCAGTCTCAGTGCTATTTTTTTTTCCTTAAGTGATATCTATTTGATCTCAATGAAAATTCTGGATGCAACAAGAAATGTGAGATTGCACCATCAATTTTACCAGAAATAGAAACATATTTGCTGATTCAGATTCCTAAAAAGTTATTCGCAGAAATTGAGCATAAAGTTATCCATAAATAGTTCATGTAACTTCCAGCTAAAGAGCCCAAGGTGTATTCTGGAAGCATAAGGAATGAAAAAAACCCAGCAGATGTAGATGTATGAGATGTGTGCATATGAACACACACTATACATACATACATACATACATATACATACATACACACACATACACACACATATATACACATATATATACATACATACATACATATACACACAATTATATGTTACTTGATTTTACACTAGTCAGACCACTTGTTTCCCAATATTTTCAGGGCAGACAGATGCATTGAAACAAGGTTATTACCACCTGCAATTATTATGGGTTAACTAACAAATTTTATAAGTTTGTAAGTATCAATCCATTTGAGGCCAAAATTCTACTGAATTGTGTAGGACTAGATAAATCTTGTGAATATTTTTTTTGTGTGTGTGCGTTTACCTAGATATAAAAGAGGAAGGGAAAAAGGAAAGTGCATTTCATTTTGTGGCAGTTGATTTTATTCTTGGTATTCAACATTACACTGACATGCAGCATACACTTAGTTTCTTGCTATTGGTAGGAAATATTGTCAGGGGAAAGAAAAGGCGTTTTTTAAGGTGATTAAAGAGCTATATTGAACTATAATATGAAAATGTAAATTTTATCTTACTGATAAAAAGAAGTCTGCCCATAAAGTCCATTAGGCAGTAGAGTAGCACTTCAAAAGAAGTCACAGATGGATCAACAAAGTCATGTTCAAAGTAGGCCAGATAAAACAGTTGAGAGGTGTGTTGAGAGGATCATCTTGTAATTACAGTGCAACTGAAATGACCCCAATGGTCTTATCCAACCTTCTGATCTCTAAGTGTGGGATAAACAGAACATGGCATTTGAGTGTGAAGATCAAATGAACAGAAAGCCACCTGTGTCTCTAGAAGATGAGTATTTTTCCAAAGTTAGCAGACATGTAAAAGGGCAATTGTATTTCATGCATAACAAATAGGAAGACAGTGAATCATGGCTGAATTATGGGATGTTTCCTTCTTTTAGAAAAAAACACACAGCCCTCCACAGTGAAGTTACATCCCTTCTCCAGTTTCTCAGCTTTCTAAATATGATCTAGACTTGTTAAGACAAACCTTGTCCAGTCTCATATAAGGTGAAAAAATCACTTGGCTGGTTATACAATGAGGTTTTGATACCCACACAGTGCCACAAAGAGTATCAGCAGAGATAAAGTGGTCTTCCTCCTGAAGAGCTGTAGAAAGCATTTTCCCACAATGTAAAAAGTCAGGAAAATGGGGTTTTATTGCCGCTATTTTGGCTTCCTTTTTGGCAGTTTTTACATCTGTAGGGGCTTTTTTTGCAGAGCTGACACATTTGCTTCCCTTGGCAAGCAATGGGGTATTTATGTAGACACCACAACTTAATTTATGATATCAAGGCTGGCAATGAATATGGTAGTTATTATATGTAAAAGATGGCTAACTTTAAACATTTGTAGGAGAGCTACTGAAATGGATTCTGAAGAACAGTAGAAAAATAGATCCAAATCCATTGCACATACTTTTATGATACATTTCCTTCTCTCTTTCTATCATCTGAACTCTCTTATAGAGAGATTTTAATATCTAGAGCTTTTAATATGCAGATTTTAATATACAGAGCTTACAAGCCTGATACTTAAATATGGCAATCTATTTGTCAGCACAAAGTCTTTACTTTTATGACAAAGTAAATGGTTTGCTACAGGTTGCAGCACCATAAAGCTCCATCATTCACAGCTGCTCTAAGATATAATTCCTTTTCCCAGTTAAAGCATGCATGTCCCTTCTACAAGACACAAACATGGTGCTTGCTGAACTGCTAGTTTTATTCCTGTCTTTCCCTTTTCAATCTGCAAGTTCTACCCATGAATACAGTTTGTTTCTCTAAACAAGTCATCTAGGACTTTGCCTCTTCTCTGTGATCTGTCTTGTTCTAGCTATCATTTTAGTCAATCTTGGTATTCCTTTTAGCTTGCCATCTATCTGATTGTTCTGGTCTGCTCTCTGTCCAGCCCTGCTTTGACTGCTCTGTCCTGTCCCTGTCCCCACTGCATGTATCATGTACCTTTTTCACTGTCTAGAAAAAGGTAAATTCAAGGGGTATTTGAGCAAAGGCAGAAATGCACAGAGAACCCAGACTGAGAAACCTCATGTTATTAGCCTTTATTGCTTTGCTTGCTGTTGTACCCCATTATCTGTCTTCACAAGGTTCAGAGGAACTTCTCTGAGATGCAATGATACCAGTCCATGGAAATCCACATGCACTCCATGCCAGATATCCCAGGGTAGATCTCAGCAAGAAGGTTCTGATATGTTGTTTATCCCAATATGATCTTGCTGCATCTTTACAGTAAAATATTGTCCTGCCATTTTCTGCCAGACCACACAAATTACATATGTTTAAATATAATCAAAAGGGTGATTACAAATGCTGAAGAGCAGGAGTGTAAACAACAAGTGAGGAGATATTTAGATGTCTGTAGAGGTGTTCAGTTAATTAAGCTAGCTACTTCTCAGTCTTGTTGGCCGGATAATGCAATCTAATTATTAGTTTAGGACCAAGAAATACCAAACATTTGCCTTTCTCTGACAAACATTTGGTATTTCCATTTTCAACTCAGAAGTGCCACAGCACAGCCCACATTTTACTGCTCTCCTACATCACCTTTCTTAATCCTACACTAAATAATCTGGCTATTTCTCCCCACCCTAAGTGCTTTAGTGCACCAACTGGGTGAAAATCCGAGCACTTGCTCTCACTTTGTCTCTAGTCACTGGAGATAATTCACCACTACCGTCTCAAACAGTGTCACCAGCATTCATTCTTACAACCATTCTGATTTAACATTAGGGCAAAATTAAAATTGCCTCAGCATGAAAACAATTGTAAAGGAAATATCTGTATACTGTTCAGAATTGTGCAATGAGACTAATACACTAAAACTATTAAAAACACTGATTGCAGATAAACACATGATCAGCAATTTAAAAGTTAGTGTCGTGTGTTGAGCTTTTCATTTGTTTCCCCTTAAAAGAAAATAACTTGAATACAAGTTTTACAGTCTCCATAAAAGAGACAATAGATTGTGACTTTCACTTTACAGAACTCCATCTTCTCTTAGAAAAGTAACAGTGATTCAGGGAAATAATAAGCTGACACAAAGGCATGCAGAGCTGAACAAAAGTTTCTATATTTGCTGTTGCACTTATCTGAAAAAATAAGTTGCCATGAATAATTCAGTAAACAACTTTCTGGTCTACTCATAGTACACTAGGAGTTCATGGTTTTCTAATCTCACTGTTTATTTCCATTTATCTGACAAATATACAATTTTAACTCTGTGGATTAAACCCACTAGAAGGATAAATTATCAAATTATACAACATTTAAGTTTGGATGAATGTGAAAGTGTTTACTGTCTGAATGTGTCTCTCTGTCTATATATATATATATATATATATATATCTAACTTAAATATGAGCAGTGAGCAATTGTACATACAAGCAGCTGTTCACTTTGCTTTGTTGTACTGCAATTCCATTAAATTCTGAACACTATTATGCTGAAAGCCCCATTTAGAGACAGACCTATGGTAAAAATAAATAGAAAAAAAAATTACAAAAAAGAACATAATTGTAAATTTTCAATGCATTTTTAGAATCAGGGATTAATTACACAGCTAAATTCACTGTTTGGCCAATGAAAGTGAGCACCATTTCTAACAGAAAATGAAATATTGCATTGTGCAACAAAATTCTAAAATTTTATGATTCAGCAGATCTGTTGTGCCATCCTGTTGTGCCCCAGCAAATATCTTACCTTAAATTTGATAATTTCATAACATAACTTCAATTTTTCATTGAACACCGGTATAAAAAAATTAAGGCCTTAATGTCATCACTTCACATGGTAGCAATAGAAATTATAAAAATAAAGATAAACATTTCCCAGTACTAAGATCCCTTGGAGAACTTAGAGATCAGCAGTAAAGTTAACTGTAACTCTGGGTTTAGTGAGTTATCTGAAAGATCTGGTGTTGCCCTGGATGACACTGTTGCTTTCTTCATCATCTTTGTACTCAAGTTATAAGGCAATGTGCCAAAATCCTGAAATAAAGGAACAAAAACCAAGGTCTGAATGCAATTTAGGTCCTTTCAAAACAGTGAACATTTGAACCCCAAAGTTTTTCTTACACCTGAAGAAAGTGTCTCATGATTTCTTTTTCTCCATGTTCTATTTCATGCCACTGTGAAATGCAGAGCTACGTGAACCTACATTAAGCAAATTTGGAGTTGCAATTTGACAGGTGAACTGATGATTCCATTTGGGATTGAGCAATGTCTGAATAACAGAGGATGGAATCCCGCTCTCTGAGGGGTGGAGCTGAGGGCAGGGCTTAAGAGAGCTCCTGTCAATGTCAGAGGGGCCAAGGACTCCCTGCCCTGCCCCTGTGGGGCAATAACCGGTTTGCAAAGGCCATCAACACCCTGTCACATGAGTCCCCAGCTCTTTGGCACCTCTCTACTGATGCAGGGGCTGAGTGCAGGGATCCAGGAGATGCTGGCCACAGCCAGCCAGGCAGAGAGATGGGAGGTACAGTCTGGGCCAGGGACACTTGCCACACCCGACTGCCCTGACAGACACGTGCAGCCCTTGGGCCCACCCAGAGCCAATATCCACCACCAGCACCACAGAAAGGAAACCTAAAACTGCACCTTGACCTCAAACTGGAAAAACCTCTTTCCATTTTTCTCTCCAGACTGGGATGCAGGCACCACTTTTGGCCTGGCAGAGATTCTGAACTAAAGCAAGGCCTGCGCACTTGCTTTTACCTCGGCATTTTCTGACTGCTGACAAGCGGTTTGGGAAAGCTGCCAAACCTGTACTGAGTTTGCATATTTCTTTGAGATATTTGAGAATAAGGGTGCCTAACACACCAGAGGCAAGAACTTGCTGTGCCTCAGCCAGTGGCACAAGGTGGAAGCAATGCCTCGATCCATCGTGTGTTCTCAGGCACCTTCAGCACCCACACAGGGAGCATTTCCTTGCCTCAAACCACTGAGGCAAACGATGCAAGAGCTGAGATTTTGCTTTGTCCAGACACAAGCTGACGGTCAAGCAGGAAACCTGCTGGTTTCACTGATGCCACAGGCTGGAATAACTGATTGGCACAGCCCAGCTTCCCTCAGTGACCCAGACCCCAGGCTTGAGTTGTCATAAGGAAGGGATAAAGTCTGTACATAGGCACTGCTCATAGCTGACAGCACACAAGGTGGCTGCTCTGGGATACAAGTGTGTGTGCATGGATCAGTCCTAGAAATACTGCACTTTGGCTTAGCCATTTTATCTGGCTTGGATTAGTTTTTTTCTCTCCAGTGTTTTTGTTGCACAGGAACTGGAGTGCTGCACTGCCTTAACACCTACCACTGCATCGCCACTTTTTACATCTAATTCATTAAGGGAAAAACATTACTCTTCAATTTGAATGCCATTTATTATTCAATAGAGAGTCACTCATGCTCAAAAAGCAGAGAACAACATATGGGAGAACAGATCAAAGAGAGGAGGCTATTTCTCCTGAATTATAACTTGGCATCAACATGAATTGCAATAAATGGATCTTCAACATCAGTATTAATCTGGAAATTAGCCATTCCATCACCAGAAACAAACACCTGCTTTCCAGTACAGCTGTTGTTCTCCTTTTGTCCAGAAATAACATCACAGTAGGTACCAGCAGGCAGTCCAGTTTGCACATTGACATTCATATTCCTATGAGAAAATAAAAACGATTTATGCATTGTTTTTAAAACAGATATGTCAAATGATGTGTAAGATTTCTGAACATGATCTTACTCCCCTATTTGAAGGGCATTGTAAAGCATGAGCTTTCTGATCCCGACCCTTCTACACTCCCATTTTAGCTCTCTGGACCCAACATGCACTCAAATAACTCAGTTGGATTGCTGATGAGGGATGCTATTGTTCTTTCTGGAGACACTGCTTCTGCCACCGACTTACCAGTCATCATTATTGAAGATGATGAAGCCTTTATTCCCACGGCCAAAAGCCACTTGATTGCTGCCATTGTCCCACCAGTTGGAGAAAGGCTCACCATCCACCACGTTACGGAAGATAACCATGTTCCTGAGAACACAAGCCATGTCTGCCTCTGCCCCTGCAAGGCCTCTAGAGCCACATGGAGCAGGAAGCAAAAGCCACTGCTTTTATTTCTTGTTTCTCCCCAGGGCCCCACCTGATCTGACGCCAGCGATGTTCACAAACCCAGTCGTTGCCGCAGGTCGTGTCCGGATTGATTGTAACGGGCTTTATGGAGCCATCTGAGTAACTTGGGGGGCCATACCAGTCATTGACGTCCTGTCATTAAAAAGAAAGGTTTCTATCTTCTGACTGAAAATGCAGAGAGCTCTTCTGGTGAACAAAGCTAGAGGGAGCATCAAAGTTTCACCTGCTACGTTCAGCCCGGGACAGGGAAATCACTCAACAACCTGAAATGCACTGGACTGCTTCTCTGGCCCTGCTCTCACCCTTAATCCCCATGGGTGGATCCTCACCATTAACAGCTCACCTTTCCATTTTCAAAATATCTTGGCCAGCGAAAACTTGACATCACACGTGTGAAGCCGTACGGATGGGCAAGCATGAAACCAACTGCCATTTTATAGAGCCTGTTTGGTGGACAAACAAGGAATGAGACCTGGAAGGAGGAACCCGCCAGAGAACACACAGACAAACAAGCAAAGGCAAGAAGCATCACCCACACAAGAGCAATCCCTTACCTGGCATCCCAGAAGGTCAGAATGGAAGCTCCACCAGCGCCGTGTCCTCTCTGGTTGTCGTGATTATCCACAAAGACCAGGGCTCTGTCGGAAGGCACAAAGCCCCAGCCTTCTCCCCAGTTCCTAAACAAAAACATAGACTTGAAGCTACCCTGTCAATTGGTGTATCCAGTGAATCCTGGATAAGTTGCAGCACCTTCATCCTTACTTTAAGTAGGCCATCTTTTCTCCGTTCCACTTGCGGAGCACTGTCCCCAGCTTGGCACCGTACTTGAATTCTGTCACTCGGCCATTTCCAAAGTACTCACTGCCTTTGATGGGCTCTGTACCCAAGTCAATTACCTGGAACAGGAAAGAAAACCTGCATCCCTTGTCTTACAAAGATCAACAATGCAAGGTACAGAACTTAACAAGAGTTCTTGCTTTACATTGAGAGGAAAGTAATTATGTATTTGTGCTGTGTAGATCAACAAAAATTCAGAATTAGACATGAGGGACACATGTAAAACCATGACTGATGAAAGGAAAGATAAAGTTGGTTGACAATCTGTTGGGGAGGCATTTTTAAAAATCAAAACTGACTAGGTCTGCAAAGCTGCTCCAAGTAAATTGTAATCTCCTTCTAGGGTAAGTTGGGTAAAGATGTATTGTTGCTGCTCGGGAGTAGGCAAAAGAGATACAAAAGACAAAGGCAAACATAAAGGAGAAAATGTGGAGATTACCTCCTGATAAATGAAAGGTTTAGTTCCTGCAGAAAACCATTGAGTGTTTAGATCATGCAGCTTGTCCAGAAAAGCTCTGATGTCCCCAGGCCACATGTGCTTGGCAGCATCAATTCGGAATCCTGCTACACCAATGTCAATGAGATGGTTCATGTACTCTGCAACCTTTGAGCGCACATAGTCCTTCTCCATGGCCAGATCCAGAAGGCCGGTCACGCGGCAGTCCCGGACCTGTGGAACAGAAAAGAAAAAAATAAAGATATCTGTGTATTACACCAAAGGAGGGGTGGAAGTGGGGTGGTTGTATTGGATTGGGAAGAAGGGAGGTAGTGATATCTGGAGTAAAGGTTTTGTCTTTACAAGTCACTGTTGCACATGATAAAGCCCTGCTGTCCTGGAGACAGCTGAACACCTGCCTTCCAATGGGAAGTGGGGAATAATTCTTGATTTACTTTGCTTATGTGTGTGGCTTTCTCTTTAAACTCCCTCTATCTCAATCCATGAGTTTTCTCAGTCTTCCAGTTCTCTGCCCCATCCCACTGAATGTAGGAGGCTGAGTGCTGTTTAGCTGCCAGCTGAGTTAAACCACAAGTCTTCTTTGATGCCCAATGTGGGACTCAAAGGGTTCGAATTAACAATGTCTATGATTAATGTGCTAGATGGAATTTGCAGCTGTTTTTGCTGTTTGGCTAATAATTGACAGGCTCCTGTGCTTGCCATGGGGCTCACTGGCCTCACTGTGCATTAGAGTCTAGGGCTGAGAGCAGCTGCTTTGTGCTTTGGCTGCAGCTGCAGCCTGTGCTGCTGATCCCCTCTCCCTGGGACGTTCTGATCCCAGCACTGGCCATGGCCTGGACTGGCACCTGAAGGTCTGCAGTGTCTGGGCGACACCAAGCCAGAACCGGGGTGTGGGGAGGAGTTCTTTGTAACACTAAACAAGATGGTCTAGTCCAAAGGAACTGGGAGGTTCCAAGTTAAATACCTTTAAATTGTTGTAATCCAGCATTTGAGAAATGTGTTATAGGGATTACCACAGCAGAAGCCTCCAGAGCCCAGGAAGGACAAGCCCTACATGAAGCTGTGCAAGTGCAGAAACATTACAATGAATTGTTGCAAAGTGGCTGAAGGGAGAGCTTGAGAAAGAACTGCTACATATTCTAACTACAAAAAGCATTAAGTTGTGTAACTGCAGCACCACCTTGCACTACTGTCAGTTTTCCAAGGGGGCTCCTTCTCATGATCACCTGAGTTTCTAAGCTATAAAAATGAGCTCACACTGAGCTGAGTACACTGGGCTCACTTCAGGGGCAAACATCTGCACATAGGTTCTTGATTCCTCAGTACTTAGGATATTTTGGGCCACACGTACCTATGGTCACTACTTCATTCACTTGTCAAGTGACTAAGCATTGGTTTTGTGAGGCACTACACCATTTGTTTTTTCTGTAGACTTAACAGAACATGTCAAAAAAAAAATTGAAAATTTTTCCAGTGGAAGTTACCTGATAGATATCATGATAACTTTCAATTTCTCCACTTCCGGTGTGACATCTGCCGTCATTGAAATCCCAGCCAGAGTATGGGACAGCTGGAAAATCTCTGTTTCCAGCATTAAAATAGCTTCCACAGGTAGAATGTGTGCCTGAGCCACCTGCAGCCCCACACATATGGTTGACAACAGCATCCACATAGATACGAACCTGGAAAAGCAATATGTGCATTTCAATATGTTTTGGAGCAAATGTGAAGTAACAGCCAGGGCTTTGCCACATCACTATTAAGTTGATTATTTTCCCTTTCAGTTTCTTCTCAGTTTACACCTCCTTTGAGAATAGCAGAACCTTCCCTCAGCTGACACAGCACTTCTTGCCGTATCAGACAGATTTTCAAGGCACTTACTCCAACATCATTGCACCTCTTCACCATGTCTCTGAATTCATCTTCATTTCCTGATCGAGTACAGATCTTGTAGCTAATGGGCTGGTATCTTTCCCACCAGGGTCTGTTCGGGTTAGTAATGACAATATTTTCATTTGGAGGTGAAACCTGTACAGATGAAATTATGTACTTTGATAAGAAATCAAGTGGTTTTACTTCAACATTTTAATGACAAAATCTGCACTCAGGACCTCTGCCCTCAGAGGAAAGTTAGTACCCGACCCAGTCTCTCTCCCACAGCAGAAGTTCAGGTCTCTGAGATGTCTGTCTTGCACACTGGCAAGAAAGGCAATTTGGTTTGTTCCTGTGAGGTGCCCAGGTCCAGCATGGGCCTGCTTTCCAGGACACGTGCATGGAAGGGCTGAAGCCACAAGAATTATTTTTACCTGAAACAGTGACAGCCTTAGGAATGCCAAACCTCACTGCTTCCTTACTTCCTTTAGAACAAGGCCAGGAGCTTTACCTTCTACTTAGCTTTCAGGGGAAGCCTTTGAGCATGCCCCTTTGTAACTCATCTGCTAGACACACACCATCATTCATCCCTACAGGGTCCTGCAGAGTTAGCGCTGCTTCTAAAAGCACTTACGACTACTTCCTACCCTCCCTCCTCAGCAGCAAAGTTACTTAGAGATGACTGTCTCAAACTCAGGCATTATTGATCAAATTATTGATCAAATATTACAATGCCATTTTCCTCCTGCTCCCAGGAAACAACTCACCTGAACTCCTCCAAATCCATGTGGAGCTAAGTAGCGCTCACACTCCTCAGCAATATCCTTCCAGCGCCATTCAAAGAGATGCACAATAGAGGTTCTCTTTGGGAGAGTGTTGGGGTTGTACTGCCCCCAGCAAAGCCCTGCAGCTGCGAGGAGGAGGAGAAGGATCCGCATGGTGCCTTCAGTGTAAGGCTGTGGTCTCTTCACCGCCTATTTATGCACCAGCAGTATGACAGAGTTCCTTTAGCAGGTGTCAAAATTCACATGGATCAAAGCTATCAGTTATTATTTGGGTAGATAGATCAGTATCATTATTTGGTTTGTTTTTTTTCCTCAATAACCCAACAGCTGAAGATAAAATACTTTTTCACAATGATTATACTCCATCATAAACCAAGTGGTTCATGAGCAGTGCACCCAAATCCAGAACTGCACTCTTTCCTATCACATAAACAAAGATACTTTATCAAAAGTATTCCAAAACGTGGAAAATCAGACAGCTGCAGAAGCTGAACTGGGTAGTGCCACCATCCTCTTGGCCTTGGGAGAGATAAACTCCCAAGGATAAGAGGCTAGGACAAGAGTTAAGACATCCTGTCTGGACGCTCTGACCGCTCTGGCAAAAGAAAGTAACAAGGACATTGCTGGCGAAAGAATGATAACTGAGAAGATTGTGTTACTAAGGGAACAGGGGCAAAGGAGTCTGAGTGGAAAATTTTGGACACAATTTAGTGATTTATAAATCTGGTAAACTGATGCAACAAAGAGCTTTGCTTGTATAGCATGGTCCGTGTCCCTCAATCCCTGGGAATGGTGTCCCATATGAGGAATGACAATTTGCCTATCTGGCCATTCTGGGGATGCCCCACAGAACTGAAGTGCTGCTGGAAGGGAGCAGGAGCCAGCTGGCATCCATCCCTTCAGGTTTTGATGGTGAGCTGTGGGGAATATGTCTTCAGAAGTAAAACATGTCTTTGAACTTATGTCTAAACTTTTAGAGAAGCCCAGAAAAACATCTGCTTCTCATTCTCTTAAGGTGATTTTACACTGGGCAGAATCATACATTAAAGGGTTAAAGGCCAGCATGGCTTTCCTAGTGGAACTGTGGGATGAACAGGGCAATGAGAGGTGATAAGATCCCAGCTGGTTTTGTCCCTCTCTGGAGAGCTGCTTTAGAAAATCTTTAAGCTCAGGAGGGTGCAGGAAAGAATCGTCTCCCAGTGCCCCCGCAGCAACAGACAAGGACTCTGCAGAGGAGCTTTTAACATCCCCTTCTGCCCACAATACATGACACCTGGATCTTTCTTTGTGAGTCACAATCCAATGGAAAGCAAGATGCCGGCACAGCTGATTAAGTTAGATCAGTGGTGCTTGTTGGACGAAAAACCATGGAATGGTGAGTACTGGGGAGATGTTCTGGTAGTGTCAGTGCAACTTACAATTACAGGAATTTCTCCATATTGGAGCCACTGTCATTATGGGTTAAACACCCTGTACCTCTTTCCTAAATGAAAGAGACCTCGAGATTAAAAAACTCCTGTAAGCAGTTGCAACAGGAGTACTAAGAAAGATACTGATAATGATGGGCACGGATCCAGGACACAGATCCTGAGAACAAATCCACAGAAGAGATGGATCCTCAATTTGGTGCGCGGTGTTGCTGGCAGTAGTGGAGCCCCCTTGGAGCTCCCTCTGCCCACGGTTGGCCCCATGGCTGGTGTTAGCCCCCTAGGCTTGAAAGCCCTCCCGGCCTGTCAGAGCTCTCCCGCCTCCTCCCGCACCCGGGTAGCAGTGCTGACCTGGTCCGAGAGCCGCCCATCAGCTCCTGCACAGCAGGATCAAGCCCTGCACGAAGTACTGAAGCTACAGTTACAGTGCCTGCAGGATGCATTGAAATACGTTTGTTAAAATCACCCTTGTATTTTCAGGGAGCTCTGATTTTTAACAGGATTGTTTACTAGAGAGGTGATTCACTGACAGTCATTAACTAAGTCATATAGTGAATTTGAATTTGATCTGCAGCAGTTTAATCCCTTCAGTAAATCCATGTTGCTGCTATTTTGGTCACGGAACAGTTGTTTATCTACGTGTTGTTCCTTGATGTCTAACTGTTGTATGACAGACTTTCAGTAACTTTTTTGTAATAATAAAGTCTAAATTATTTTTGTCATATTTAAGTTATATTAATTTTCAATTCTGTTATGTTTCAATTTAATACAGTTTAAGTAATAGTAAAATTCAGTTCTGTTAAATTTAAGTGATGTTAAGTTTACCTTCTGTTAAATTGAAGTTCTGTTGCACTTAAGTTCTGCCAAATTATGATGCCATTAAGGTTAAGTACCATTAAGTTAATTTCTGTTAAGATTAATTTTTGTTCAAATTAACTTCTATCAAGTTTATGTGCTGATAAGCTTAAACAAAGTTAAATTTAGGTTATTCAATTTAAGGTCTGTTATTTTATGCTCTATTAAGATCAGTTCAGTTTCAGTAATGTTAACATTCCTCCTGCCTAAACAGCATGGCCCCTGAACTCCAACCATATGAACTTTAGAACAGTAGCCATTTATTTCCACTTCCCAGCTTGACATTATCCTTTTGTTCTCCTATTTGAGTCTCTTTGGCAGTGACATAATTGTATTTGATAAGTTTTGTCTGATTGTGATCTGTATTCCAGGTAATATAGATAGATAACCAGTAATAGCCTTAATAAGATAATGGCCTTACAGGTGCAAACTGTTTTAAGATCAGGGTATAGAAACCCTTTACATTAAAAACAAAAAAAGGGGGGAGATGTGGAAGATCAGACAGCCACAGAAGCTGAACTGGGTAGTGCCACCATCCTCTTGGCCTTGGGAGAGATAAACTCAAGCAAGGACAAAAGTGAAGACATCCTGTCTGGTCACTCTGACTGCTCTGGCAAAACAGAGTAACAAGGACATTGCTGGCGAAAGAGTGATAACTGAGAAGATTGTGTTACTAAGGGAACAGGGGCAAAGGAGTCTGAGTGGAAAATTTTGTATGGAACTTAGAGACCTCTAAATATTGGTGAACTATTGTAATAAATGGTTTTACTTGCATAGCCATGGTCTGTGTCTCTCAATCCCTCCACCAAAACATACATAGACCCACTGAAGGTAAAAGGAGTGGGAGCTGATTGAAAGATGACTGGAAATCTAACAACATTAAGAGAATGAATGAGTTTGCCAGCATTCAGGTGTCTTACTCTCAGAATTAGACTGAGTTCAGACCAGGGTATGAACAACGGTCATGGTTTTATACTGGCCCAACACCAGGCACCCATGAGAGCTGCTTGCTCACCCTCCTCTGCCACATCGGGGCAGTGGAGAGGGAAAAAAATTAACAAAGGGCTTATGAGTGAGATAAGGACTGGAAAAAAACATTTAAGGGCAAAACAGGTTCAACTTAAGGTTGCCAAGTGAGTTTATTACAAACAGAATCAGAGGTGGATAATGAGAAGTAAAACATGCCCTTAAAACACTGTTTCACTCCAGCCTCTCCTCCTTCCCACCAACACTGCAGGGAGACAGGACATAGGGGTTTTGGTAAGTTCATCACCAAGATTCTCTTCTGCTGCTCAGGGAGAGGAGTCCTCCCCCTGCGAGGATATGGGGTCCCTCCCACAGGGGACATTTTTCTGTGAACTGCCTTGGTGTGGGTCCGCTCTCCAGAGCAGCAGCCAAACCTCACCTGCTGCAGCATGAGTCCTTCTCATGGGCACACAGCCTCCCAAAACTGTTGTGACCTGGGTCTCTCTTCCCACGGGGTACAGTCCTCCAAAGACAGGCTGCTCCAGCCTGGAAGCAAGGGCCCCCTCTTTCCACTGGGTCTTCCACTGGATCACAGACTCCTCCAGGCATCTACTTGCTCCAGCATGGGCACCTCCCCCATGGGCTGTGAGTGGATCTCTGCATCTCCCATGGATTCCCATGGGCACAGCTGCTTCACCATGGTCATCACTATGAGGCCAGCAGAGGAATCTTGGCTCTGGCACCTGGAGCACCTCCTCTCCCTCCTTCTGCACTGACCTTGGTGTGTCCAAGGTCTGTTCTCACCTCCTCCTCTTTTCTGACTAGAAGAAAAACCATGTGACTCTGTTTTGATTTTCTTCTTAAATATGTTAGTACAGAGGCATTACCAACCTCTCTCATTGGACTGGTTTTGGCCAGCAGCATGTCCATCTTCAGAGCCATCAGGGATTGGCTCTGCTGGAAACGGTGGAAGCTTCTAGCAGCTTCTCACAGGAGCCACCTCTGTAGTACCCTGGCTATCAAAAACCAGGCCGTGCAAAACCAATACAACAGAGTCAAGGAAAACCCAATATCAGATGCAAATGATAGAGAGAGATGAGTTCTAGCTGCCTGACTGAATTTGAAAGCTAGAGCTGTTTTCCAAGTCCTTTCTTGAATTTCCTACAATTTCCTCCTTCAAAAAAAAGACCTTTGATTTTTCTTCATGAAATGATTTCAAGTCTTCATTTCAAACTGACTTAAAAGATCACTGTCTTAGCGACAATCCTTATTGAATAAATGAGAATAATGAACAATGTATAAATTTGAGTAATACTAACAATAAAACTATACTCTAAGAGAATATGAAGACTAGAAAATCAACTTGAACTGTGCCATGTTTCAGCACAAAGGAATCTTCTCTTGGTTTCTGGATATCCTGTCAATAATAGCAATCCTGCTTGCCCCTAAAGAGAACCGCATTTCCACTTCTGCACAGAGCAGCACGATTTTAAATGTATTAATGTCAATTTCTCCTTCCATTTTTTATTAGCGCCTTAACTGAATAAAGCACACTTACAAATGCATGCAGATGTATAGCACCACTCCCAGATGTGCATGGCACCACCAGTTCCCATCTCTGTACAGCAGCTGCTCACCATTTCATTAGTATTACAGCTAACACACTTTGCTCAGTCTCGGTTCATGCAGTCCTGAGAGCCAGGACATTCTGCACATCTGTTTGCTGTTAACAAAGATACAGAGGAGAAGGAACAGCACATGCACAACACATCTGGTTACAATTTAGCATCAACATGAATGGCAATGAATGGGTCTTGGTCTTCATTCCCAATTAGGAAATTAGCCATGCCATCAGCAGCAACGTGAACTTCAACTGCTGTACAGAAGTCACCTTCCTTTTGCCCAGAAATGATATCACAGTAAGTGCCAGCAGGCAGACCAGTTTGCAGAGATACATTCAAGGACCTTCGGAATAGAATAAAGTGCAGTAATCATTATGAGGACTCTAAAATGCTCTTCAAATCATACTGGAAACCTCAGATGTTAAGTAATTCTGGAATAATCCTCTACAAATTGCTCATCACCACAACCTACAGCTGCTTATTAGAGCCCTAACATACTCCTGCTCTCTTATCATCTCATTCTCGTGTAAACAATTCCAATACAGTTTTTAAAACTGATACATTTAGAACATATTCGTCAGGTTACAAGTTCCCTCACTTCTATAAATTTAGACTTTGCTGGTTGAACAGGCCTAGTGACATAACCAGCTTCAGAACTGGGCAATAGAAAGACCACACTAGAATGTCTAAACTGCAAAGACTGAAGAGTCCCTATGGTTGAGTGGAAAATGCTATATTTAAATTGTCAAACACTGCCAATAATATTCATTAGAAAGATCTATTCAAGCTAGCAATACCTTAAAAGGTTTCACTACTAACTAGCTTTTCGAAATATATATTTAACACATAGTAATTTTCTTATAATTATAATACATTATAATTTATTTTACTCTTACTCACCAATCATCATTATTGAAGATGATGAAGCCTTTATTCCCACGGCCAAAAGCCACTTGATTGCTGCCATTGTCCCACCAGTTGGAGAAAGGCTCACCATCCACCACGTTACGGAAGATAACCATGTTCCTGAGAATACAAGCCATGTCTGCCTCTGCCCCTGCAAGGCCTCTAGAGCCACATGGAGCAGGAAGCAAAAGCCACTGCTTTTATTTCTTGTTTCTCCCCAGGGCCCCACCTGATCTGACGCCAGCGATGTTCACAAACCCAGTCGTTGCCGCAGGTCGTGTCCGGATTGATTGTAACGGGCTTTATGGAGCCATCTGAGTAACTTGGGGGGCCATACCAGTCATTGACGTCCTGTCATTAAAAAGAAAGGTTTCTATCTTCTGACTGAAAATGCAGAGAGCTCTTCTGGTGAACAAAGCTAGAGGGAGCATCAAAGTTTCACCTGCTACATTCAGCCCGGGACAGGGAAATCACTCAACAACCTGAAATGCACTGGACTGCTTCTTTGGCCCTGCTCTCACCCTTAATCCCCATGGGTGGATCCTCACCATTAACAGCTCACCTTTCCATTTTCAAAATGTCTTGGCCAGCGAAAACTTGACATCACACGTGTGAAGCCGTACGGATGGGCAAGCATGAAACCAACTGCCATTTTATAGAGCCTGTTTGGTGGACAAACAAGGAATGAGACCTGGAAGGAGGAACCCGCCAGAGAACACACAGACAAACAAGCAAAGGCAAGAAGCATCACCCACACAAGAGCAATCCCTTACCTGGCATCCCAGAAGGTCAGAATGGAAGCTCCACCAGCGCCGTGTCCTCTCTGGTTGTCGTGATTATCCACAAAGACCAGGGCTCTGTCGGAAGGCACAAAGCCCCAGCCTTCTCCCCAGTTCCTAAACAAAAACATAGACTTGAAGCTACCCTGTCAATTGGTGTATCCAGTGAATCCTGGATAAGTTGCAGCACCTTACTTTAAGTAGGCCATCTTTTCTCCGTTCCACTTGCGGAGCACTGTCCCCAGCTTGGCACCGTACTTGAATTCTGTCACTCGGCCATTTCCAAAGTACTCACTGCCTTTGATGGGCTCTGTACCCAAGTCAATTACCTGGAACAGGAAAGATAGAGCATGTCTTTCTACTCAAAAACCGAACAAATAAGACACTGCTTTACTCACTGCTTTAAGCAAGGGGACAGTACTTGAGCTAATTATATTATTTGGCTTTCTTGCAAAATTGTATACAAGGCTATTTTCTCCTTTTAGCTCAGCCCAGTTCATGAACCCCTTTTCCATCTCTTTCCTGTATCTCCTTACCCCAGCTGATCAGCATTACCCGTGATTTAGGCTTGGGCTGTACTTCCTTTTTATTTAGTATGGTCACCAATGCCTCTGCTTCCAGCAGTTGGGCTGCATCCTTTCACTATGGAGCTAAAGAATGTTTCTATTTGCCTAGACTTTGCAGGCAAGATGCTAATTTAATAAAATATGTGCAGTGAGTTTAGCTTTTGCTGACTGAAACCAACACTCACCAGCTTGTTCCAATTTGGTAATCAAACATAAAACACAAATTCAAAATATCAAGTAACAGTTGCTATGCCATTGGAAAATAAACTTTCAGTCCATAATAAACACTTATGTCTTCTGTTGCCATGTATTATCCAGAATTTAAAATTCAGGAAATTAAATCTCTTTTTTAAACCAACAGAATTTCTCTTTTAAACCAACAGAATTTTTATACTAACTTCCACGTAGTAAATTTCATCTCAATATAATTTCCAGGTTACCTAATTCCAGTAGGTCCAAAACAAGTGGGGCATTTTGCACATCACTTACAATTTATGAAGAGATTAGATATTTACAGATTATGATTGAGGTTGGAATTGAGGATGGTTTCTGTAGATCTGCTTAGGCTCAGCCCATGCAAAGCATTGCCATGTGTGACTGAGTCTGTACTGGGCCTGCAAGAAAAATGTTTGCGAAGTAAAATTTAAAAAAATAAAGATTACCTCTTGGTAAATGAAAGGTTTAGTTCCTGCAGGAAACCATTGAGTATTTAGATCTTCCAGCTCGTCTAGAATGGCCTTGACATCGGCAGGCCACATGTGCTTGGCAGCGTCGATGCGGAAGCCCGCCACGCCGAGGCCGAGGAGCTGGTTCAGGTACGCGGTAACCCTGGAGCGCACGTGGTCCTTGTCCAGGGCCAGGTCCAGCAGGCTGACCAGGCGGCAGTCCCGCACCTGAAATCAAACCCTTCTCACCTAATAAACTCCATGTAGTGCTCTACACACCTTTGAATGCTCTTGGCCTATATTACAATGCCAAATAAAACCTCCAGCAGCCTTTGTTCCCTCAGCTTTTCTTTCCTTTGCAAAGTCATCTATGCAGAAGCTGAAATAAGAAATTGAATTTACCCCTCTCTTCTGAAATTGTGACCAAGGAAAACTTGCAAATTACAATAAAAGGCAGATAATAACTTCTACCTTTTTTAGCACACTAAATAGATTTTATGAGCTTTAAATTGTCTTTATTAATTACCTAAACACATTTGTCTGAATCTGAAATTGAGCCAATTGTCTCAAGTACAGCTATCCTTTCAATAAGTGGTGTTCCTGACAACAACACTAACCTCTGTTATTAATTTGGATGGCTTTTCATGAGGCTTTTTTTAATTCGTTTTAAAAAATGTCTCACTGTAAATGAGAGTAAAGAAATCACAGCACGGGAAGGAACAGATGTAGATTAAAATCACAATTGTAGGCTTACCTGAGATATATCATGATAATTCTCAATGTTTCCACTTCTAGATTTACATTTATGATCATTAAAGTCCAAGCCAGAATAGGGCACAGCTGGGAAATCTTCAGTCTTTGCATTGAAATAGCTTCCACAAGTAGCATGGTCACCAGCCCCAGCATTAGCTCCACACATATGGTTGATTACTGCATCCACATAAATGTGCACCTGGAGAACAGTATCCACACAACAATTTGAAAAAGCTACTTCCCACAGCACCACTAATTAATGTTCTCTCTCCCATACCTCCTGCCCTATCCCCTTACTTCTGCTTGCTTGCTTCAGCCAATATTTTATTCCATTTTTTTTATTAGCATACAGCAAGGGTGATAAAACATGCAGCTCAGCAGACACTGCATCAGGTAACACTGCATCCATTTTTTTAAATGGTAGAATCACTGCTTGGCTATATCCTTGCATTGTAAACACCAGAAGGTTTAAAAAGTACTTACTCCAACATTGTTGCACCGGGTCACCATGTCTCTAAATTCAGTTTCATTTCCAGATCTTGTGCACAGCTTGTAGCTGACAGGCTGGTATCTTTCCCACCATGGTTGCCGGGGGTCAGTAATGATAACATTTTCATTTGGAGGTGAAATCTGTCAATAAAACAATGGCACTTGGTAACAGGATGCTGAAAATGGTTAATTTGTTTGACCAGTATTTTTAGAGAAAGAACATTTTTAGAGAACACTTAGATCCTCAGAATCCTCTGCTTACACTGTAGTAGGCTGGAAACAAAAGACAGAGGCCTGGCCTTCAACAGGTAGAAAGCCAGTATAAAAATTAGGCCTATGAACAGAGTGGCCTGATTTTCTTTGTGACTTCAAGCTTCAAAAAGAAGCATCTGAAATTGAAGAACTAGGTCAGCAGAGGAAGGAAGTGACTGCATAACAACTGTCGTAACATCCTGCCTTTAAAACCGATCCAACTTCCTGTTCTTGTAATGCTTTGGATGAATGTATTCTTGACCTAATTCTTGTAAGTTTCCAGGTGAGTTATACCTCTTCCTTTTACAGACTTTTCAGGATACTTTTTAGGCAATATGCATTTGCTGCTACCTCCAAGCCTCTGGGCACAACAACCTGATCCACTTCTCAGAAAGACCCCTACAGCCTCTTAGCTGCCACACCTTCCTGACCACCTCAGCAAGCCATCATCTGAAAAAAACTTCTGAGACCCTGCCACAGAATGGATTAAAGCACTAAACAGGCACAGGCCACAGTCTGAGAAATCAGTTTCAAGTCTATCTGGTGTGTGTGCCTGGAAGGTAGGTTGCAAAGACAAGATGATTATTTGAAAACTATGGGAGAGGTTTTACTCAGGCCAGCTTGCAATCACTTGGGCTACAAGAGACAGGCAGCCTTCACACCAATTTTTCCTCAGCAAGGTGACAGGCAAACGGAAATACTTGAGTAAGTGGCTGCTCTCCTGCACCCAAGTGCCAGTTCTGGTTCTACAGGAATACGTCTCTGTTGTTCAGACAGAACTGACTCACACAGGGACACCTTCACCAGAACCTCTGCTCAGTTCACTTCCGCCTGCTCACACCAGGTTCCTTCAAAGAAGGGTCTCTTAGTGGCTTACTGTGACACTGTGCTACACAGAGAGAAACTTGCCAGTTTGGGTGAACACAATGAGCAGTCTTTTGTACTTAATTATTCAACATCTTCAGCACTTTTTTGTTCTCTTTGGAAGCCCTTTGTTCAGTCATAGTTTCATTTTACATTTATCTACCTCTTAAGAGCTTTCCTCGATTTAAACAATATCAAGCAGATAAATATAGGTTACTCTTCACAGCAATAAAAAAAAAAAAAGATTTAGCAAGTGATGTGCAATTCTAATTCATCTAAATGTAATAGCACAGACTGCAAAACATGCACTTTGGAGCAATGAAATAAATTCATGCTTACTTTAAGATTGCTGAAAAATATATTTGTCAGCATTTACTACTTCCATTACCAATTTCTATTTTTCTTGTTCAGTACCTGCCCTTTGACGAATTGAACATTTTCTGTGAAAAACAAATTATCATCTATGTAGCAATTTCACTACCTACTGATAGGAACAGACATACCTGAACTCCTCCAAATCCATGTGGAGCTAAGTAGCGCTCACACTCCTCAGCAATATCCTTCCAGCGCCATTCAAAGAGATGCACAATAGAGGTTCTCTTTGGGAGAGTGTTGGGGTTGTACTGCCCCCAGCAAAGCCCTACAACTAACAGCAGAAAATAGATCCCCATCCAGTGCTCTGTGATCAGCTGGGCTCCTCTCACTAACCATCAGTGTTCCTGCAGGAGGGTAAAATACACATTAGAAAATACACATTTAAAGGTAAACACCCATCTCTGGGTGTTATTTACCTGTCACTTTGTATGAGAACTGGATTTTATCTAAAGTATATCAAATTCCCACACTAATAGTAACTTTGTTTCCATGCACTTAAAATTCAGATGTTGCCTAATGCAGGCTACCTCCAGAATGCGAAAGTTGTGGTTTTATTAGTATAAAGAAAAAAAAAACTACCTCAAAGGGCAATGGAATACTTATATAGACTGAAATGGACATTTTGTTTCTCATATTAATGTACATTATTTTACATTCCTATTTAGTATTGAGAGGCATTTTTTTTTTCCCAAATGGTGTTGCTACAACTTGGAACATATTTGGACAAGATCTTTCAGAGGCAGCATGTTTCTTGCCATGATTTGTTATGAAACCCCAGATATTCTGGAGCTTTAACATATGTGAGTCTGTCATTCATGATATGCATGACATCTCTCATTCAAACAACAGCCTGAAATCTGGAAGATCTTTCAGATACAGCAACCATTAATTATAGAGGCTCAAACCCAGAAATGCTAAATATCTTCTCTCTGAACACCTGTAGGATTTGTGTGGAGAAAGTTTCCTTTTAAGAACGTGGGCAAGGGCATGCAGATGTTGGAAGTACTGTGAAGCTCCATAACCAAGAAATCTCCTTCCGAGTGCCCAAGCACAAGAGTTCTGCAAAAAGAGCTTTCCAGAGGCTTGAAGCTACATTTCCTTCTGATGAGCTAGGCTAGGAATTGCATTTCCCAACTCACATCCTATTTGTATTTACTTAGGGACAAACAAAGACAACGATCCTTTTATCAAAATTGCCTTTCCTTTTCCTTACCTAGAGAGATACAACATGTAACAAACCAGAAACCAAACAACTATCAAGGTTTACATAACTCTGCTGAGAACCTTATAAAACTTATATTGCACTCTTCCTGTTTTGAAGTTGATTTAGAGAGTCTGAGATACAAAGAAGTCCTACAGATGAACTTCTGCAAACAAATGGCTGAACTAATACAACAAAATACAGAATCTTGTTACTTTCCTGTATCTATTCTTTATAAAAAGTTATCTTTCAGTAACAGGGCAAAAGGAGATTCCTGTCACAAGGGAAACCAAACACCTCAGTGAAGGTTTAAACATGAACACAAGGGCCCTCAGGTTTGCTACACAAAGGAAACCGGTGCTTTTCCTGATTTAGTACACACTTGGGAATGCACTGCTGAAAACTCCAACCTGCTGTGACAGAGTTAGCCAGTCAGAAATGGATATAAAATTTTACATGACTTCTACAAAACTGCCCTCATTTCTGCCTCAAGGAATGGATGATCCTTATTTCTCAGTTACTGGAGCACTCTTTGAAGCAAATTTAGTCACAAAATATAGTTTATAAAATGTAGAACCAGCCGTCCAGAGCCTACTGCTATCAGCTGTCACTGCTCTTCACAAGCAGGCAGAGTTATTTAGAATTAAGCATTTGGTATATTTAGCTGGCTTTTGTGCTTGTGAACAAAATAGCTTTAATACAATTATTTACTTGTAGATCTTCAGTAAAGTATACAGATTAAGTTTCAGCCACCAGCAGTTGTTCTGAGTGCTTCTATTTTCATGAAGGAATGCTTTCTGGCCCTGATATGAAGAACATACATTAAGAGAAAATGAGCTAAGAAAATTCCATCTTTGATGAGAAAAGCCATTTATTAGATTGGCAAGTTTTACTTACAGCAGTAAAAACGCAAAGTAGTAAATGACACAAAGTACTAAGAATAATGTACCTTGACCAAACCAGCTCCAAAGCCTAGTGCCTAAAGATTCAATGTAGATTTTCATTTCTCTGAAGCAGGTTTATGGCTGCTCTGCCTTCAATACAAGCAATAATAAGAGAATGGGGATGTTGAAATCTTCACCACACTCAGAAGGCTCTAGCTTCAAAATAATTTCGAAACTTGGAAAAACGCTAAGAGGCCATGTGGGAGAGCAACACTGACTGCAATGCAGAGAACCTGGGAGCGGAGCGTCTCCGCAGAGCCCTACCGCTGTCCTGGCCAAGACGGGAACTCGGGTCACCCTGTCTGTGCTGGGTCACGGCCCGAGCGGTGCCGCCATCGCCAACACACCTGCGACCGTGTTCAGATCTACGGGCCGCCTCAGCAGCCCCGTGTTTCCTGCAGGCGAAGCAACCCCTCGGAGGCCCCTTGGAGGCTCCCGGCAGAGCTCCCGTGAGGCTCGAACGCCGTGGATCGCGGCCGGTGCCCGCTGCGGCCGCTCCGCCCCGCCCGGTCCGGCCCGCCCCTTCCGCCGGGCCGCACCACCGCCCGGGCACGGCGAGCCCCGCCCCGCCCCAGGGACAAGGCGGACGGGACACAGCTCTCTGAACGTTCACTTTCCCCACTTTCTTACAAAGTAGTTTTGTCCTTGAGCACAGCACCACCTTGCTGTTATCCTACTTTGGTGCTTTGAAAATTCATTTGCGGGCCTTGTAGCTCAGCATAGGTGTTAGGACACGCTGCTGCAGAACCACAGAAGCATTTAAGTTGAAAAAACCCTCTAGAATTGAACGAACAACACAGTTCCCATGGGAATGCAGCAAGTAAAATAAGAATAATTCCAGAAAAAGCACTTCAAAGGAATCTGCAAAGCCAGCTACTATTGGAAAAAAATAGCAAAGATAGACTTCCTTTGGTCCAGCCACCAATACTACTGATTTAGACTGCTTGCAGCTGAAGTAATGACAAATCCTCTACACCAGCTCCCACAGCATCAGATATGATTTAGTCATTTATGGAATAACTCTTTCTTTAAGTTCACTGGACTAGAATATCTTGTCAATTAATTGTCATTGCAGTATTTCCCGCATGGTTTTAGACAGTTCAAGTAACCAGCCCTGTATGTAGCAAATCCCATGTGACCACTGTTATCACCACCCTCAACAGGGCAAGGACCACATCTATGCCAGTTTTAGCTGCTACTCTAGTTTTAATGACTTCAGTCTCACCACTGACAGTTTTCAAGTTGCAGGTGAACAATGCAAGGTAATTACTGAGGAAGAACAGGGCCCAGTTTCACAGTACAAATTCAGGCCCATGCACCCGTCCTTCTGCTTGGTCTCCAAGACAAAAAAACCCGTCCTGCCCAAAACCCCAAGAACAAAAGTCAAAACAAAGAGAAGGCAGCAAAATGAAGAGAAGGGAAATAATTTATTAGATATCACAAGCAATCTAACATACATTTATGATGTAGTAAGTCTTGTGGTATTTAAAGATATGTGGAATCCTTAAGACAGGAAAATTTATTCTCTGCCTTAAATACTTTAGAAATGCAACTACGCACAGTTCAAGAGTCCTGATGATCACACTGCTTCTTCCCCAGCTCGATAATACTTGAAAGAGAAGGAACACAAAAGGGACCTGGAACATTACAAAGACATGTTAAAAGTAAGAACTACCAAAAAATTGCAGTGCTATACTGGCTTTCGACAACTAAATTGAAAGATGTTTAGTGTTTTAAAAAGTGCTTAATGTCTGTAAAAAATACATCTCAATGCAGACTGTATTAATTTTATATTATAGAATGTTAAATAGAAATGCAGTATGAAACCCACAGGAAACATGTAGGTCACTAGCAACAACACTACCTCGGTGAAGACAGCAATGTAAAAAAACCCAACCAACCAACAAAAAGGTAGCAGTGATTAATAGTTGATAATTAGTCCATCTCCAAATATTAAGTTGCAAGATATTGTTAATTTTCTTCTTATTCAAAAAAGACAAAGTAAGGAATGTATTAACTAAATCAACTCCAAATTGTTTCTCATGTACCAAGACAACAGTAATCATCAAATGATCTGAAATACTGGTCAACCCCTTAATATTAAAACTGCTCTGCAATGTATTTTAGCCAACATATTATTATATTAATATGTTTTTAAAGTAAAACATGGTGGGTTGGTCAGTGTGAGCTCAGCACAGCTTCACACAGATCAGCTGGTATGAGCTAGAACTGTTCCACTAAGGAATAGGACCACAAATGAGTAGGGTGTCTGAGGAAGAAGGTGAAGGCCACCTTTTAAGACTAAGAACCTTCATTGTGTCTATTCACACAACACAGACAACTCATTGATTTCTTCCCCCCCCGAAAAAATTTGCTTTTTAAAATTATTAGATTAGCTCAAGCTTAAAACATGTTAACTCCTCCCCACACCTACTCTATATGAAAATTTTAAGATGCAGTTGAGTGCTACAGGAAACATTGCACAAAAAAGGATACAACAAGAAAGGATACACTCTGCATGACAGTATTATTGCAGTATTTACGCAGGAATGTTTCTAAAGAAGAACAGCAGAATGTGGTTTAATTTTACTTGATTCTCAGTATTGCACACACATAACTTTATGCTACCTACCAAAAAAAAAAAAGCAAATAGGCCTCTTTGATAAAAAACAATTCTAACCTCTTAAGAGACTTAATGAGGGCTGATGAATCCATCAACACTAAATTTCATATTCAAAAGAAAATACCTTTTTGATAACTCAAACTATTAGGACACCAGCAGATTCTTCCATCTCCTTCAAGTCTTTGCCATTTTACAGACTCACTTTATTTCCATCAAGTCCAAAACCCAATCACATTTCCCTTTAATGCCAGCTTTCAAGCCACTTCTTCCTTATGAAGAAGCTGGAGACCTCTCAACATCAGTTTCTTCCACAAAACTTATCTCCAAATAGTTGTATTTTAGCTACAGGAAAGTCACTTTAGGTGAACTTTTTGCCAGTCCATCCATAAAGAGACATTTCAGCCAGCAGGGAGTTCTGCAGCATTTTATAAACCAGACATATTGTTTTGTCAAAAAAAAATAAAAAAAAAGATAAAACCTTTGTAGAAAAAAAAACCCTAAAAAATCCCCAAAACAAAACAAAAAGCCAACAAAACCCACCCAACAACAGAAAAACAACCCTAGACTCAAGCAGACTCAAGTTTTTATCATGGAAATTTGCTTCATAAATCAGCATCCATCCGAATATTCCAGCAGGAACAGAAAAAACAGTCATGCAGAAAGAGGGGTCAGCTTAACCATTACTTGAAAAATGCAACAAGTAGCAACAAGTACTTTTAATTAAACCTCATGGATCCTTAGAAATCTGTGTAACTCCTTGACACATTGTTATGACTAAAACATATAAACAGTCAAGGTAAGTGAGAAGTTCTGCCCATGGACTGAGAACACTAGGAACACTTGTAAGATGGTAACTCATGGAAGACTTTCAGGTCCACAATTAAATCTAGCCCCAGTATGGTTTGCTCACTCTAGAAAAAGCTTCTGAGTTGACCATCAAAAAATAACAAATAAGCACTTTGTTATTTTCTTTATGCAATTCAAGTATTTAGCATGTTTAATGAATTCAGAATTAATGTACAAAATGAGTTGGTGAGTTGAAAAAAAAAGGGAATTCCTAAAAGAATAAGTGTTCAGACTTCATCTATCAGGTTCTCCAATAGCTAAAATACTTCAATTTTTATTTAACATAAGAAACCTTAGTAATCTAATTACACACTAGATTATACAAATAGAAGGTTTTTTCTAACAAGAAAGGAGTGACAAACAAAACTGAAATAGTCTCATAAATACTTGATCCTAATAGAACACTTTAGCCAAGGTTCTTTTCAATAAACAGTACAGAAGGCTTATAAAAAAGTGATATTTAATTTGACAAAATACAAGTTTTTCAAACTACAAACAATAACACAAAATAGGAAGTAAGACCAAAAAGAGAGAAACAAGCCTAAATCTGATTTTAAAAATCCTTAGACAATGGATGGAATGAGGAACCTACAGTTAGGGTAGGTGCTTAAAATAGAAATACTGCCACCACAACAACCACACTGTGGGCTTTACAACCAATTTGTAAAATTCAAAAACAAATGTTCACATCCTTCATTTCAAATTCAGGTTTTCTTCAGAGTAACAAGGATTAAGCTCCAGATTAAAAACACACCATGGGTTAAGTAATGTTTCATAAGCACTCGGGCTAAGACTTCAGGTAATTTTAAGCAGAGGCATAGCCAGAGTGATCTCAACTGTAACCAGAAATTAAGGTCTGTGCCCTTTAAACTGGAGCTAACTCATGTATCAGAGGGTGCTGATTGAGAAATAAATGCTTTTTAGTACCAGTTACTTCACATGCTCATTTTTTAGTTCACTATGCAAATGTATGCAGGCCATGAAACCAGTCAGGTAAATTAGAGCTGATTTGGCTTGACTTACTCTTACATAAATGAAATACTGAGAGTAGGTAGCAGTGAAGTAAAGCTACACGAAAAGAAAAAAAAGTTAAATAGCACCTTTCTGCTAGAAGGCACTTTCTCATTATGTTTAAATAATGCCAAAAAGCAGGACCTACAAATTCCACAACAAAGGAAGCCCTGATCAGTGCAACACTACGCAGCACTTTCCAACAGAATATCCTCCACTAATTCAGACAAGTTTAAAGGTTACTGCAACAGCACTAAGAACTCATTTTCTGAAGTTGGAAAAGATTCTTTAGAGCCAGCAGAAGTTTATTGCTGGAACCAGTTCTTCAGGATCACTTTACAATGGCAGGGATGAAAAGGAAGGAGTTAAGAGGCAACACTTTTCAATATCCAAACCCTGGGAGATTACTAAAAGATGAGTGGTCCAATTCCACAAAATTACTCTCCTTATCTTTGTAAATTAAGGATTAGAGAAACTGTCAAGTGTCCTACAATATCAGGATTAGGAAAATATTGGCCCCTCAGTTTTTTAACACAGGAGAAAAGAAAGTTTTAAACTTACATCAACTATGTACCCTGCACTCTGTTTTTCTGATATAAGCACACATTTAAGAAAATAAATTTGTATGGAACATTTCCTCTCCATCATCAATATTCCTAAAAAAGCTGTTAAAGAGAGCGTAAATAAAACCAAACAAACACTAATAAAAACCCCCAGCCCAATCCTTTGTTTTTACTTTCAGGCAGAGAGTCCATACCTTATGCAGGGTTTTACTTTTTTCTTTTCCCTTCGTTGGCATCCTGTTTTGGTCTAGCTGAACGAGCAAATTGCTGAGATTCTATTAAGGACTACAAGTGTCTGGTAGGTAGAAGTCAATTAAGAAAGACAAAAAAGATTACTTCTACAAATTAGTCTAGAAAGTGACCTTTATCTGTGAATCAATTCTACTACAGTATTTAGTATTATAACAGTGTCTATTAGTCAAAGATTAGGACCTCACTGACACACAGTACAGGAGTTATTAGAGAGCCCATCAGGAGGACTAACTGGGAATGGGTTAGATGCAAACAAGGGAACTACAGTAGGATAAATGTTTGATATTTACAAACTTCCAACCCAGCATGTTAATTCTTAACTTTGATGTCTCAGCATTAGAGTGGAAAAACAGTAAAAGCAGCAGATGCTGGGGTTAATGTGAGTATAAAGAAACTGAAGTGAAAAGTAAGAATGGACTTTCACACAGAAAGACCAGTGCTGTGCAATCAAAAGGAGACAGTTCCAGCTGAAAAAACCATCTAGAACCACTTACTCTTACAGGAACATTTCTTATGATTGTGATTCTGCAAACACACACTTAACCAAGTCAAAAACCTTGTATTTAATTTAAATACAGTGGTCATGCAAGCTAAATTATCTTCTATAGTGTCTTTGCAGGATCAAAGATGTAAGACCAGGGAATTCTGTTCTTAAATCAATTTTACTTTCCTATTTCAGAAGAGTTGCCTCTGTGGTTTTTTCAGCTACCATAAACAGTGCACTGTGTTCGGCTGACTGGTTTTCTTAAGGCATTTTTTATTTTGCAGAACACTGTAAAACCAAAACTTGGCAGAGACTGGCAGAGATGACAAAGAATATAATGCAAATGCTTGAAGAAAAGGATACAACCACCATGGGTTTTTCAAATAAGACATAGCCATTTGCTTCTTTTAGTGCTTTAGCAGCGGCCTTCTCATTGGGAAGTCCAATGAAAGCCTGTCCCTTCATCCGGCCTTCTTTCATCAAACGGATATCAAACCTAGGGGCACAGCGGAGATCTGGGAATTACCCATGTTTAACAAACCTTGCAGATTTCACAGTACATATGCACAATTCTCATGCTTCAGTTGGGAGAAATAGCAGAAACTGAAGAAAAGCCTACAAGGAGGCGTGATGTCCTTGGAGACCATTTTGCTTGGGGAAACCATTTCCTAAAAGGTAATTTTAAACTGCAGGATGGCAAATTGATGTGCAGTACTACTAAACAGGACATATGCAAAATGATCAGATACACACAATCACCTACACAGTTCGTTCTGTGTCACACAGCCAAAAAAAGTAAATCTGGGAATGAAAATATAAAGGCAAAATAATAGGGTTTTCTGTCACTCATCATAAAATAATTCAATTTCTTAATCTTCATAAATTAAGATTTTTAGGTCTAGCACATTTTTGTTTATGCAGAAACACAGAAAATGGGAATATGGCTATTTTTAAAATCACGGTTTTCAGAAGTGTCAAAGTTAATATAAAAGGCTTAATTCTAACCAAGTATGAAATGAACTCACATATTGCGTTCCACCTCTGACTGGAAGTCAACATATCTTCCAAAAATGAATTTAAGATCCTGAAATTAAAGTGTAGGTGTAAGATGAATGCTAAGAAAAAGCCCTTTTGATAGACACTTAATTTGCTTGTTTACTTACCTTTTCTTGAACTTGTTTAGCTAAATTCTTCACATATATCCTGCAATTTGGATCACCTGGCTCATAGTTTTTGAAAACTGAATATTTTTCCATTTCTTGAAAACAAAAAAAAAAATAAACCATGCTTCAGTTCATTTACTTTGCACATTTGCTCAGTATAAAATAATTCACTATATGCTCAATTAAAATAAACATTTATTTCAGCTATTTGTTGCAACAAATAGAAAAAGCTGTTACTAGATAATTTATTCTCACAGTTATACCTTCTCTAGAGAGTCTGTTTTTTTCTAGATCTTTTCTAGAAATAAATTCTGATGGTATTTCATCATCCTCCTCTTCAGTTTCCATTTTATCATTTGAGCTAGGAGCTGGGAAAATCCTTCCAAAGCCTGTATTATTGATTTCTTCTGTGGTTGCATAAAGGTCTGAAAATTCAACAAATTATGTAAGTGGTTTTTACCTTTATTCACACCAAAATCAAGAGCCAGCAAGAAAACCATACTCTTTCCAGCAACATTTTAATAGAGCAGACTTTGTAAAGCAATTTGAGTACACCCTTAAAAATGAGTCTTAATGCCTGGTTTGACAAAAGCACCTGCACAGTACAGTCCTATAAAACCCCATGTAGTAAAAATAAAGGCCATGGCACACATTAGTTAGCATCAACCTTGTCTTGCTGTTCCATCCTGTATCCATTTCATTATTTCCCTTAAAGAAACTGGATATTACTGTAAAGTACCAAGAACCACAGACTGACCAAAACCCTCTAAAAAAGCCATCACACCTCATTGTTATCAGTGCCCAGCATTTTTATGGCAGATAATCAGTGCACCAGAGAAAAGGGACTGGCAATCGCTCGGATGCTGCTAAGAGCTGGAAAAAGAAAATCTGAAACTAGCCTGATCTATTCATTTACACAAAAAAATACTGAAAATTTGTAACATTTGCATCTCAACATTTAAAATACAGTGCAATTCACCATAAACCATAGAGCACATAGGAGAGAGACCTTTAAAATCCTCTGGATCCTTTCCAAAGCTTGTAACATGGGAAAAACAGCAAATACAAATATGATTAACTTGGTGTTGAAAGCTCCAATACAGAAAGGGAAAAGAATTTCCGGGTGTAAATTTCAGCTCCCTTTATATACTGAAGCCACAATGACTTGAACATTAAACACATTTGAAGTACAAACTCTCTTACCATTTTTTTCTTCTTTTTCTGGGTTTATCTGAAGAACAGCTGGGATCTCAGTACTAATATGAAACTCTATTTTTTTATGACCTACGTGCTGCAGCTGCTCAAAGACATCTGAAGGTGACAGTGTAGGGTGCGAGTTACTGTTCAAAACAACAACACGTTAATTAAAGACTTGGACACTGATGAATGCATACTCAAACACTAGATTTCTTTCAGTTAGATTTTATGCTGTTTACCACAAACACATGTTCTCCATTTCATACATTTCACCCAACGGAGTTTCAGGTGATTAAAACACTGCATATACAGAAGGTATGTCTGGCCGTGGGAATAAAACCAACCATCACGTACCACAGTACAATACACACAGGCATTTATTAAAACCTTCATCAGTAACTTCAGCATGAAAAATAAGTGGCATTGCTGCTGCTCTCACCTAGTATATGAAATTTATGACATTTTTTAAAAAATGTAGAAAATCACTTGGAGGAAGCAGGCAGCCATTAGTAAAAATGAATTCACAATCATTCATCACAACACAGAAATACTGCACTGCTGTCTACTGCGGCACAGAACTGCAGTTCTAAGACCCAAACTCATTTTAAAGCAAGCCAGTTTCTATTCTTCCAGTGTTGCACTTTTAGTTTTTTGTTTTAAGAAGCAGCTCAAACAATAATGCAAATTGCTTTGGTCACAGCTGTGATGTGAAACTAGTTATCTTTTTAGGAAAAGGAACTGCTATTAGTTTGACAGGAAGAGAAACAGAGCTTGAATCAGGCACACTTTAAGGTTGTTGATCAGACTTTAGTTCAAACTAGAAGAAAATTTGAATTTTTAGGGCAATGAAACCAATAGGATAAGTGCAAAAAACACAAACCTGTGGGAAGTACACACAGGAACATTCAACAAGTCCTTAATTCTTTGCTTTTTTCTAACACCACGCTTCTTTGTATTTATTGGTCTTTTAGGCTGAAGGGTTGCTAATTCCATCAACTTGGTCATTCTATTTTAAACAAAAATAAAAAGAAAACCAAACAAAAATAAAAAAAGAGGTTTACAGTTTATTTGAAAATACTAATTTTAAAAACCCTTCCCCTTTCCTTAAAGCCCTTGACATAGAATTTTTCAGAATATAATTGTGTGTCTATATATATATATATATATATATATATATATACACAATTTTATATATAACTGTATATATAATATACCTTAAAACTGAAGCTGTAATGCACAGCAAATCGATATACATAGAGCACTTAAGGACTGACCAAAATCCTAACATGTCAGTGATGCCCTTCCTTCCCCAAGCATGCTCCTTACTGGGACACTGAAGCTGTGAGAGAAGCTGTGATGGCCCAAACTGAACCTGATTTTATAACACTCAACAAGGGTACCTTTTTCCAAATACAGCATGGGGACTTTCTGATTTACTTCTCAGTTTAGACAGCAAAGGAAAAAGCTGCTTTTTAATGTAAAGTTAGCTGTATTTTTTTAATCTTTAAGCTATGAAGTAATTCAGTCCCAAAACTGCAAGAGAATCCTCAGCACAAATATTATCACCCCTAGCACACCTGCTGATGTACAAAGAATGTTCTGGAAGTTGGTGTGAATGAGGATACGATTCAGGCTGAGGAGTCAATTTAGAAAGATGTGGAACAATGAAGACTTCAGAAAATAATCTAATTTTTTCTTCCTTACATCTGCACTCTTCAAGCTGAGTTTTTGTTTAGTTGGGATTTTTGGGACACGGGAACAAAGGAAAACTTGCACACAAATAGGCCCCTCTCCTTTTCTTGCTGCATTTAAACCTGCAGTGTCCTTCTGTACTCTGGAGTTTCTCTAAGCATCTGGAAAGATTTCTTCTTCTCGCTACAAGATGCTACATCTATAATACTACAAACATTACCACTTGCTGAACTGGAAGCTGGAAAAGTAAAACCACTCCTTTGAGCGAGCCCAAAACCTTGCAAATGACTGTAAAATGCATACCTCTCCTTTTCCTCATCATTATCACTTTCATATTCTGATTCATCCCCACTAGACATTCCTTCTTCCTCTTCAGGCAAAGGAGGCTCTTCAGGAGGCAGAGGTGGGATTGGAGGAGGTGGCACAGGCACTGGTAAATACTCTTCATACTAATTATGGGAAAAAGTTGGAAAAATTAAACTTCTTGAAGGAAAAAACCTAAACATATCTTGTTTCCTTAGTAACAACAGCCAAAGCAATTAATAATAATTTAACAACTATTTCCTCCAAGTATGCTTATTGGGATCTAGACACCATTTTGGTAAACTACATAACTAAAGAAAGACTTTCCACAAGTAAAACAATCTGCTTTCTGAAGCATAACAGTGAATGGTTTAATTCTTTTAAGTTGAGATGAGGAAAAAATAGAGCAACCATGGCCTTGGATTTTCACTTTGCACTCAGCTTCAAGGACTTTCCTGAGAAGAATACAGTCCAAGCATATGGGTGAAGGCTTAGGCCCCAAAGCCATCTCAGCTTCCACAGTGAAGCAACAGTTTGAAACACTCCAGTGCTGCTACCATGGATGGGTATTTCTTTGTTCTAAGTACAGTCCAAAGAATTGCTTTAGAAGACCAACATGTACCCAGTGAAAAGCAGCAGGATTTGCAATCCTCTCGAAATTCAGATCTCCTACTATGCTGCTAGCATTTTAAACTGTGAATCAATCCTACACTACTGAAAACATATTTAAAATGTTACCATGGGAGGGCGAGCAGTGATTGGTCCAAAAGGTGGAGGAAGATTCATTTTATTCATCAGATGGAGTACCTGAAATGAGTCAAAATAAGTAGGTTCCCTTAGAATAACTAAGTGATAACAGTTCCTTGCTAGGTAAAATAGCCAATCACTCCTGGCAGGTGTTAATCAGCACAGTTTTAATTTTCATGAACAATGTAAAACTTGCACTTGAGATTCAACACTAATAGTCAATATAAGCAACACCCTAACAAGGCTAATAAAAAACATACAACATCTTCTCAGAATGAAATTTCAGGTACTCAAGGCACATCTAATTAGGAAGAGCATATCCAGTTAAGTCTTCAGTGTCAATTAAGTAATCTACCTCAGGTTAATAAAATCTCATTACCTCAGCACAGTAAAGAACTAAGATTATTTAACACTATCACAGAAAGCCCAAGTTAGTATTTATGATGACAAAAATAATTACTTCTGTGGATAATTAAGAGGAAAAATTAAATGTCTTAAATTTTCTACTTTTTTTCCCCATTTTTTACTTACCTGGACATAAAATTTGGGCACGCTTGCCAAGGCATTTGCTATATTTGCTAGAATTGCACTTGAAGGTGGTGGATATAAATATTTGAGGCAAGAATTGATGGGAAAGGTGAGGCTGAGGAAAAAAAAGATTGAAAGCAAGACATTTTAACATTACTGCAATTTAATCACCCATAACAATTAATGATTACTAGAGGATTATTGATTACATACTATTGATTACATCTGAAGTAACACTGAAATATTATTTCCCCTAGAACAGTTTTGGGCCACTCAGAATGCCTTTAACATCATGGAGCAGTCCCCAATGCATGAGAGATTTACTGGGCTTGGGCATACTGAAAGTATCAAGCTATGCAGAACCCTAAAGCAAACAGAAACCATCAACATGTACAAAACCAAAAGCACAGCAGAGCAGCCTGTACAAATATCAGAAACTCAGCAATAGTTTCAAAAAATTTACTACTTCCTGTACACTAAAATTAAATGGGGGAGGAGGGGGGAAGGAAAAACATCAGGAAAAAGAAGTCAGGTGATATTCTCCTGTTAACACTGGGAGAACCTCAGCCCTCCAACCCCCCAAGAAAGCAATGTGTAGTGCTAGAAGGCTGTTCTGCAATCCACAAGCTCAAAACACCAGTGGCTATGCAGATGTTAGGATTCTAAACTTGAGGAACTGAAATTCCATCTTTATGACAACTCCTACATTCCTGAGGAACAGCAGCATAGGAGGAAACAAAACTCTTCTACAACAGTACAAAACACATTTCAAAATAAACTGTAGCAGAATAAAATAATTAAGATAAATAAAACCCTGATACTAACCCATGGCTGGGTGCAATTCCATTCTCTATTTTAACACAGTTTGGCTCTATCTTCTCTTCTTCTTTCACTGGTTCTTCTAAACTGAAAATTAATTTAGTCTTAATTAAAACAGGGCGAAAATTAGGTATGCCTAATGTAATATATAAAATATGCATCATCTACTAATAAATATAAAAAATAAATTACCACAGGTATTTTTAGCATCTTTTACCAACTGCATTACTACAGCTGTTACCAATTCTTCAAAATTAATACATGAGGATAATTTCAGTAGTGACAGTCTTCTAAAATAAATACTTATGCAAATTTAAGCAAGACTCCCTATATTCAAACACTCCTGACTTAAATCCACTCAAAGGAAAAGAACTGAAATATTTATCATGCACTCTCTTCAGAGACCATAAATTCAAAGGTATTAAATTATTGATTTGTTTATTTTCAGAAATTTGAATAAATAACTTGAAAACTCTACTACAGTATTGTTAATTAAACAGTAACACATAGCTTTTATCAATTTTTGCACATTCCAGAGGTGCAAATGACACAGTCATTGTCCTATAGAGCTGTTTAAGACTTCCAAGTGGTTACAATTTATCCTTTGAGTTACAAATACTAAATGTCATGACTCCAGAATCCCCTTTCCTTGACCACAAACATAACAAGGAAATTACTCTGCACATACCTTTTGCACTTGTCTGAGGCAGAAGGCTGGCTAAGTACCTGTGCGCTCTCTTGCTCCTTTGCAAATTCTACAACTAATGTGTGACCCAAAAGTTTCAGCTGATGCAATCTTGACAAAGCCTTCAAGTAATTACAGAGAAAAGAAAGGGAAGAGGACAAACATGAGAATTGTTTTAAAGCATAACTGTTTTTCCTTTGAGTGGTACACTGGCCATAGGATGCAGTCCCAACTGCTTTAAGCTAAGCCTGTGCTACTGTGGGCAGGAGAGTTCTGCACTGTTTGTGTCTTCCCAGCTCTGCTTTTAGCAGCATTTCCTGGCAGGAAGGAAAGGGACCAGGCTGCACAGCCAGAACCACTGCACAGGTTGGTCACCTGAACACAGCAGCAGCCCTAACAATCAGACTTTTCACAGAGCCTACTAAATTGCTGGAATTTCAAAAAACCAGCCTTTTGCTCCTGAAGTACAAACATGCTAAACTCTGTCAGTAACAGCTAGGAGTTTTAAAATCAAGATTTTAAAAGTGGCTCTAGGAAGATCCAGCATTCTTCAAGTCCAGTGCCCAGCAGACTGCTAACAACTGGCACAAGCACCTAATTCACCACTGTTCACCTCACACAGTCTTTAACTTTTTTAGTCCTATAAAGTGTGGCCTAAAAGAAATAGAAGCAATGTAAAAAAAAAAAAAAAAAAAAAAACAAACAACAAACTAAACCCAAGTTATAAGGGGGAGGTTCTGACACAGGCTTTATAACCAGACTAGTATTTAAAAAGCATTATTAGTATAACCTTTTTGGCATACACATCTCCTATTAACACAGCAGTTTTCTTAACAAATTGGGCATTCAAGGCAGACTTGTATTGTGAGAATCACTAGGACTTTTATAGCAAGCACACAATTACACAAGAGACAAGGAAACTCTGCTTGGTTTATAGTTTGTATGTAAGTGCACACACATCCTAAACAGGGCCCTGATCAGTCTCAGCTTCTCTAACTTTGCCAGGCTAGATCAGATGACTTCCACAAACCTCTTTCAATCCACCTTTCCTAGGACACTAGGAAACACAGAAGTGTTCAAGAATTTTATCAAGTCCTGCAAGCAACTCCTGAAACAGAACTCTCATCCTACATTGTGCTACTCTGTTTTCTCCTAGCCCTAAGTACCAGATGATGTGTAAACCACATTAGAGCATTGGCAATTCAGTGCTTTGCTAAAACTTTCAATAACAAACTCAATACAAACCTTTGCAGCTGCATTTTCACTGGGAAAGGTGGCAAAAGCAGTATGTTTCTAGAAAACAAACAAAAAGTTATAATGTATTTGAATAAAAAACGTAAGAGACTGCATGTAAAACACTGAGGCACAAGCACATTGTAAGTTCAAGTTTACATATTTGAAAGTTACCAGATGGGAATCATCTGATTCCCATTCGGGGCAAACATGAAGGACGAGAAACCATTTTTCTTATGAATTTTGGAAAAGTACCTCCTGTAGTCAAAACTAAGACATAAGCTCAGCAGTCTGAGGAATACAGGACAAGTGGGGGTTTTTTTAACTAGCAAAAACCATTCTAAACTGCAAGAAAGTACATAACCAAACCAGAAAATTCATTTGAGCCCCTCACAAAATATTTTCATCAAAGCAACTCTTACTAAAAGTAACGCTCTTCTTGCTACAGAAGTTGTAAGGACTGTGCTCTGAACGTTTGAATGGTTTCTACTTTTTCCCTTAATTTTACAAATTAAATCAAATCCTCACAGAGTATACCTTCCAAGTTAGTTTTAACAAACTTTATTACCCCATCTTGCCACTGCATGATTCTGTACCCAAAATCATTGTAACAAAGTCAGTATCTCCAATATCCCATACAGCATGACCCTGATAAAATATGCAGACATCATCTGCAGTTCTGCAAAACACAAGGCTCTTTATGAAGAGCACTTATCACAAAACATACACATCCATGTTTTCGTTATCTGGAGGAAGAAGAAAGCAAACCAGAGATTTCAAGAGAGCTGTGAACCTGCATCCCTGGAGGCGCCAAGAGGCCCTTCTGCACGGCTTCAGCCCGTGGCTGGCAGCAGCAAGAGGCCAAAGCCGCGGGCAGGGCGCTTGCGGCGGGCCGGAACCCGGAGCAGCCGGCCGTCCCGAGCGTCCCTCGGGGCTCCCCGGGAGCGGGACCCCTGCCCCTGCCCGCCCCGGCCCCGCTCCCAGCCCTCACCAGCCGCCCGTGGTCCGACAGGACGCGCACAGACACGGCCCCGAAGTGCTGCAGCAGATCCTCCTTCTCCGCCGCCGTCAGCTCGGCGGGCAGGTGCCGCACCAGCAGCGTCCGCCCGCGCCGCCGCGACACGCCGGGGTGCGGCGGGACGCCGGGGTGCGGCGGGACGGCGCCCAGCCCCGGGCCGCCCGCGGGTCCCGGCCCGCCCGCCCGCAGCTCCTCAGGGCCCGGCGCCGCCATCGCCGCGCAGGGCCCGGCACCGCCAAGCGCCGCCAGCTGAACCGGCGGCGCAAATCGCGCGAGAGCGGGGGCCAGGCCGCTGCCTCAGATCTCGCGAGACTGCCACCCCCGGCGGAGGTGGCGGGAAACGCGCGGGTGGGAGGGGCCGCTGCGCGCAGGGCCTGCCTGGGGAGCTCCGGCGTGCTGCTCCCCTCCCCCTTTAACTCTTAGGAGCTTGTCTGCGCACCAAATCCTAAGGAGTGTTGCTCTCAAAATGCCCTCTCCGCAGCCTGTAGTTAAGAGACTTGTCCCTGCCTCCCTCCCATGAACAGGGAGGTACTGAGCTGTGCCTGGCCGCGGGAAACACCCCCATAATTACAGCAATCAGCATGGACAGATTGCTGCCACCTACCACAGCAGCCACACAGGCGGCTCCCAAACCTGCCTTCTTCTGGAGGACACAGGCTGTGATCCTAAGCGAGAGTGAAATCCCCGATCTTAACTGATGAAATCTCAGGTCTTCCCGTACTAGATTAGCTGTTTGCTGGCTGGCAAAAGCCGTGCCTGCCCGTGTCACTATTGCCGCAGGCTGTGGGTCCCACAGAGGCGCAGTGCCTGGAGCCTGGCTGTGCCAAGGGCCTGGAGCACTTGCTGTGGCCCTGAGCAGCCGGAGCACACAGGGACACCCAGGCTCTGCCACTGGGCTGGGGTGTGCTGGAGCCAGCCATGGAGAAAACTTGCTTGGAACCTGGTGCTTCCCACACGTCCCCATAGAAAAAGCAAGGCCTTCAGTCCATAAAGTCCTCAAGGGCCCTTCAGTTTTCCCGAGCGTTCATGGTGGACCTGGTGCTGTGCCCCTGCAGGGCCTTGGCCGTGCACATTTGGAGACTGAGCACTGACAGCTCGGCCAAGACCTGGCCATTGTGGCTGGGCACAGCAGTCTCGTTGCGTGGATCCGATGGCAATCCAAATTCCTCCAAACGAGTTTGGGAAGGAGTTGGGTAAAAAAGGATCTTGTAAAGGGATCTATGGGAAAAGCAGAAAGTAGGAGCAATTTCTTACAGGATGTGTTACTGTATTTTTGTTGCTGCCATAAGTATAAGCTAGGCAATATCTATGAAGTGGGAAGCAGGTGGAATAATTGACACAGTGTGCAAATAGAGTGGTGTATTTTCTCTTTTGGTAACACCAGCAGTACTGGGGTTTTTTTCTGAGGCAGTTGAAACTTTAAAAGTAGCACTGACCAGCCCAGCCAGTTCTGTGTGTGGCTTGTGGTTTGTATAAAGTCCAGAAGATTTTCTGGGGTATGTTGGCCAACATGCAATTGTAGCAGATGGGAAGATAAAAATCATAAATGCAAGCCTGTGGTGGCTGTGCTGCCTCATCCTGTTTAAATTGGCCTGACTTGTAATTCACTCCTGGGTAATGACTTCAGAGAACTTTTTATGCAGTAGATCTGTGAAACTCGTATGCAAAGCAAACCTTCCTGTTTCCCTTGTAGTGCTCTAGTACAATCCAGTTATTAATGTTCACATCATTCACCAGATGGTAAAATAATGAAATAACTTCAAATATGTTTTCCCCTCAGAACTAAGGATCACTGTTCCCAGTTCTGCTTAGAGAAGGCTGAGGAAACTATGTACTCCTTAGTTACACTGAACAATTGACAAGAACTGTTTCACTTGAAATAACTAATATCTCATGGCTCTTCAGCCCTGTTCCTCCTAGCACAGAATCCCCCTAAAAATAGAGAAAAACTCTTCTAAAGACTCTTTACCCTAGACCAGGCTGCTGAAGCTGAACACCTCTAGAGCAGAGGTTTAACATAGCAACGTGCAAGTCAAGCTGATAAAAAGTGTGCATATGTTTTTTCTAAGACATGGAAAGTAAAAAAAAAAAAAAAAAAAAAAAATCCCTTTCTCTCACCCTCTGGTCTACAGTCAAAATATATTAATAAAATGTTACCTTTTTTACTTTCTGCAATGTTTAATTTGTAGATTTTTGAACAATAGAGTTCCTCAACACCAATGCATCATGTTTTTGTGTTGAAATCCATGGCTTAGAAGTTCTTTGCTTATACAGAGATGGAATGCAAGTGGTTTAGCAGCACCAGTATGAGTCAGAACTACAGACTCATTCAGGTGGCAAAGGAGGGAGATCCTTTGGCAGCAATCTCGAGTCCAGTCAAAGTCCAGTTCCTACTGGACTTTGCAAGCAAGGTCAATACTGAAATCCAACCACATCATTCAGGGCTTTCTCCGGCCTGGTGTCAAAAGGCCATAAGGGTGAAGATTCCACAGCCTACATAGACAGGCTTTTCCACACCTTAATTAACCTTCTAGTGATTTTTTCCCCCTTTTTTCTCCATTTGAACATGACTATTTTTGTAAATATGTGGTAACTTCATGAAGACAAAAATTCAAATTCCAGTTAAAATGTACTGAGTTGGTAAGAATGACAGTCTGATCTGTAACTATACAAACAATGATTTGCAGAACTGTAGATTATGCAGCCAAGGCTGTTTGAGTGGTTCTCCAGGTGGAGTCTACTTTTATTTTTCCTGAATAGAATCAAAATGTGGGTGGCAAATGCTGTGTAGCACTCCAGTTTCTACAAAACTTCTAAGCTGCTCTTGTATGTTTGCATGCATGTGTGTCTCCATACACATCATTGATTCCAGGGCCTCTGCTGTCATGCTAGGCCTGTATTTCTGCATTAGTGATAAATATTTCTTTCTCCACTGAATGACTACTTGTTACTGCAGCTTAGATCAAATCTGGTTTTCAGCACAGAGGTTAAAGTAAATGAAATTTGGCATAGCCACCTCATAAGGAAAATTGATGCTACATCTAAACAAGTTAAGACAGTGCTCCAGACAGGCCTGTGTGAGTTCAAGCAAAACAAATCTGACATCTCTCAGTCCTGAGGCTTTGAAAGCCTGTGGCTCTTTATTAATAATGGCACTACAGTATTTACTGGCCTGCAGACCAGCATCCTATATAACCAGGTCATTGCTGCAATAACAGCTCTCTAGATCAAAAAATATTGGAGTTATAGACAGAATTAGATGTTATTCAGACTCAGTTCCCAAAGGATATTTTTCCTGCCTAATTTCTTGTGAGCTACACAAGCCTGGGAAGGTGTTTTTTTGTTAAGAGTTCTGGAAGCCTCAGGCCAAAATGTTTTGATTACTGAGGTAAAATAGAAAACCACCAGAGCAGCTTTGAGGTACAAATGACAACACTACTGGGCAAAATCTTATTTTCATGGTGGCAGTTTAGGAACTGTCTTTATATTCCTCTCAACAGCATGGTGTAAGAAAGTGCTTTAGAAAGCAGGCAGCAGAAGGGCCCTGCTGAGGCTGGCAGGATCCTGGCTGTTCCTGTGAGCTGTATTCCTATTGCAAAGCCCCAGGGGTTTGTGTGCAAGGTTTTGGTAGCCACTGGGTTACAGGGCTGGCTTCTGTGAGAAGCTGCTGGAAGTTTCCCCTTCCAGAAGATCCAGTGCCAGCTGGCCCCAAGGTGGACCTGGACTGTTTTGCCCAGGACAGGCGTTCCCCGTCCAGGAGCCTTTGGCCACACTTCCTGTGCCCTGCCCTGCTGAGGAGGGCAGGCAGAGAGGAGCTGTGGTGGGCACCTGGCATCCAGACAACGCCAGTCCCCCCACAGCTATGTTGGCATACACACAACCTGAGACTGAAAAATGATTGCTGATTGCTGATTCACTAAAAATGACTTTTTTGCAAAAAGAGAAAGTTAATATTTACAAAAGGCTTTAGGTCAGATAACAGCTTTCCTGAGCATAAGCAGCCATTTTCTTTATGCTGGTAATTTTTCTGTCTGAATAAAATACAAAAACAATGGATAATCCACCAAAAATACTCCTTTTCATATTTCACCACTAGATAATCCTGTGACTCATGAATGAAAAAAAAAAAAAAAAGAAAAAAAAAAGAGAGGAAGAGAAAAAGAAAACTAAAAAGAAAAAAAATACAAAAATAAACTTAAGTGTAAATTTACAAGGCATTTCGGAAATAAGAGAATAATTACATAGCTAAATTCATGGTTTAGCCAATGAAAGTGACCACCTTTTCTACGAGAAAATGAAATACTGCATTGTGCCACAAAATTCTGAAATTTTACGATTTGGCAGATCTGTTGTGCCATCCTGTTGCGCCCCATCAAATATCTTACCTAAAATTTGATAATTTCATAACAAAATTTCAGTTTTTCATTGAACATTGTTATAAAAAAATTAAGGCCATTGTGTCATCATTTCACATAGAAGAATAGCAATAGAAATTATAAAAATTAAGATAAACATTTCCTAGTACTAACATTCTTTTGAAAACTTAGAGATCAGCAGTAAGGTTAACTAAGCCCAGCTTCCCTCAGTGACCCAGACCCCAGGCTTGAGTTGTCATAAGGAAGGGATAAACTCTGTACGTAGGCACTGCTCATAGCTGGCAGGACACAAGGTGGCTGCTCTGGGATACAAGTGTGTGTGCATGGATCAGTCCTGGAAATACTGCACTTTGGCTTAGCTATTTTATCTGGCTTGGATAAGTTTTTTTCTCTCCAGTGTTTTTGTTGCACAGGAACTGGAGTGCTGCACTGCCTTAACACCTACCACTGCATCGCCACTTTTTACATCTAATTCATTAAGGGAAAAACATTACTCTTCAATTTGAATGCCATTTATTATTCAATAGAGAGTCACTCATGCTCAAAAAGCAGAGAATAACAAATGGGGGAAACAGTCATACACAGATAAAAGAGAGGAGGCTATTTCTCCCAAATTATAACTTGGCATCAACATGAATTGCAATAAATGGATCTTCAACATCAGTATTAATCTGGAAATTAGCCATTCCATCACCAGAAACAAACACCTGCTTTCCAGTACAGCTGTTGTTCTCCTTTTGTCCAGAAATAACATCACAGTAGGTACCAGCAGGCAGTCCAGTTTGCACATTGACATTCATATTCCTATGAGAAAATAAGCATGATTTATGCATTGTTTTTAAAACAGATATGTCAAATGATGTGTAAGATTTCTGAACATGATCTTACTCCCCTATTTGAAGGGCATTGTAAAGCGTGAGCTTTCTGATCCCGACCCTCCTGCACTCCCATTTTAGCTCTCTGGACCCAATATGCACTCAAATAACTCAGTTGGATTGCTGATGAGGGATGCTATTGTTCTTTCTGGAGACACTGCTTCTGCCACCGACTTACCAGTCATCATTATTGAAGATGATGAAGCCTTTATTCCCACGGCCAAAAGCCACTTGATTGCTGCCATTGTCCCACCAGTTGGAGAAAGGCTCACCATCCACCACGTTACGGAAGATAACCATGTTCCTGAGAATACAAGCCATGTCTGCCTCTGCCCCTGCAAGGCCTCTAGAGCCACATGGAGCAGGAAGCAAAAGCCACTGCTTTTATTTCTTGTTGCTCCCCAGTGCCCCACCTGATCTGACGCCAGCGATGTTCACAAACCCAGTCGTTGCCGCAGGTCGTGTCCGGATTGATTGTAACGGGCTTTATGGAGCCATCTGAGTAACTTGGGGGGCCATACCAGTCATTGACGTCCTGTCATTAAAAAGAAAGGTTTCTATCTTCTGATTGAAAATGCAGAGAGCTCTTCTGGTGAACAAAGCTAGAGGGAGCATCAAAGTTTCACCTGCTACGTTCAGCCCGGGACAGGGAAATCACTCAACAACCTGAAATGCACTGGACTGCTTCTCTGGCCCTGCTCTCACCCTTAATCCCCATGGGTGGATCCTCACCATTAATAGCTCACCTTTCCATTTTCAAAATATCTTGGCCAGCGAAAACTTGACATCACACGTGTGAAGCCATACGGATGGGCAAGCATGAAACCAACTGCCATTTTATAGAGCCTGTTTGGTGGACAAACAAGGAATGAGACCTGGAAGGAGGAACCCGCCAGAGAACACACAGACAAACAAGCAAAGGCAAGAAGCATCACCCACACAAGAGCAATCCCTTACCTGGCATCCCAGAAGGTCAGAATGGAAGCTCCACCAGCGCCGTGTCCTCTCTGGTTGTCGTGATTATCCACAAAGACCAGGGCTCTGTCGGAAGGCACAAAGCCCCAGCCTTCTCCCCAGTTCCTAAACAAAAACACAGACTTGAAGCTACCCTGTCAATTGGTGTATCCAGTGAATCCTGGATAAGTTGCAGCACCTTCATCCTTACTTTAAGTAGGCCATCTTTTCTCCGTCCCACTTGCGGAGCACTGTCCCCAGCTTGGCACCGTACTTGAATTCTGTCACTCGGCCATTTCCAAAGTAATCGCTGCCTTTGATGGGCTCTCCACCCAAGTCAATTACCTGGAACAGGAAAGAAAACCTGCATCCCTTGTCTTACAAAGATCAACAATGCAAGGTACAGAACTTAACAAGAGTTCTTGCTTTACATTGAGAAGAAAGTAATTATGTATTTGTGCTGTGTAGATCAACAAAAATTCAGAATAAGACATGAGGGACACATGTAAAAACATGACTGATGAAAGGAAAGATAAAGTTGTTTGACAATCTGTTGTGGAGGCATTTTTAAAAATCAAAACTGCCTAGGTCTGCAAAGCTGCTCCAAGTAAATTGTGACTTCCTTCTAGGGTAAGTTGGGTGAAAATGTATTATTGCTGCTCTGGAGTAGGCAAAAGAGATACAAAAGACAAAGGCAAACATAAAGGAGAAAATGTGGAGATTACCTCCTGATAAATGAAAGGTTTAGTTCCTGCAGAAAACCATTGAGTGTTTAGATCATGCAGCTTGTCCAGAAAAGCTCTGATGTCCCCAGGCCACATGTGCTTGGCAGCATCAATTCGGAATCCTGCTACACCAATGTCAATGAGATGGTTCATGTACTCTGCAACCTTTGAGCGCACATAGTCCTTCTCCAGGGCCAGATCCAGAAGGCTGCTCAAGCGGCAGTCCCGGACCTGTGCAACAGAAAAGAAAAAAATAAAGATATCTGTGTATTACACCAAAGGAGGGGTGGAAGTGGGGTGGTTTTATTGGATTGGGAAGAAGGGAGGGAGTGATATCTGGAGTAATGGCTTTGACTTCACAAGTCACCGTTGCACATGATAAAGCCCTGCTGTCCTGGAGACAGCTGAACACCTGCCTTCCAATGGGAAGTGGGGAATAAATGCTTGATTTACAGTCCAAAGGAACTGGGAGGTTCCAAGTTAAATACCTTTAACTTGTTGTAATCCAGCATTTGAGAAATGTGTTATAGGGATTACCACAGCAGAAGCCTCCAGAGCCCAGGAAGGACTAGCCCTACATGAAGCTGTGCAAGTGCAGAAACATTATAATGAATTGTTGCAAAGTGGCTGAAGGGAGAGCTTGAGAAAGAACTGCTACATATTCTAACTACAAAAAGCATTAAGTTGTGTAACTGCAGCACCACCTTGCACTACTGTCAGTTTTCCAAGGGGGCTCCTTCTCATGATCACCTGAGTTTCTAAGCTATAAAAATGAGCTCACACTGAGCTGAGTACACTGGGCTCACTTCAGGGGCAAACATCTGCACATAGGTTCTTGATTCCTCAGTACTTAGGATATTTTGGGCCACACATACCTATGGTCACTACTTCATTCACTTGTCAAGTGACTAAGCATTGGTTTTGTGAGGCACTACACCATTTGATTTTACTGTAGACTTAACAGAACATGTCAAAAAAAAAAAATTGAAAATTTTTCCAGTGGAAGTTACCTGATACATATCATGATAACTTTCAATTTCTCCACTTCCGGTGTGACATCTGCCATCATTGAAATCCCAGCCAGAGTATGGGACAGCTGGAAAATCTCTGTTTCCAGCATTAAAATAGCTTCCACAGGTAGAATGTGTGCCTGAGCCACCTGCAGCCCCACACATATGGTTGACAACAGCATCCACATAGATACGAACCTGGAAAAGCAATATGTGCATTTCAATATGTTTTGGAGCAAATGTGAAGTAACAGCCAGGGCTCTGCCACATCACTATTAAGTTGATTATTTTCCCTTTCAGTTTCTTCTCAGTTTACACCTCCTTTGAGAATAGCAGAACCTTCCCTCAGCTGACACAGCACATCTTGCCGTATCAGACAGATTTTCAAGGCACTTACTCCAACATCATTGCACCTCTTCACCATGTCTCTGAATTCATCTTCATTTCCTGATCGAGTACAGATCTTGTAGCTAATGGGCTGGTATCTTTCCCACCAGGGTCTGTTCGGGCTAGTAATGACAAGATTTTCATTTGGAGGTGAAACCTGAAGATGAAATTTGATAAGAAATCAAGTGGTTTTACTTCAACATTTTAAAGACAAAATCTGCACTCAGGACCTCTGCCCTCAGAGGAAAGTTAGTACCTGACCCAGTCTCTCTCCCACAGCAGAAGTTCAGGTCTGTGAGATGTCTGTCTTGCACACTGGCAAGAAAGGCAATTTGGTTTGTTCCTGTGAGTTTCCCAGGTCCAGCATGGGCCTGCTTTCCAGGACATGTGCATGGAAGGGCTGAAGCCACAGGAATTATTTTTACCTGAAACAGTGACAGCCTTAGGAATGCCAAACCTCACTGCTTCCTTACTTCCTTTAGAACAAGGCCAGGAGCTTTACCTTCTACTTAGCTTTCAGGGGAAGCCTTTGAGCATGCCCCTTTGTAACTCATCTGCTAGACACACACCATCATTCATCCCTACAGGGTCCTGCAGAGTTAGCGCTGCTTCTAAAAGCACTTACGACTACTTCCTACCCTCCCTCCTCAGCAGCAAAGTTACTTAGAGATGACTGTCTCAAACTCAGGCATTATTGATCAAATTATTGATCAAATATTACAATGCCATTTTCCTCCTGCTCCCAGGAAACAACTCACCTGAACTCCTCCAAATCCATGTGGAGCTAAGTAGCGCTCACACTCCTCAGCAATATCCTTCCAGCGCCATTCAAAGAGATGCACAATAGAGGTTCTCTTTGGGAGAGTGTTGGGGTTGTACTGCCCCCAGCAAAGCCCTGCAGCTGCGAGGAGGAGGAGAAGGATCCGCATGGTGCCTTCAGTGTAAGGCTGTGGTCTCTTCACCGCCTATTTATGCACCAGCAGTATGACAGAGTTCCTTTAGCAGGTGTCAAAATTCACATGGATCAAAGCTATCAGTTATTATTTGGGTAGATAGATCAGTATCATTATTTGGTTTGTTTTTTTTCCTCAATAACCCAACAGCTGAAGATAAAATACTTTTTCACAATGATTATACTCCATCATAAACCAAGTGGTTCATGAGCAGTGCACCCAAATCCAGAACTGCACTCTTTCCTATCACATAAACAAAGATACTTTATCAAAAGTATTCCAAAACGTGGAAAATCAGACAGCTGCAGAAGCTGAACTGGGTAGTGCCACCATCCTCTTGGCCTTGGGAGAGATAAACTCCCAAGGATAAGAGGCTAGGACAAGAGTTAAGACATCCTGTCTGGACGCTCTGACCGCTCTGGCAAAAGAAAGTAACAAGGACATTGCTGGCGAAAGAATGATAACTGAGAAGATTGTGTTACTAAGGGAACAGGGGCAAAGGAGTCTGAGTGGAAAATTTTGGACACAATTTAGTGATTTATAAATCTGGTAAACTGATGCAACAAAGAGCTTTGCTTGTATAGCATGGTCCGTGTCCCTCAATCCCTGGGAATGGTGTCCCATATGAGGAATGACAATTTGCCTATCTGGCCATTCTGGGGATGCCCCACAGAACTGAAGTGCTGCTGGAAGGGAGCAGGAGCCAGCTGGCATCCATCCCTTCAGGTTTTGATGGTGAGCTGTGGGGAATATGTCTTCAGAAGTAAAACATGTCTTTGAACTTATGTCTAAACTTTTAGAGAAGCCCAGAAAAACATCTGCTTCTCATTCTCTTAAGGTGATTTTACACTGGGCAGAATCATACATTAAAGGGTTAAAGGCCAGCATGGCTTTCCTAGTGGAACTGTGGGATGTACAGGGCAATGAGAGGTGATAAGATCCCAGCTGGTTTTGTATCTGTTTTGTATTTGTTTCACACAGGACAGGTGTTCCCTGTTGGTGTCTGGGTCCAGGAGCCTTTGGCCACATTTCCTGTGCCCTGCCCTGCTGAGGAGGGCAGGCAGAGAGGAGCTGTGGTGGGCACCTGGCATCCAGAGAACACCAGTCCCCCACAGCTATGTAGGCATACATACAGCCTGAGACTGCAAAATGATTGCTGATTCACAAAAAATGACTTTCTGCAAAAAGAGAAAGTTAATATTTAAAAAGGGCTTTAAAAGATAACAGCTTTCCTGAGCAGAAGTCGCCATTTTCTTTATGCTGCTAAATTTTTCTGTCTGAATAAAATACAAAAACAACGGACAATCCACCAAAAATTCTCCTTTCATATTTGACCACTAGATGATGCTGTAACTCTTACTTGCCAATGATACTGTTCTGTTAACATTTTGGTTTATTTTATGGAACTCTGCAGCATTTTTGATATGAAAAGTTGGTGTTTTCTTTTTCTTATATGCATTGTAGCTGTAAGCACATATAGGCTGGTTCATTTTTATACAAATCCATATGGATCAGATCTTAGCAATAACTCTTTCTGACAATATGAGGAAATTTACATTATTTTTGAAGCTGTCCTTATGTTCTTCTCCCTAGATGCAGATGTGGACTGCTTTGAGTAAAGACTTTTGCAAAAAGGGGAAAGTGTTCTGAGAAGAGATCTCAGATATGTAATTCAGGTAGTTCTTTCTGGTTTTCTGTGCTACATAGTTAGAATAGTGGGTTTAGTTTCAGTTTTGGAATTTATTTTTCTATGCTGTAAGAGCATCTGGAATTAAGGAGGACATTTCTGTTTAGCAATTACTGCTAAAAAATAGGTGATCTTATTTATTTGCATAGGCATTATTTCTGTTTTCTGTTTCCATAAGTCATTTCCTGCTTTTGTATTTAGAAGTGCAGTGGTTTGATCCACATTGTTGGGTGTCCTAGCCACGAGCTCCATTTACCTTCCACACATGACACCATCATACTGATGATCTTCTCAAAGTGATTTCAAGAGAACAGCATTCTTTCACGTCAGCTAATTATTTTTCACCATTTGCCATTTCTATGAACTCCTACAAACACATTTTATTTTTTGCAGCAGTTCTTCCATCTTCTTGTCAGAAATGTTAATACAATAAGGCTGTGCTGATTGCAGTAGACAAAGCAATACTCCATCAGCTACTTTCTGTACAGAAGTGCTAAAGGCACAGCTTCATTCAGGTGATCCCCATATGTCAAAACCAGAGGAGGAATGAAAACAGGTTATACAATTCAGAACAGCTTGCAAGCTAGGTCAGTGCCAGTCACTTCCAGCAGAAAAGAGCTTTGGAACTAGCTTAATATCGGCCTTTCCCACTTTTAGACATGCATGTAGCACACTTCTGCCAGTCAGAGATCTGGATCTTATTTTCAATATGTAAGCAAGGAAATTGCACTCTCTGAGAGGTAAGGAGTACATAAAGCCTGTTTTTCCCTCACTGAAATGGCATCTGCCACTCACACTGGGGTCTGATTGGGAAATGCCTACACGACACTACAATTCCAGCTTCACTGGGACATTTTTCTATCCACAGCAGGCTCTGAGGTGAGGGATAATTCACATTCATTTTAAAAGTAAGCTTCATTTTTGCAAACTCATTAACAATTATACTGAAACTGAGCTCCTGTCACATAACTGTGCAAACTCTCATTTTGAACATGTTTTCACTAATTTACTTGGAGATAGGCTTGTACAAAATCACCAGGTTGCAGTAATTCTGCTGAATACACAGGATAATACTCATTTTATTTCCAGGTGTAATCTTAGTGTCACCTTCAAAAACACCTAATACTGCCTTCCAATAAAAGATATTTTATACTTATATAGGCAACAAGTTTAAAACTCCTTAAGAGAAGAACTTGCTATTAAAAGTTGCTGGAAATGCTGTGCCACTGGGATGCCAGCCCCAGGGAGCCCAAGTGTCCAGCACATGCTCACACAGCTGCAGTGTCCCTGCAGTAACACATTCTCATGGGGCAGCACAACAGAAAATCTTCTTTCTTCAGGCTTAACTTCCAAGAGATGCCTTTGCTTCAAAGAGTTTCACAGCAGTGGTTAAAAGCCATTTGTTTTCCTTCTTTTACCCCATGACCAGGCAATTTAGACCCTTGTTTCACCAATAGTCCCACAGATATCCAGGTACTGTGTGAAGTATTTCTCCAGTGTTGGTAAGATCAGCAGTAAGAATATATACCTGGACTTATTCTGGTCTTAAAACTATTGATATACAACTGTAAGGACTAAAACTGATACAAGAGGCTTCATTACCACAATTTCCATTTAAAAAATATATATATTTCCCAGACTGAGGACACTTATGTTGTAACAAAGTCCTATTCTGTTTGAGTGATCTTTTTTAAACTTCTTTGTGTCTCAACTCTATTTTTTAATGCTAGGAAGTACATCTACTTCTCCTCTGGCAGAATTTTATTGGTGAGAATTTCATTCTTCTTGCAGAAGAAGCTTCCCTGCTGCAAAAAGAATTTCCTTTGATAACCTTAAAAGTCTTCTAGAGATTTATTGACTCGAATTACAGCAGCTCACTTATCACTAAGGCTTTCTGTAAATCATGGAAAAGGATAACAAATTTTGTATGGGAATGAAGTGGACTTCCCACTTTTACTACTAAATAGAAGAGCTCAAACAATCATTAATATCTGATGTGTGCATCTACACTTTATATATTATGCCAAAGTCAGCCTAGAGATTGGACCCAGGTCTTATTTAAAAGGAGAAGTATAAGAGAATGAGAGGAGACTATTTTAAGGCAAACAGCAAAACATAAGGATATTTACTAGTGGCTAAATTCTTTCCAGTGCAGAGTGTCTATAAAATTTACTTTGCAGCTCTGCTTCATTTAAGACACAACTATAAATGGCTTTATTTCCCCCTAGGACCTGCCTGTTGTACCCTAATTAGAGTTTTTATCTAGCGTGTTATTATTCTGGTTCTGCTGAATACGAGCATGACTGCTTTGAAAGGCTTTCAAGTGCACACTCTCATAAGTCCAGTTTTTTTCCCCTAGATTTTATAAAACAAATTATTTTCATGTTTATATAATACTTAAATATCATAAGATATTTAAATATTAATTATCCTCCCAAGACAAACATTCTTTTTCTAGATAAAACACTCTGGGTCTAACCAACTTGTTTATACATTTAGGACAGTTATTTTTGTAGTGCAGTTTTAATAAAATCTATGCAGTGAAGCATGGCATTGCCTTCATCTGTGTGCTTCCAGAATGATCTGGAAGAGCTCTGTAAGTGAAAGATTATCATCTTAGTAATCATTTTTTCCTATAAATATTTTTCAGACCATGCTACCTTCAGTCAAGGCCACTCCATGGAGTTTCACATATCCCAGTGTTACCCACAGAGTGCTCCCTGTGCTCAAAGCTCCCCCGGGCTGGGGCTGAGCACTCTGCAGAGCCCTTTGGGAGCAGGCTGGAATCCCACTAGTCCCATTAATTACTGCCTGGATTGAAGTCTGAGCATTCAAAATAGTTCAGATCAGAAAGCCACCAGGAAAGTTGCAATTTAAATGTACTGCTCATCAGAGGAGCATGTACAGATGGAATACTCTGTCTAGGGGATCACTGGAATTTCCAACTCTTAGTTCCTTAATTTAGGAGGAAGAAATAGTGCCTTTTTAATTACTAAAGTAGCCTTTGCATCGGCTGTAAGGATATAGCAGTGAGGTGAAATGGTGGGACAAATGGAAACAAGGCACTGTTGAACACAGCCTTGGGAATATGGCAGTCAGGAGGCCATAAAAAGCTTTTCACAATCAGAATGACAAAGGAAGGTTTGGAAATGTAGAAACTTTGGCTGCTGTGGTTTGATTCCTGTCATAGAAAAAGAATTTGTAATGAACCAATACCTGACATCTCAATTGCTTCACATAGTGTGAAAAGAACCCCAAACAAACCCCAGTCTCATATTCAGCAAAATGTTTGGACCAGAAAGCTGCAAAAATGAATGCTGGGGGAGTGGGAAATGAAAGATTTTCTTCATGAGAGAGCTGCCCCCTGCCACTGTAACAGCAGGGATAAGAGGAAGCTGCTTTGGTGCTACTTCCAAGAGCTGTGCTGAGGCAGAGTCCCACTGTCCCTGTGTGGCTGCTGCACTCAGGTGCTCCTGGGGGGCTTTGGTTTGCAGAGGTGTTGTTTTTTTTTCTGGTGGTGTTGTGGGGTTTTTTTCCCTTTTGCCTCATTTTTTACTGTTGGGTTTTGGTTAATAAAAATTAAAATTTTTTATTGTTTGCTTGGTTTTGTGGGTTTTATTTTTCTTTTTCCACACCTAGCCCCTTTGTTTGTAAATCTGTTCATCAGTGTAGAAAATACACCACCAAACCTGCATGGGGTTCATGAAATCTCCTTCTAATGTTTCTGATTTGTACCCCCGGATGGACACAACCAAGTAGCAGATCCTTATTTACATTTTGCATAAGTATTAGTTAGTGGGGAAAACTTGTCTGCTCTGAAAGAAGCACACCTGTCAAACACTGCATTTACTGCAGAACATTCTTCTAACTTATTACTTATTCCAGAAATTTAGCCCAGAAATAAACCAAACCAAACCAAACCAAACCAAACCAAACCAAACCAAACCAAACCAAACCAAACCAAACCAAACCAAACCAAACCAGATGCCATTTTCCTTTCTGCTTATTCAGCAATAATTTTGGCAAGAGGAAATTTACATGAATCTTGTAAAGAGGAAGAACTTGGGATTTGTACACCTAAGATTCAATTAAGGGAGAGCTTGGCATTTTATTCCACACCCAACCCCCAACTCCTCCTCAATCCTCTAAGTGCAGTGACCTTTCTTGGATTTCACAAAGAGTATATAATAAATTACTTCTTCTAAATCCTGAGATTTTTCTCTCTCCCTTTCACTTTCAGTAAAATTCTTCTGATGTATTTTGTGAGGAAGTGGCCTGAGGAAGTGCTTGATTTAGGGACAGATCAAGTAATAAATCTTCATTCATCAAGGATAGGCATGAAGTAGTTCTACTGAAGACAACTGTCAGGGATTTCCTAGAGGAAGGAGACAGGAGAATTTGAGAGAGGAGTGGGATCTACAACTAGGAGGTTCAGTGAGAGCCTGAGAAGAAGGGTAGGAAAGGAAGGGCAAAATCAACTGGAAACTGAAGAGAAAAAGGAATAGAAAATCAAGAACAGAGAAATCCAAATAAAATCTAATAAATATTAATTACCACTGCATAATGAGAAGATATGCGGAAGACTAAGGACAAGCTGCACAAGAGTAAGCCTCAGTGGGCAGCATCTCTGGCCATCAGGAAAGGCAAGGTAGGAGCTGAGCAAAACAGAGCAGCCAGGGCACAACCCCACAGCACCTGAGCAAGGTGAGCAGGAAACCTCCAGAGGGAGCCCCCACATCCAACTAAGAGTCCCCATCACAGGACAAGGTCACTGTGGTGATACAGCTCTGACAGGGAGAGACAGTCAGCCCCACACACCAGGAGCAGTGCCAGGATTGCCAGGCAGGTCCACAGCACTGCAGCAGCCCAAGGTGAAGTCTGAAGGTCAAGGCCTGACTCAAGAGCTCAGCAGCCAGGGGCAGGTGTGACCAGCACTGATCTAGACCAGCACTCCTCCAGCAGCACTGCCCATGCCACTGAAAGCCAAAGGCTCAGCTTAAAAACAGCTCCAGATGAGGCTGGTCAAGGCCTTTAAAGCCTGTTGGTGCCTTGAGAACACAAGGACAGTGATCTCAGTATTCTGTAAAGCCTTTAAAATGTACCATCTACCTTCAGGATATGAAAATTCCACTTGACAACTAATTGTTACATTTGGCACAAATAAGTACCACACCAGGCAATTTAAATTAAGTTGGTGTGCAGCAAGAATGCTTCAAAGCAGCTAAAAAAATGGAGCACATATCAAATGACACTGCTATAAAGATGACACTAGTAACTGAAACTGCACACAAGTGCAAGTTTCAGTCATCTGTTTTCTTTTGTGGCCTCTCTGTGAACATTACAAGCATACATGCTCTGCTGTGTTCCCTGTGCCAGCCCAGTGCTCCTACTGCCCACCACATGGGGTTTCTGCTTGCTGGTCTGGCTCTGAGCTAACCCCACAAGAACAAGATTCTTTTCCTTTCTTTAACATGTGCCTGAGATGCTGCTGCTTTTCCCTGCCCTAGAGACTTATAACACAGAGCACTTTTTAGTAGCTTTTCTTCCTGCATTGGCTTTAGGGATCATGGAGGAAGTCTTTGTGAATAACATCTCAAATAGATACCTATGAACATTAAATATTTATTGTCATTTTGAATGCAGACTTTGCAGAGGGCCTAAGTTGGGTTAAAAAGGCAGTTAGAATATGTGAAAGATTAGGTATTTTGTGTCAAATTTCTTTGAAACTGAGTAGGCCTCCAGAATAGCAAACTAAAAGTTTCATTAATTTTTTATACCAAAAAGTTTGTTATTCTATTAAACCTTTCTTCTTTCAATTGTTGGGGTTTTTTGAACTTTGGGTGAGCCCTAGGAATGTGAAACTAAAAGTTTCTCTGATATTTTCACCAAAAGTTTTTTATTCTAAGTATGTAAACTTTTTCTCTTCTTTTTCCTTCAATACTAACAAAGGTCATATTGCTGCATGCTGAATCAACTATAAGTATTTCCTGTGAGTTAAATTTTATTTCCGAAGCTGCTGACCTGACTTCTGTGTACAACTGGATCAGGGAACCATCTGGGAGACATCTGTTAAGCTGTAATATCTCCCAGGCAGGGAACATATCCCACAGTTCAAATGCAAAAAGCTGAGGTAACCTCCACTTCTATGCAAGTGTTCTTTAATAAATAGCAAGCAGAAACATTGAGCAAGTTGCTTGGATTCTGTCCATAATAGCGCAGAAGACCCACTCATTAATTTGGTGACCTTGTATTTGAATACAATAAACAATAGCTCAACATTTCTTTGCACATCTGCCTCACTTTTTTGTAGTCACTGTTTTTAGCTATCCCAAAACACTTCAAGAGATTAGTATTTCAGAAAGCAACCATATAGATGTTAACATATTTATTCTAACGTGTTTACTGGTTCTCCAGCTGTATTTTTAGAATTTATAGTAGTCTTAGTTTATGTAAATATATATATATTTATCAGAGCAATGCATACACAATACAAGCAACAACAACAAAAAAAAAAAACCAAAACAGCAAAACTCCCTCAGTTAAAACAGAGTCTCCATAAATGCTGAGTTTTAGAAAAGTAGCCAATGGAAAAAGAGTCTCTGATCATTATATTTCTACTTTATACCCCAACTCTCTGTAGACAAATTCATGCCTTTTCATTCTAAATTCATTTATTTGACTTGTATTATTCTAGTATTAGAATAGCAGTGCTCTAGTTGGAAAACCAGAAAAAGTGTCCTACACTGCTAACAGTGTAAAGCTCAGGATAAGTTGTTACTTTCAAAACCCAACTCTAGGTTTTAAGTTAAGAAAATGTACTGCTTTCCTTGAGTATTGTTTATATTGTTTATTAACATGGACTAAAACACAGTTTTTCTGCATTTAAATCCCTCATCATTGAAGAAGAAAAATTTCCAGTGAATATCACTGAACTAGAGTAATTCTCTCATGAATTATACTGCAAAATAAAACTGTCATTGGCACTTAACACTGTTCTAAGGAACATCAGGAATGGTCTTATCAGCTATGGATGTTACCATTAAACACATAATTTTTTTAAGTACAATATATCATGTTTGCTTGGCTATGAAGACGATACGGAGATAAGTCATAGGAATTTTTTTAGTAACTGTACTTCTGTGTGATCAAATAAAAGTAAATCCAAAATTAAGATCTTTTAAATAGTTTGATATATAAAAGTACTTCTTCCATTACTTAGAATGTACATACTGCAAATTGATTCAATGATGAGAGAAATAAAAGTAATTCACAGAGACCTAATAATAGTAAAGTAAAAATGGTGTAGTTCTATATTATTTTACAGCTGGTATTACAGTAAATCAGAATAAAGCATGAGTCTAGGAAGCTTTATACCTTGAGTTGGTGCTGCATTACTAGAAAACAGGGGAACAGACAGTATTTGATTTTCACTTTACTGATAATCTCTTCTGCCTCCTGGTTACTATTTAGCTGGAAAGTATGAGTACAGGAGTGGGATGTGATCAGCCTTCCCCCAGCACTGCAATGTCCTGGCCATTCACTAGACTGACCAATCTCCCAAGATTTTCTTGATTACCTTGGGCAGCTGTACTTTCCATGATCATTAGATTGTGCTAAGCCACTCTTCTGTGCAGTGTCTAGTACAGGCTGTACTTGTAGAATGTATTTTTAAAACACTCTGAAATTGGCCTCTGATCCTGTTAGTCAGCAAAATCATGCTACAGATAACAAGTCACCTGAAGTTTGCAATAGGTCTTTATCTTGCTTTAATATAGGATTGAATTGCTGCTGAACTTGGCTGCTTTTGCATCAAAAATCCAGTAAACAATATATTCTAGTCCATGCAGGGAAAAAAGCTGGTTTTCCCTTTCTTTGTGCTGCAGGCATCCAGAACTGACAGGATATTGGGTTTGTGGGCTTGCCTAGAGTAACGTCACATCTGAGAATCGAGGAAGGCATCAGGAAGCAGCTATCTCAGTGAAACCATACATAAAAGATAGCATTTTCTAAAATGTAGCATCAGCTAAAAATCTGCTAAGAAAGTTGCATCTTGCTGATGATCCTCTTTTGCTGACCAGGTACATAGCAACAAAGATCAAAGATGTCTCAGCAATCTGGAAAGAGGTGCTGCAAATAAAACTCATCCATCAAATCCAGTACAGTTTAAGGCAGTTGGCTCTGAGACAAGTTCTGCACAAGGTACAAGACAGCAGGAAATCAGTGCCTTAGAGGTGCAAGACAAGTACTCCTATAGCAGTGAGTTTGTGACAGGCGTACTGAGTGTGAGCCAATGCCATGGACAGGCAGCAAAGGCTGGTGCTGTCGCTGTTTATTTACATAGAAGCAGGGAAGTGCCTCTGACCTGTAAGGTCTATTCATACCTAGTCCTTGCATCTTTAGTCCCTTTTCAGACCTTCTCTTCTCCAGCTTGCTCACCTTGCCAGGCTCACCTTGCCAGGTTGAGTGACCAGGTCTGAAATGAAGCCATGGTCCCACCACTGGAACTGCACAGGAGCAGAGCCCCATTCATGGGCTGGGAGACTGAAGCTGCTCAGACTCATCCACTGCCTATTGAAGTATAACAAGTTCCTTCCATCAATTTTAGTGAATTTTTGAAAACTTGTATTTAATTGAAATATGCTGAAGCAATACTTCCTTTTCCACTGTTTTTATAGACCCTGTCACAGACAATTCCAGTCTGCAGGAATTGCTTTGAGATGAGTCAGCAGTATCATGTAAAGGAAGCTTCAGCTCGAGGCTCCCAATATTGAATATTCACTAGAATGTCCAGTCTAATCCACAGATCAATTTAGTATGAATACATTGAATAAAACTTTGGGGAAGTCCTACAAAAAATTTTATTAGTAACATTTTTTTGTATTTCTTTTTCTAATAAATTTTACCTTATCTTTAATAAGTCTACCAGGGTGTAGTGAGTTTTTTTATCTCTTTAAAATGAATTATGTGATGATATTGTAATCTCAATGGGAATGTCTTTTTGTGCATTAACTTGTCTTTTGTTAAGAATTGAGTGTTTAGTCTGTAAAGTGGTAAAGTTTTTGCTTTAATGTTTATCCTGATAGCTTTGAATTTTTTTCTGAGAAACCTAATTTAATTGCTAAGAAACCTGCTCTATTTAGCAGTGTTTTAATACTTTATGTGAATCTTACTGACCCTTATTTAAACCCATTCTACCATTGAAAATGGCTTTAAAGAATTTACATAAAAGAAACAGAATATATTCTAATTTTACTATATGCTATTGCAAAAGCTTTTTTTTTTCCATTGGGAAAACTGGCAAAGATTAACTGATGGAACATCAAAGCATTTCTGATTACAGACATTCCCAGTGTAACCCAGTTGGTTTCAAACAGAGGCCAGCAGGACGATGTCCCATAACAGCATCACTGGCTTGTCCCAGCCCAAAAAGAGACCTCTGGACCCCCTTGGGTCTCAGCCCTGCTTACCCCAGCTGCTGGCACTGCTGGTGCATGGCACAAAGTAGTGAAAGCCCAAAGGGAAGGAATGCACAGCAAGTGGGAAGAGAATGCCACAGCAGGGTGGTCCAGTTTTGAGACCTCCCAGCCATTTCCTCAGCTGACAGCAGGTCTCCATTCTACTCAGTGTACAATCCTGCATTATTTGTTTGACCTCATTTATTCCTTAAAGTTTGTTATCCATCAGTATCTGGGATAGAACCCTTACCAAGGACATATACATGAGTCATGTACACAGATGAATCATGTTCATCCAGATTCACAAAACTCAAGGATCTGCAGTTAAAACTAAATGAGAGAGTTTTGAGAGGAAAAAACAAGATCATCTGATATTGATGATGCATTTAGAACATCAGCATCTCTGCAATCATCTGAGTGGGGGACATAAAAATGCTTCTCTCTGTCCCTTTTGTTTTATCAAAGAAATCATTGTTACTTCCCAGCAGGAAGGCTTTCACTCAATTATAGACAAGGATAGAGAACGGTATGTTGTAATTTGTATAGTCCAACTCCCTCAAATTAAGGAACATATCATATATGTATGACAGCAGGAGAACAATTGATCCTTTTAGGGAAAAGTGTAATGATCTTCACATTTTATAATATGCAACTCAAGCAGAGTAGGACTTTGAGAACAACAGAAAATAATATTAATGTCAAAATGACAAAAGAGAAATTATATTTCTTTACCTAGAGTATGTGGACTGACAAACTGTCAGAATTAGTTTTTCTGGTCCACAGAATAAGAAAAAAAATTCATTTTCTGATCTTGAATGACCTCCTTATCTGTGATTTCTGGTTATATCAAATCAGGACTGCATTCATTATGATGAACCAAACTTTCTTATTTTTCATTTTAACATGTTCTAGGAGATTTATTATAGTCCTAATTTTCCTACAGTTGGCATGGTTTGAATATCTGATGATATTTAAGTGTGTAGATAGATTTACATTTATAAAATATTTTTATTATTGGTAAATTATCTACCCCTTTCTTTCACATAGGAAATATGCTTAGGATTAGGTATATTTCCACTGAAATATATGTCTTTATTTTTTGTGTCTTCATAACTTCAAGCATTACATGAAAAGAGGAGCAAGGACTTTGGTTGTGTAAACAACAAAGACCTGATCTGCATCCCAAACCTGTGTCTTTTCATAGTTTACTTGGCAAAATTACCTCAAGAGGCAGGAATATGTAAGATTGTATTCTTGAGACTTTCTTCAAATGTTTGTCTATTTAAGTTATTATGAAAACCTAACATATAATTTGGAAAATGTAAGTGCAATTTCCAACTAGCAATTTGGCAAGCTAACTGTGGCATCTATTGGCAAAGCAAAATGTGCAAGAAGGGGCAAATAAAAGCAAAATGCAGAAGGTAAGTTGATGAGTATGTGAGGAGATCACAAGGCAGTTATGGGCCAACATCAAGCTTTTACTTTAATTAGGGCTCTGTACAAAACAGGATTATGATGATCATAAAGGCTTTGTAATTATTATATGGGGGGAAAAAAGTCATTGTGCATATTGGGATTTGAATTCTAAGCCCTGGAATTTCCTCCATGGTTTATATGAAGTGTAAAGCAAATGTGGAGGAGCACATCAGGATGCTCTGTGTGCCAGGGTATGCCCACAGTGTGTCTAACAGGACTGCAGCACCAGGACCTGCCCAGGAGAGCAAGCCACCAGAAAGGGTGACACAGCTAGGAGGGCATTCCTGCTGCTTGGTTACAGCCTATTTAATAAAGCCTGCAGAGGATGTGTGCAGTGGAGAACATCTGGGTCCACTGATGCAGTGAGACACTCAGCTGTTTAAAATAATTATCTCAGACTGTGAAAACATCAGGGAATTGTGTGAAAAAATATTCTGACTAAGGAATAGCTTGTACTGTTAGAGGCAGACTTTGAGATCATTGTCACCTACACTTAGGTATCCATCTCAGGTACTTTCACTGGGAGCTGAGGATTCTGAGTATGAAACAAAAATTAAAAGTCAGTTTTGTAGGACAGATAACTCTGTAATATTACAAGGGAAACTAATATCTGAATTGGCATCTGAGTGAGGTGATTAAAACAAGCTGGTGTGAATATGACTGATGTTGGGCACATTTGCCACAGCCAGAAATATGCTGTATATAAATACAGGGAGGAATGATCTTCCCCAGAATTTCTAAATAGATTAATTTAGGACGTGTACACATAACACAATGCACAAAGTGCATTAGTCAAGTGTGTATAAGGAATATGCAATTCTCACAAAAGCAGCTCTTGAGAAAAAGGCTCAGCAAGGAACATAATGTATTTTGAGTTAGACTCCCCCACTTTTTCAAAGTAAAACCTGATTTATCAATTCCAGCACGTTCCATAGAGAAGCAAGAATCTCCTGACAAAGCTGAGCTTATAAAGAGCAGGCAACTACAGTCTCCTGGACATAGGGATAATCTTTAGGTTGTTTATGTAGCAAAAAGAATGAAAATAAGCCCTATATGTGTGACTATTTTACTGAATATGAACATTGAGTCAATAGAAAGTTGTAATAGAAGATATAGCAGCAATCCCTAACTTTAAACTATTGCTTTAGATAAAGACATTACATTTGTCACATGCCATCCCCTCTTTCTGACTGTTTTTTGAGTGTGGATTATATTAAACAACTGGCCAGGCACAGTACATGAGGATTGAGACACTGAGATGTCCAGAGGCTGTCAGCAAGCAGTGCTGATTCACTGAAACTCTTATCCATGGATGGTACCTTGCAAAAGCCACTAAAATCCATGCAAATCACCACATGAGAAAATGTCCCTCCCAACAGCACAGTGACAGCCCACCCATCCTCCTAAGTGCCCAACATCAAAGATATTCCATTATGTCAGCTGAAAAAGTCCTTCAGCTGTCACCAGGAGCTGGATCAGACTCAGTGCCCAGCTCAGGAACTTGATGCAGAGATTAGTAAGAGATACTCTTTAGCCTGTATCATATTTGTAGCTGTTAACATAATCGTATTTTCTGACCCCAGACACTTGTGTGGAATTTCAGCAGTGCCAGAGCACAGCTATGCCCCAGCTTTCCTGCTTTGCCCAGCTGGCACCACACTCCAGCCATGGGCAGAGTTCCAGTCAGTGTGGGCACAGCAGCTCTGAAGGATTGCCACACATTACACTCATTTAATGCATACCCGTGTTACTGCCTGCATCAGAAGTGGGAGCAAGGAAATTCTTGTTCCTGTAGTTCTCTTCATGCTCAATTTGGGTTGAACAACAGCAAGGCCACAGCACTGCTCCATTCCTGACAGGATTCAATCTGGGCAGGGAGAACACCAGCACCTCATTAAAACTATGACATTTTTTTAAAGTTCTCTTCACAAAACTATCCATTTATTATGAAGCAGCTCACACTCTACAACATGTATCACTTAGGAAGTGTAAATACAATATAGCCTCTTTATTTTAGATATTCTCTGAATTGACATCTTCATCAGACAACTAAGATATATTCATAGAAGCAAATGTGTGATTTTGTAATAGATGGGTTCTGTAAGATTTCACTGTTTATTTAACACTAATAGTCCGCTCTATACAACCAGTGAATTACATTCTCTGTATTCCTGCTTCAGAATGATCTCTGAGCTTTTTAAAACCACTTCTCTTTGTTTTCTCCCCATCTTTGGGGCACTTCCTCTGCTTGAGGAGAGCCCTGTTTTTTCTGTTTGGATGGCTGAAGAGGGGCACAGCCATCCCTGTGTTTCCACATGTCCAAAGGGCAAATCCACAGCCTTCTCTATGCTCAGGATGTCACTCTGCTTTGGGACTGCAGCTTCAGTAATAATGCTATGAAATCCAAGGAACAGTTCTAGCTCTTGTTTGAGGAGCAGAGTAATGAAATTGTTTGTTTTTTCCATGATTACCAAGATCGATTTATGCCTTATTTCCACTAATGCATTTATTAATCATTAATCAAAAATAAATTAAAATTTGAAGCACTCATAAGAGTTCCATAGCATTTTAAAACAGGTCTCAGGCAATTCCTCAATACTTCCTTGACTCCATTTACATACTTTTCCAATGGCCAAAGAGTGCAAGAAATGTCTGACAAGAGGAAACTAATTGTTCCATCTTGTTCACCACTTTGTACCCTGCTAATGACAGGTTTCAAAGGAAAAGTTGCAAGCAATAGATGACACAATGCTGTAATAAACACTCCTGTCTCTGTGCAAGGAAAAAAAATATATTCCTCAAAGCCTCAGGATTGACAGATCTCATTACAAGTTTTGTCCTAGCTACTGCAAGTGTTATTCCTGTGGAGTGTGATTTGTAATCTGCTTTTGTATCTGCCAGAATAGTAGCCCATGCCAGGCAGTCTCATAGGTTAATTATATGTTAGACACAAGGATTTATTAGCCTTTCCCATATTTAAAAATCAAAGGCCAGATTCCCCTTCTAGGCTGTTAACTAGAGGGATTGTAAGCAGATATATAGCAAAAGCAACTCTATTTCTTCAGAGACAGAAACAGCTGGAGTAATTCATCGTTAGCCAAACCTATGTTAAGGGAGCCCCACTAACTCATACACTCAAGATCATACTCATAAACTCACCTTGAGATTTCATTTACTGATTTTTCCATTCTACCAGGAAGGACTGTATAGATGACTGGAGGGTTAATCCTACTTTTCTTGAGTCGACTCCTGAATGGGGTGTACATCTGCAAGAGCAAATATTACATATAGTTATTTTTGAATTTCTGAATGTGTTTGCACTGGGAACTGACAACTCTGACATTTCCTGTGGCTTAAAGAAAGAGAAAATATTTAAAGCTCTGTGAGTTTGCAAGAGATATATTGTTTCTGTCACAAATTTCTTGCATAAATATGTACTCTGTATGAGATTGTAGTAGGACTGTTGTTAATGTTTGCTTTTGGCCTTCCCATATCTATTGAATATGTGTGTGTTTTTACCAGCCTCAGGTGATCTGTATCTTCCAAAACTGCAAACTAGAAATGTTTTAGTTTTGGTTCTTTTTTTTTTTTTTTTTTTTTTTTTTGTTGTTGGTTTGTTTAAAAGGACATATTTTCAGTATTTCAGGTTCATCTAAGCAGTTCCATTCTGTTTTGAGTCTTCAGAAAAAATATGCAAGGACAGTCCTAATGGAGGATGAAAGACAAAAAATAAGGTTCTATTTTTCAGCAGCCTTGGAAGAGTCATGTGCATTCAGGGGTGTACAAAGACTGTTCCTCTTGGCTTTCCTGGCACTGCAGTTACAGAGGTGGAAGGTGCTATAGCCACGTGTTGCTCTTGCTGTGCAATAAAGGCATCATTGAGAAATGAACTGAAATTTATATCCATGTGCCAGTTTTACAGCCTTACTTTAAGCTTAGTAGGCAATACTGCCTCCTTTGACCTCTCTGGGGGATCTTCTCCTCTGGATATAAAAGGAGCTTCAGGAGTCTAGGCTATGAAAACTCAACGTATTGTGTATAAATTATTTATCATGTCAACAACAACATCTACTTCACCATTTGCATACTCATGCACTGAGGTTGGCGGCTCATGGGAGGCTTGATCTCATTAGGGCAAGTTGTCCTAGCAAAAGTCATTGTCAATATCTGCCCAAACTACCCGTGGGAATGGCTTCTTTCTTCCTGTTCTTACAATGGAAGAATTCTTACTATTCCCTAAAAGGTTGTTGTTTTAGCAGCATATGATAGAAGCAGGCAGCATGATGAGTCATTCAGTGGCAAGTCAAGCCTCCAATCTGGGAAAGACAAATTCACTAAAAAGCATCACAAAAATGTGTTTTCCAATCGTGAGGCATTCAGCACAGAGCTGAGGAGGTATTTGGCAGGGATATTAAACCCTGAGTCTTCTTCAGGGGATTTTGCTATTGATTGTATTCACCTGATTCATTCTCGTCTGTTTGGAATGCCATCATTTACTTATGATAGCTCTCTCCTGGTACTAGAAGTCATGTAGGTGAAAGAAAGAATCCATTTTAAGTATCTTTGTTATCAAATCAAATGTAGTGTCTGATGACATTAACATTACCTTCCACATACAGAGTTAACTACACATTTCTAATGTCCGGGGTATTTTTTTTTTCTGCTTACTTCAAGCTTTGACTAATTCAGCTGAACCAACGGGAAGACTTTTAAATCATTATCTTTCCTTTATGCAGAAGGAAGAAACCAGGTGTGTGAACTCCATGGCTCATCATTGTCAACCAAATTACTCTGAGACTCCGGCAATTAACTCCTTCTTTATCAGGATTTTAAAATATCGGGGGGTATTTCAATAAGTTTTTACTATTAGAAAATCAAAGATGCCATTTGCCTCCGGGCTTGGCAGGTGCGATTAGGCTGCAAAGTACATCGTAGTTTTGAGAGCCGCCCCGTGCCGTGACGCTGAGCTTCGCATCACCACGGCTCGGCCGCATTCCCGGGGGAGCGCGTTTGGCATTCCCGGGGGAGCGGGCCCGGCATTCCCGGGGGAGCGCGTTTGGCATTCCCGGGGGAGCGGGCCCGGCATTCCCGGGGGAGCGCGGCCGTGCGGTAGCGGCGCTGGCCGGCAGGGGGCAGTGCTGGCCGGCAGATGCCGGCCCCGGCCGGGCGCCCCGCGGGAGGGGGCGGGGGCCGGGGCGCTTGCAGCACAGCACATCCAGCGCTCCCAGCCCATCCCGCGCTCCCAGCCCATCCAGCGCTCCCAGCACATCCAGGGCTTCCAGCGCATCCAGCGCTCCCGGCGCGTCCGGCCGCCGCACCGGGAGCTCGTCACTGCGGGTGTCCGAATATAAACAGGGAAAAGCTGCTCACTGCAGCGCCCGGCTTGGGCCGGACTCTCAAGCGCTGGCCCGGCTGTCCGAGCGCAGGGACACAGGCAGGGTGCTGGGACCCGCTCCCGGAGGTTTGTGCCGGGTATGCTTTTAGTTTATCATATTTCCGATGGAATCTGCAGTTTTGCAGGATCTTACCTCCGCAGGAGCCGGCCAGCTGCTGCCCTCGGTGTGAATGTGGCCCCGGAGCCAGGAGCATCCCGCTCTGGAAGCACGAAAGAAGCGGGGAGGGGAGGAGGGAGAGCAAAAAGCGACTGGGGGCTGCAGTAACAAAGAGCTCATCTTTAGGGCTTCGTGCAGCTGAAGAGGAGGTGGCGGGGACCTCCTTTACCATTAACATTACTAAACTATTTTAACACTAAAGGCAATCTGTCATTTTGAGTAAATTCTCTTCTGCTTCTATAAACACAGCCGTAATCAATTAAAGACCTACTTGTGAAGGAGCCATTGTGTGCAGCCCCATTCAGACATTGCTGAGTTGTCTTTTAGACAGCCTGTGGGGAAACACTGGTAAGGTGATGGGAAAGTTCAAAGTGCCTAACTTCTCAATGTGGATTTTGTTATTGAGACTTTTTTCTCTCTCTTTTTTTTTTCCATATTGCTTATCACAGCCAGGGTGAAAAATTGATGATAATTCTCTCTCTGCATTTAACATTTATAATGTCTTCTGCTTGGGAGGCTCTGCAAACATTTAAAATGGTTCTCTAATGTAATTCCTTGGAGGATTTCTGCATGGCAGCAAATCAGTTACTAATCTGAAAGTATGGAAAGCAACAAACAAATCCTATGGAGACTGTACATCCATATATCCATATTTTTAATTATGCATATGGGCTCAGTTCCTAACACATAAGACACCAGTCCAATACAATTCTGTGCAGTGAAATAGAACCTCATTTACAACAGTTTGAAGATGAGAATTGCTGATACAAGCCCTTCAAGAACTCAGAATTCCATTTCTTATTGAGAGAAACAGTCCAAAAGATCACTCCAATGCTTTTGGCTTTTTATTATCTTTCTATTGCACTGGATCACCTGTGCCTTATGAGTCTGTGAATGTTACCAATCTTTGCACAAGCAACCAAAATAAACAAGGAAACTTGAACTTAACCTAGGTTATTTTATTGTCTTTTATGTTTCTGAATGAAGGAAAAGGGATTGTTAAACACAAGAGTGTGTATAAGGAGACAAATTTTTTACCCTTGTTTTATTATGTGTCCCCCCCCCCCCCCATCCCAGGATTCTAGGGACATGAGTGAGAATAGAAAAAATTAAATACAATTGGAGTTAAAAATTTTCCCATTTCTTTGTGTTTGCATTAGAAATAAATGAAAAGAAATTTTAAGAATGGTCTCTATTAAAACAAAAAATAATTAAGAGTAGATATTTAGAGATACTTATGAAAAGAATCCCACCTGTAGAAGCTGGATTTCACTGGGCTTTCTGATGCAGATCCTTTTTGGATCCCTTGTCAATCTTCACTGCACAGTCAGGGGGAAGAGCCTCACAGGAAAATTATGTTTGTATCACACTCTGGAAATTCATAAGCACACTGCCTGGGGATTTAAGAATGACAGTGCCTCATTCCAAGGAAAATCACCTAAATTACCATTAGGCCAAACAGTTTTTTGACATGGTGTAAATTATTTTGAAGTGACAGGGGGAAAAAAAAAGGAAAGTGTGAAGATCATAAAGAAATTATCTTCTTTGACAATGCAGTGAAAAACCATAGATTATGAGAAATGTGTTTTCCTTACAGTGCCAAAGGAAAATGAACAGTGGCTTTTTCTAGGGCAGTGGGAGCAGACTGAAGCTCAGTCCTGTGCTACAGCAGTGCTAGCCAGCAAACCTTCTTAACTTCATTTTTCTTTGAATGACACTTTTTTGGAAGGTATACAGGAGAGCCTTGGTGCACATACCAGGCACTTTGTAGATGAGTCAGGACACCTTAACTAAATCTATTCATTACCCTGTCCCCATTGGGACAGGCAAAAGCTGCCAATTTGATGTTGGTAATGTGGATGCTGCATTAGGGAATTGGCTAAGCCTGCCAGATTTCATTCCTGAACTTTAGCAGCCACAAAAGAGTATTTCTCTGTCGTCCGTAATTGATTCAGAGCCAGGTCCCAAAAGGACAAGCTTCCTTTTGTGTGCCATCTATACCAGGGTCTAAGGACACATAGTGCTACTACTACTTTTTTTTTCAGTTAGATCACAGGAAACCTCTTGAAAGAGAAAAGAAATAAAATCTAAGTTGTCAGAAATTATATTTGTGAGCTTTCTAAGATAAATTATTTATTAGCTCTATTATTACATTCTGGACCATAGTTTCAGAAAACAGTCACAGTCAGTTTATTATAATCTGAGTATTTAATGTCAATAGTGTTACCATTTGGAGATTAAATGAGGTCTGAAACCAAAACAGAAAAAATGTATTTGTACAAAAAATAAATTTTCTAGTGCTTCAGCTCACTAAGCACAGTACTTATTATCATCAGTTCATATTCAGGTCAGATTCTTCCTTCCTTTGAAAAACAGGTTGAAAAACCCTTTGAAGACTTTTTCCATCCTCTCCTTACCCATCTGGTTACAAATTTAATAATATTATTCATTATCACTTTGTGTTTCACATTTGTGTTCTGCATCTACTGGGCAATGCATTAAAGATTTCATGACAGTAACTCAAATGCTCCTAATAAGGATTATTAGCATCATCAGTCCATCCTGGCAACATTCTCAACTCATTCTGCACAAAACATCCTAGAAATTTAACTAGAAGATACTAAATTTAGATAGGAAAATTGCGGGCTAGTCCCAGGATATTTTGTTGTCTGTGTGCTCATGTTTCAAATGGTTTTAAAAACACCAAAGTATTCTCATAGCTTCTATTCCCAGTTTTCACCCTAGAAGTGACTTGAATTTGCTGAAGCAGGCATCATCTGTCTGAATCGAACACATTCACTGTATTTGTTCCTTGTTCTCAAATACAAGAATAATCTACTAGAAATGTGTTTCAGAATGGTCTCTAAACACAGCCTTACTCACATGAAAGCACAGGAGTGCTCCAAAGGCTTAGGACAGAGGTGAGAACAGAGAACCCTGTGTGTGGAGGCTGATCCCAGCTCAAACCCAGTGGTGCAGTGGTGAAACCTCCTCCTTCTCCTTCTCCTTCTCCTTCTCCTTCTCCTTCTCCTTCTCCTTCTCCTTCTCCTTCTCCTTCTCCTTCTCCTTCTCCTTCTCCTTCTCCTTCTCCTTCTCCTTCTCCTTCTCCTTCTCCTTCTCCTTCTCCTTCTCCTTCTCCTTCTCCTTCTCCTTCTCCTTCTCCTTCTCCTTCTCCTTCTCCTTCTCCTTCTCCTTCTCCTCACCCACTCAGCTGGGGAAGCAAAGGAACCCAGAAAGGGCGAGGCGCAGCCACCAGAAATGTTCAGAGGTTTAATGAATGTGCCATAGCTTTCACCTACTAACTGCAAGGCCTTCTCAAGCAGACTCCAAATTCCTGCTGAAATGAAGACTTTCTTTCCTGGACTAGGCCTGGCATTCCTGGGAAACAATGGCCCTTTTCAAGTCATCTCTGAAATTTCACAGGTGAAGGGAACAGGGCAGTCATTCGATCCCATCCACAAGGAGCCTGTGAGCATTTTAAAAAGTAAAGACAGAATCTATCATGGAAGCACTGGCAAAACTGGTTAGTGGCAGAAAAAGCCAGCCTAGACCCACAGCTCAGCAGACCCCTGTGAAGCATTAATCCATTTGACTTTTACCTCATGCCACAACCTCTCTCTCAGGTTTTTTCAGGGATGGGCCACTGAGCCCAGAGAGCTCAGGGAGCAGCTCTCCAAGCATTGTCCCAGTGCTTTGGAACAGTGGTTTCATGTTTCTGATCCAGAGCCTCTCTTGGAGAAAGAGCAGGTTAAAGGCAGCTGTTGTGGGGGTGTGGTATTGGGTATGGAGAGCCCTCATAAGGCATTCATGAACCCAGGCCTTTGAAATGTCCTTCAGTGACTGTGATATGCTTCCCTCATTTCAGGAAGCATATCACAGTCACTCCAGCTGATTTGTTAGAACAAGATCAAAATCACTAAAAAACACTCAAAATGGGATGTCTGTGCACTGATAACACAGGGAACTCAGAGCATAAAAAGGTTGGATTTGCAGATTCCCCCATACTCCAAACATGCAAATACAATATTCTGAAGGGACACAAGGGCTCTCAGTTCTGTGAAGACAGCTACAGAAGCCTCCCAGATGATTTGGCAAATATTCAGAATTCTTAAGCTAAATAATCCCCTACACCAGTTCATGCTGTAGGGGATTATTTTCTTTACATAGTTAAAAAAAAATTTAAAAATAAAACCAACAACAAAAAAATCCCAACTGACTTTCTTATGGCAGTTGTGAAGTATTTTGCCTCTCAAATTCTGAGAACTTTTCCACTCTCTGCCTCCAGCATGTTATAGGGAATATTATGCTTATTGAACTTTCTTTAGGAGAACTTGAAGGATAATTGAGTTCAAGTTTGAACTGCTTTCTGAGAGCAAATCTGAGGGAATTAACCAGGTCATTTGATATGCAGAAGTACCAGCAAGGGGGCAATATACATGCTTGAGACAAGCTAAATAATGGCTGACTGGTAAGAGACCAATATTTCATACATTAGTTAGGCTTCTGACTTAACTCATCCAGGCAGGGGAAAGTTGCCATGATTTTATTCAAAGTTGATTTTGAAATTGCTCTTTCCTAGTATTACAAGGGGAAGCCTGCTTCAGTGCTTACTTCACTTCCTGTCTTTGTACCATGAAGAAGTGTTCCCCTGCTTTTCTCCCATTAAAAAATCCAGCTTTCTGCCAGGGAACAGATTCTTGCAGCTAAACTTGCATTTCCATCTTGAGTTTAAATTCTGCTCTTGGAGAAATGAAGGTCTATCTGTCCGGTTTCCAGTCAATGTCAATGACAGAACAATTCCCTTTTTTCATATGAAAAAGTGAAGTTGGTGTGTCAGTCAATCCAGAAATATTTACAGAGACAGTGGGGAATGGTTCATGTGACTAAGATGAGAAGCCTTTGCCTTGTGTAATCAAGAGGAGCTGAGGTTAATTTCATATGTGACACGTGGAGAACATTTTTTCAGACTGTAACCTCTGAGAGGACTTTCTGAAGGGAAGCAGAAGTTTCATAACTCACTCTTTCCATCCTTCATTGCCTCTCCATTCACTGCATACATGCAGAAGGTTTTTTAAAATTCTTTTAGGCAAAACCACTAGGTCAGAGATGTTCCTTGGTGCTCATTGCTATGCAAAGAATACACTTCTCTATAGCTTTCAGTAAATGTGGGATCATGGGACATCCTGCCCTACCTCAGGCCTGACAATCCAGGTCAGAATGCTGCCAGACCTACACTGCAAGTCCTCAGCAGGTGGTTTTGCTGCTGTGAGGATACCAGCAGTGCCAGCAGTGGTGTTTATGTTCCCATTGCTAAATACCTGTACAGTTATTGTATTTGGTCTTGTTTTCCTCAAGCTCTTCCCACCACACTCTACAACTACTGAAAAAAAAAAATCTATCAAGCTCCCTGCCTATTTTCCTGGACATGCAAAGGCTGAAAGTCACACTCCAGGTTTCTGTGCCAATTCCTGGCAGTGCCTCCCCATCATCAGGCTTAGCAGCAGCACTCACGGGAGAGGGACCAGCCAGGGTGAGGCACCGAGGGGAGGCTGCCAGGGAATGCTGCTGGGGTGAGCAGAGAACAAGGGGGCTCTGGAATGTGCTCACAGGACCTGTGCTGTGCTTGGAGGTGCTTTCCAAAGAAAGTGGGTCAGCCATGCCACCCTCACAAAGGCTGGTGCTGTTTCCTGCAGGGGGAAGATTGTTTTCCACAGACACTCCACCCATGTGGCAGAGAAACAGAGCTTATTGGCACCAGGAGGGACAAGCTGGTGGGCAGCTCTCCTGGGGCAAGAGCTATGAAAAGGCTGGAAGGAGTTGCAGAGGTACGTGAGGCAAAGAATGTTTTTGGAATACTGGTTTTTAATTATTTTTTAGTTTTTTTAGAATTGGATTTAATAACTACAGATTGGATAACACAAAGGACTTTAGAATTACTGGAATAATTGCTCTTCTGGCAACCTTGGTCTCGCTTTACCACAAGAAGTCCTCAAGAACTCTCCATCATTGTCACACCTGGAAGTTCCTTTTCAGTTTTTCTGCAATTCTCCCTTTTAGTACAGAGTTTGAACTGTCGATGCCTTGTGATTTGAAAAAACCAGGAGAACCACCTTGGTATTTGGGTTATCATTAGTCCCATTCAGTCCCTTTATTTGTACGTGTGGAAGTTGTTTTTTCTTGTTTGCTGGAACTCTGTTTCACCACATTGCTGTTTGAGTTGGCAGTGCTATGCTTTTTATTAGAACAAACAGAGGTCCAGAAACTGATGAAATATAAATAGAAGGTTCACTGTAGTCTACTCTTTTCAGGGAAAATAAACATCAGGGGGTGTTTAAAAAAAAACCCCAAATAATTCTGTGATATACCTTCCTGATTAGCAGCTAAAATCTAAATAGCACATTCTTAGAGGTAAAACTGACCAGAAAGATTATGCTGCTCTTTGCTGCAAGGAACCTATTTATCTCTCTATTTTTATAATTTTCACAAGTTTCCACTACTTCAGACATGTGAAATTGATTATATATCTGGCTACAATGCTATATGCAAGCTTCATCAATTGGAAAATTAAATCCTCAGAATTCCTGCAGTCAGGTTTCCTTTTCCTTTCTACAAATTATTAGAAAAGGATGTGTGGAATTTTTTTAGGTGGTGGTTTTCTTTTCCTTAAAAGAAAGAAAAATAGTTTTTAACAGGCTACATTCAAGGTTTTATAGGCATTTCAACTAGGAAGAGCAAGACAAATACAACCAATGCTATCAGTTGTAACTCTGGCAGAATGTGTTGTCTGTTGGTGTTCCTGGTGAGACACACACTGGGCTACCCAAAGGCAGCTCTTCTCACTGTGGAGTGCCAGCCACTGTAGATGGGCTAAATTTGTAGTACCCACTACCTGTAAAGCAAACCAAAATAGCCACATGAAACCTGACCCAGAGAGAAGCTCAGAGCGGCAGGGCTGAGTGTTTGCTGCTCAGCTCTGAAATGTGCCCTCTCTTCCCCACCTCACTCCCTGCTCTCCCCACTCCTGGAGGAGTAAATAGGGCCATTCATACAGAGACAGAGAAAGAATTCTGAAAGTTATAAAAAACACCCTGTATGTAAAGATGCCTCCTACAGTGCTGACCACGACACTAATGATGAAAAAGGTCCACCCTACATGTGCAAGCTGGCATCCTTTCTACTGTGCAGGGGTTTTGTGGAATGTAGGTTTGCTTTTAATGACAGTATTTCATCAAGAGTGAGTATTTTTGCTGTTTTTACTAGTTCCCATTCACATTTGAATTCCAGTCCCATAGGTCAGGATTAGATTGGAAGCCTTGAAAAGACAAAACCTCAGAAAAATAAAAGAAAAATAGAAAGACTGGAAGAGTATAAAAAGCATTTGTTAATTCTGAGCTCTTGGTACCCCAAGGAAACCTGCTAGAAGATGTACATTGGAGTTTTACCCTGACACAGATTTTAGGCCTAGAAAGAACTAGCAGGATGCAGCTGATCCACAGAGCAACTTTCATCAGTTCCAAACAAAAAACATCAGACTAAAATCCTCTTATCCCTTTGCAGGAATGAAATACATAAACAATCTCTGAATCAATTTAAGATGTGAAACTGTCTCACATTATTAGAAAAGCCCAAGGACCTTTTGACTGAATATTCTTTGTCAATAGCAGCAGAAATTAACTCATAATTAGTTAAGTATTGGAGACTCTTTTCAAAATAGCTAGTATAAAATTAAATCATAATGAAACTACAAAGAAAGTTGCATTACTGTCCAAAAAAAAATCCAGAATTCTTTTTATACCATCAGTCATTTTTTTAGCAGGAATATGGTAACAGTCTACCAAATGACAATCAAATTCTACATTTCTTGCTACTTCATAGAACAAGTAGCATATATTTGAAAATATGACAAAAGTACATTACTGTACATTACTAATGGCATCTCCCATCATGAGCAGGCCAGCACAGACCTATAGAGATCTCTAATTTCCATCATATTATTTGTTAAACACAATCCTAACATCAATTAATTTGTCTGTTGAACACAAAAAAATATTTCTTTCTTAAAGCTAAAGTCTTCCAAAGCTGAACTGTAAAGAATTAAGACAAGTTGTTTTTAACTGAGTGAGGACTACAGGAATTTGGGTGGCCTGTTCATTCCCTTCTTCTCCTCTTCTTCATAGTTGTATAGCAGCCTCCCATTGCAGGAGGGGAAGCTAACACCTTTTCTAGGATTGATAAAACTTTTCTGGTATTGATTCCCTCAGCCTACCCAGGTTTCCCAAAGACCCTTCAGGAACCTTTCTCAAAGGTCCACTGAAATGGGAAATTAAATAAGCTTCCCTAGATTCAAATTTCCCCAAGCTTGTAGGTGGAAATACAACAAATGCCCTAGGAAGTATTACATTATGATGTATGCTGTTAGTTATGGAATTCTCTTCAGGGAGAACTCTGTGGGCAGTCCAAGTTGTAGAAGAATTTAGGCTCCCTTTCCTTTATCAAGTTCACAGCTGGGCTTTATGGGATTCTGTGATAACACTGCAGCAAAGCAATATCAACTTCAGGTACGTGAGAGACAGGAGAGTTGATTGAATGAGTGTTGAAATAGGATCAGAACACTCCCTTAAATACATTTTAAAATTCAATGGGCTCCTTTCCCCCTTTGTTTGCTCCTCTACTTAATCCATTTTATCAAAGTCATAAGCTTAAATTTAAAAAAAGAAAAAAACCCCACAGATATTGCAATTCTTTCTGTGCTGAGAGTGCACAGCTATGATTTACTGGCCTCTGCACAAACTGGGGAGATGCAAAGGGAGCTTCACTAACAGAGATGGTAAATTCGTGACTCACCCTTGTAGATGCACCCATTTTTACTGCTAGGATTATAAAGTGAAATTGGTGTGGTACATGCTTTAACTTATTGTTTAAGATTAAAAGCTCCCAAGAGTTGAGGGGACTGTGGTAAAAACAAATGTCCAGAGGAAAGCCATTCCTCAGAGGCTGCTCTGTGGTAGAAGCCACAGCACGGGACCTTTTCCCTCTGTGCTCAGGTTCCATGTGGATTCTCACTGTGGGATGGCATCGATGCCTCACCCAAGGCTTACTTTGGTGCAGCCAGTCAAAAGATTCCAGTTCATTACAAGGGGCATTTTAGAAGGAGCCTCAATAACCCCAACAAATCTCTAATGTCTGGTGAGATGTTTTCAGGGTGCTTCCTCACCTAATGCCAGGCACAGCACATGGACCTTTATCTGTGCCCCTGTAAAGTTACTCCTCTTATCATTTCCATGCCTTGTCAATCTTTTTATTTTTTTTAAAGACTGAGCAAAGATCTTTCTCTCAATTTTTAAGTAGTATTTCCAGATAAATCTTGAAACAAATACCATATTGATAAGGTCTGTCCTTCTGTTCAAAGTGTATTTGGGGCCATACCGTGGGGGTCACTCTTTGTTCATCTGTGACTTCTCCAAGATTTCAAAAATAAGTTTTTGAAATCTTGGAGTTTTTTTTAACTCTAAGATTTCAAAAAGATTTTTTTTTATAATCTTTAACTTTTTTATTTGAATGAAGAGGCAAAAATACAGTGACACTAAAAGAGTTCAACATCTACAGTTCATTTGTACAGCTTACTAGCCCACTATAAATCATAAATGCTGGAGGACAGTATATACTGCTGGGTGTCTGAACAAGTTTCAGAATGAAAATAAGTTAATATAAGGTACTTGTGCCCTGTCTTCAGCCATGTCTGTTTTGATTTTCCTCCTCAGAGCACACATTTGTCAGTGCACATGCACACACATGCATAAACACACCATGGGAGTGGATACTGAATAAACCACCCTATAGAGAGGGAGCACAATATTTCACTGACTGCAGAATGAAGCCCAATTTTATTGGCAGACTCCAATGATGCTGGACAATAAAACATTTGTACGTTTTGCTGCAGACAGTCTGGCTGGCAGTTTCAGCAGCTCTAATTTATTGTGAATAAATAATTTCCTGGAATCTCTGAGGAGTCATTTTAATGCTCCGAAAAAAATTAAAATCTGCCATGCTGTTAAATTTGTGTTCTGTTGTTTTGAACCAAAAATACTTAAAATGAAAGAATTTAAAACCCACCCTGATTTCAAAGATATTACTTTGTAAATGTTAAGTCTCCCAGTTTCACACTGGTTTTACACATGAATAATTTTTTTACTTCATATTTATATTTAAAGGCATGAAAAATACCAACTGTTTTCAGTCTCTTTTCGGTGTGGTATTTCTCAGTACCAAGTCCAGGTTAAAGGACTCCCATATTTCTGTAGAGTATCTTTGGATGCTGTTTATGTTTCTACCCTACCACAAATTGATTATTACTTATCATATAATGGTGATCAGACCATTTTCAAAGGCAGTGTTCTTGAACCATGAAACAGAAATTCAAAAACTACTTCAGAATCTGTTAGAAGCCAACTGTAAAAATATAGATGGAGTCAATTAGTTGATTCAGTTCTGCAGCCATCAGCAAAAAAAAGAAGCTTTAGTTTCCACAGTTGCTGAGTACATTTTTTCCATGAGGCACCTCACAGTTCCTGCCAGTGGACTAACATATAAGTTACTATTTCACTTTTATTAAATTCTCATTACCTTGATGTATCCAGGAGACATCAAATAAGAATCTGAACTAAGAAAAGGGATAGATTTTAATCAACAACAGCATCACTTAAACACTTAACTTGATTCCCAGAAACTGTACCACACAGAGCTTTGTTGATACTCAGCATTATCTGTACTGGTAATAGGAAATTGTAATGGAAAACACTGTGTAAATTTGATTGTAGGTCTCATTCCCTGCAATGTCAAAAGTGTTTTCTACAGCCTAGGTACACTAGTTACTGTGAGGAAACAACCTGTAACACAAAGTAAATTGAGAAGCAGAAGAGGCTACATAGACATTTTTGTGTGACTGGGTAGCATCATCAAAAAGCTGAATGCACATTTGAACACTAGTTCAAAGAAAGAGAGGATCTTTTCTGTGACTAAGTCTCATGACCCCTGCTCCCATGGAGTCACTATTTCCTTTTCCTTGCAGTCTTTGTAGGGAACTGTTTCCTTCTCCAAGTGCAAACCCAGCATTACTTTCATCATGTTTAGCCAGGCTGAATGCCTGCAACACATTTGGATGAAAATGGACAATTACCAGTGACAGGCTTGCCTGTGCCCTAGCAGAGAGCAGCATACCTGCCATTAGCTACTGCCACCTCTGTTTATTTGCCTTGGCACTAAGGCAGAAACTCTTTGCAGCACAAGAGGTGCTTCCCTCTGACTGCAGCAGGCAATCTCAGCCCCAGCAGTGGTTGTACTCCCAGTCATCTCAGCACCATCTCTACAAGCCATGAATTTCTGATTCCCTTTGTCTGCCTGTGCTCCAGCTGCTCAATGCTCTGTGAATTCCGTGAGATGGGGGTCACGAAATTTTCTTTCATAAATTTGTAATTCAAATGTATAAAAGCTCAGTCTCAGTCCTGTTTTGTTTTCTTTTTGGTAGCTCAAGCCTCCACTCTCTTTCCCTTGTTTCTGAAATGAGATCATACTTTCTCTTGTGATATTTGCTTAGCAGTACAGCATGTAGAAATGCAGAGCATACCCTGGCCCTGTGAGACTGACACTGCCCAAGGACTCTGAGTCAGCGTGTGCACTGCAAATTCCACACAGCCAAATTCCTAGTTCAGTGTGCAAGGCAGGAAAGCACACTTCCACATGGAATACACATTGGCTTTTACAATTCCTCTTGCTTTCCAATGGTATCACCTTCCACTGATTTCAGCACAGTTTGAGGAAGGGTGTAGCAGTGTATATCAGCACTCAATTTTCACCCTAAAGATCAAACAATTTTATGGACACAGTGAATAAATATTTTCTATAAATGGAATCTAATTTAATTTCAACCCAGGATAAGAGCAGATATCCCTCCAAGTATTCATAATCCAAATAATCATACAATAACCAACACACTTTATAGAGATTGTAAACAGGAATTCCAGGTGGAATATCACCTGGATTCCACCATTTTGTGGTATCTGAACTCCTAGGCCATGAAACACTGCCATGTTCAGATGTACAGTTTGTTAATCTAATATATCACAGATAGTTAATTTTTCCAAATTAGTCTAAAATTTGATGCTAGCTAACTTTGTCAGTCAGTGGGTCATCATTTTTATGTTTGATAGTGTCATGCAAAAAACAATAAAAATTGTATTAGTATGTTAACCAGGTAAAACCTTGCACTGCTAAATTCAGAGGGTGATCTTGTCACATAATATATGCCTTGCCATAACTCCTATGACTCTTGATCCCTGGATATTTTCTAAAGGTGTTGTGTTTTGGTTGGGCTTTTCCCCCTGCAAGGCATGAATGAAACACAGGTTTCATTCCAGTTCAGTGTTAATGTTGACTTCCTGGGTCAATGGGAAGGAAGAGACTCATCAGAAGGGTTTTCAGAACAACTGAGCAGGTATCAAACAGGCAGAGTGAGCACCTTTCACAAGGATCCCCACTCACACACTCATACCCAAAGGTCATATTCACTTGCTATTGCAGTAGGGGCAGGAATTTCTCAAGGACAACACATTGATACTACTGAGTGTATTCCTTATAGGCAAATTGACAATCAATTTCAGAGATTTTGGTTAGATATTGGGGAAAAACATTCAAATCATAATAACGTGGAGAAATATCAGAATTCCACCACAAGCAATCCATTACATAGGTATTGTAAGCAATGAAATGAACATTTTGGATTCTTCCAGCCATAAGGTAAATTTTCACATTGAGAGTAGAGGGACAGCAAATACTGAGAATAAAGAAAAGGCCAGTCATTAGTAGAGGATGATATTCCCTATTTCTTCATGTAGGTGCTTAGAGAACTTCTAAAAATTAAATGGATTTTAATAAAGATGTTTATTTAGGCAGCTCTTTCAGCCTTTTTTTTTTTTTTTTTTAATCTGGCAAGACAGATAGGCTTCCAAGTCATAAAGGAAAGGCTCCCTTGTGGCTTTATACAATACAGCATCCTCTCAAGTGGCAAAAAAGCCCCAGGCAGACATGAGGTGAGCAAAAGAGTTTCTCAGTTATGTTACTGAGAAGGGTGATGAACCTATAAGCTGTGGTTAGGAATCTTTAACAGACCTCTGAACTGAACCCCCACCTTCCTCATTTTCTAACCAGTTCTTTAACTGGAGATTTTGTGTCCTCTTTCCAAAATACATAGTAAACAAGCTCAAAGGGAAAATAAGCTAGTTAGTGTGTATTTGCAAACACAAGGTGAATGAATTGGCTAGCAGGCCAGAGCAGACACTTGATGTGGCCCCTGTGGCTGGTGAGGTGCATTGGTTGGATGTGCAGAATGGAGCTGTGGCTGGTTTGCTCAGCAGCACTGACACTGTCCCTCAGGAGCAGTCACTGGGATCGTGGTCAGCTCTGGCCCCAGCTGGATTTTATTGCAATGACGTACAGAGCTGACGGAGAAACTTCTGAAACTGGAAATGACAGCCCACAAGAATTAGAGAACTTTAAACCCTGGTGAGATGTAACATTTCTTAAGAACAATGGCTTATAGCATTTTTATTCTGTACTGCTTTGGATAATTAATTTAGTAAGTCTGTTTGTCATTCATGCATAAAATAAATTAATTTACATGTTGTCTCCTTATTCATTAAGTCTTTAAATTCAGCAGATGAAACTCTCTTTCTGCCAGGAAAAACACTGGGTTATAGATGACTGTCAATAAAAAGTAAAGCCAGCTCCAATGAAAAATTGTGCTGAAAGCAAATACCTGTTGAGCACTGAGTCTTTATTTCCACTCTTTGTAGAAATAAACACATTTATGGTTTGTTTATTGCTTGCAGAAAGAAAGGCTGTTCATCCTCCCCCGCTCCACCCCTGTCAGTTGCTGGTCTAGCTACCGAGCAGAGCCTCATCACAAGATGTCTGTGTACATCAAACAGATGTTCACCAGCAACAGAAAATCAATGTCTGGCATGGAGTTATATTGTGTTTGTAGACTCTACTGAGCACACTTTACTTGAAAAGAAATGCTTTGTGTCACTGTATCTGTATCTCATAATAAAGAACAAGTGCCCGCTTCAAGTTATGGATCACCTCTATTGTCATTCCACAGCAATGTGTTTTACAGATGTCTGCAAATGAATTTTAGGCTGAACTCCCTTTGCTTCTGAACCATAAGGAAGTATGATATGCTATCTGTCTGGTATTTAGTTATTAAATTTTGGTTGAAGAGCAGTTAGAATCCCTCTGAATTCATTTGAACTCCTGTTTTAAACAAGACCTCTGGCATTTGACATCTGACCAGTGGGTCTGACAGGTTTTCAGCACCTTACCTTCAGCTGGCAGTGATGTAGCAAGAGCACTTTTATTTCCTGTGAAGCCAACAGCTAACTCATACCTTCATGTGAAAACTTAGATGGGGCTTATCAGCTCCTCCACAGCACTTGATGGCACTCTGCCCCTCGTGGGACCATGGTCCCTGCCTGCTGTTATTGAGAGGGACAGCACTGAAACCGCAGCAGCACCGGGAGCCATCCTTGCAGGCTGGGTCTGACACAAGCACTGAGTGTTACATTATCTGCTTCACTGAAGCAGAAAGAGGAGACCATCAGGGAGCTGGCTGTGCTCCCTGCTTTTCTGTGCTTCCCAGTTTTGGACACTAGTGCAACCTGTGTGCTGCTGCAGCCTCTGCCAGCTGGCAAGGGTTCCCAGGAGGCATTCTGTCCGTGAGGGTGGCCCTGGGTGAGCTGGGAGCTGCTCTGAGCTCTCTGCAGTGCCCAGGCTGCGAGAGAGGGCTGCTGGGGCAGGCACACACCCACCCAGCAGGCTCCAGCACTGCCTGACCCTCACCGTGGGCTCAGGGCACCTCCCTCTGCTCATCCCTCCAGTGCTATTAAAGCTACATGTTCCAGTCTGTTCTTCTGGAGAAAAGAAAAATAAGTTTAAATACAAGCATTTTTTTCCAAAGTAGCTATTTGCTACCATTTGTGCTGCAAATGGAAGCACTGTGTTCTACCACATTAATTCCAATGAGCTACCCTATCAACCACAGACATTGTCTCCATTTTATCTTCAACCTTAGGATGAAGTACTTCGTCAACCACAAAAAAAACCCAGACCACACCAAAACAAAACTGAGATCGGCAGACAAAGGGAAGAGCAACACATGAAAATAAGCTGTGAAATTCTGTTTTAAAAAATAACATGTTGAATTAATATTTTAAAACCCATAGGATATCTGTGGAATCTGCAAAATACACTCATACTAGGGATGCTTAAGAAACAGTCTGCTGAAATATGTCTAGCACAGCTATGCACAAGTGCTCATGGGTCCTTCAACTGAAATGACCTGACTGAAATTGTAAATTTGCACATGGAATCTTAGTCAGAGGTTCTGTATGTAAGTGGATAAGGAGACACAGATACTTGGGCTATGAATATGTTCTCCTTCCTACCACAAAACGACACACAAAATACAATTCAGACATACCCTGAAAACTGAAAATAGAGATGCCATATGTTGAATATCTCAGTAATTGCCAGACTAGGTCCTTATTGAGCACTGGTCTTCTCTTTTGCAAACACTTTTTAAGCTGAGATAATGATGCTCACTGCCCTGAAGCTGGGCTTCAAGCTCAGCCCTGCCAAGCTCTTATTCAGCATGGCTCAGTGGGAGCACAGACAGCAGCAGGTCAGGGCTGCTGTACCCTGGATCAGCTTGAGCCCTTTCAGTAATGAGAATCATATTCTGTCCTGGATCTTCTCTTTCCCTTTACTCCAAGCCCCCAAATGTCCTTTGCAGTGGTAGAGTAAGCCATGAGAATAATGGCTGGCATAAAGTAACAGCAGGCTGTCCACAGCTTACCCCAGGGAATCCTCAATTTCCCTGTTAGGAATAACTTAGGCTGAACATATTAATGGGAAGGATCCTCCTTGAGGCAGGGACTTGTTTATGTCCAACTACTGTATTGCAGTTGTCAAGGCAGCGTGGTAGACACTGCTTCTCTTTACTTGCATCAGACATCAAAAGATACTATTATTTATTTTTGCAAATATTATAAAATAGTACATTACACATTGATGAGATGAACAATACCTCTCCATCACCTTCTGTTACCCTCTCAGTTTTCTCAACAGAGATTTTTGAAGGCTTGTTGGAAATTACCATCTGAGCCTAGATTTTTTTTTGTTTTTCATTTTTTCCAAATGCTGAAGGATGAACTGTTATTTACTTTGTATTGTGATGGCCTATTCTTACTTTGGCCCTCAAGTTATGCCAACATCTGGATTTATTCCTCAAACTCTCTTGTCTAGATAGTGACAAATCTTTCTTTCTCTTCTTCCTTTGGACTAATAATGGAAAAAAAAATTGTCAGATGGAGTCAGAACAAACAGAGATTTCTTCTTGTAGTGACAAAAAGCAAAAGAAAGCCTTAAAGAAATATGTCCTCAGAACAAGCCTCCTTTTCTGGACAAAGCAAAATTTCAGGAAATAGACATAGCCTTTGAAATCCATTCAGGGCAGAAATAGCCTTTGAAATCCATTCAGGGCAGAGATAAAGCAAAGCTTTTAGTGAAGCAAGCAGGAGAGTCTAGAAACAAGTGTTTCTATATTCCAGTGGAGTTGGAGGTTTTTCCTCAGTTAAGGGTAGATTGCAGCTAATAAAGGAGTTGGCCACTCCCAAGACTCACTCTAACTTTTCCTTCTAATTCCACACGCTCCAGAGAGGCTCCTGCAGAGCTGCCAAGCACCACTGAGCTGTGGTCCTGCTTTTTAACCCAGATGACTTCACAGAAGTGCTGCTAGGTGTCCTGGCCACATGTCCTGCACTTACAACAAGTAAGTGTTGCTAATGTAGCTCAGCAAACCCCACATTATCCCTCTGTAGCTGCTCCCTATGGCCCTTAATTTGATATTTTGGCTACTGTTTTCTGTTCTTCTCATCTGATGACTTGATTTATTTGTGCCACCACTAGACCATGGATAATTTGCCTCTTCAAGTCTTCAGCTGCCAGGCAAGTATTTCCCTTCTCCTTCTGTCCTTCTTGAAAGGAAGAAAGGACAAGAATTTTGAGAAATAAGTACAGTGGTGAAAAAGAATTAACTGAAAAAAAACATATTAATTTCAAGTCTTCAGGTACATGGAATTTCAGAGAAATTCCTCAAAATAAAGACAAATAAATGAGTGAGACCATCTAAAAGTTTTTTAAAGTATTTCATTCAGAATCACTACTTTCAAAGCAGCAAACTGTAAATAGAAAGTGTGAAAAAGCCTAGTGTAAAATTAAATAGCTGTCTTTTTTCCTTCTATTCCTCTTTTGCCTTGACTGTCCATCGAGCTTTGAGTGCTTCAAGATGTTGGTTTTACATTTGACACTTTAGAGCATCACTATAGACATAATAAACAGAATTATTGGTGTTATAGTATAAGGCAGCCTTGAGTTCTCTCTGACAAACCAGCAGCTCTGGGACTGTCACAGCCTTATGGCTGGCCTGCGCTGGAATAAGATTTTTTTTGGGTTTACAAGATTAAGGTCTTCCAAAAGTCTAAGTGGAAAATTTGCTTTACAATTTTTGAGTTACATGTAGGAAATCTTTGCTAGGCTGCAAGTAAGCCCCCTGGCAGGAGTCTGTGCAGCCAAGGAATCACTTCACCTCATCCCAGCAGTCACCCACCACCTGCACTGCCCACCCTGGCTGATTAATGATGTGCTGGCCCCACAAGTCCTCCTTGTTCTTCTCCATACTTGTTACACTTCAGTGGTTGTGAGTTTCTTCCAGAAGTGTCAGAATTAAAGGCAGGTTATAAAAGCCCCATTTCATTTTGTTTCAGGAGTCCATCCTGGTGCTATATTTTCCAGAATGTCTGTTGAAGTTAAAAGACAAGATTATTTGGTCAGGATTCCTTTGCCCTATCTGCCCTTCTCCATCAACATCCCTGATTTCTTCTTTCAGCACTGTTGACTTATAAACTAAATATATCAGCAACTACAAGACTATTCCAAACAACTCTTTTAGCTATTCAGTGTCTTTTATTTCACCTGGTCCCTTTCACCTTGTTCAGTTTATACTCTGCTGGAAAAAACCCTCTGAGTAATGTCTCTTTTACTGCCCTTGCTTCTTTCTGCTGTTTTTAACAGTTGTGAGTGGATGTCCCTTCTACTGTCCTGTCATTCAAGACTGCAAAAATTCTAAAGCCCTCTTTTCCCACTGATTCCCCCCAGCCTCAGCTGGCTCAGATAAATCAGCCAGGTGAAGCCAAAAGCTCAGAAATGCACCCAACTTTCTGCCAGCACTAATCCCCCAGCACAATTTGTGTAATGATAGGAAAAAGGAGCCAGAAATAAAAATCACTGAATGTTGAGAGAACACTGAATGTTTATGCAATATGTTGCATTGAAACTATTACATTGTAGGGCACCCTGTGGAAGATTGTAAATAATTAAAGGATTATTAAATAAAGTAATTAATAAAACTGAAGTGTGGGCAGTACTTCAACATCAAGGGAACCTCTCATAATATCAGCACTTAAATTACTCTTTTCTAATAATGCTTTTTTAAAAAATTGTAACAATGAAATTTTATAACTATACAGTAAAATGTATAATTTACTTCAAAAAAATATTATTTGTTTAGCTTTTAAATTAAAGGTGAGCAACACTCAGGAAATACAGCACTGATTAACATTGGGGTTCTTCTAATAAATGATATCTGAGCCCATAAAGATTGTGGTTGGAAATATATCATAAAGAAATCTATCCCACTATCATCTGCAGCTCTGGTGTTGCAGTTTTGATTAGGATAATTTAAAGCTTCTGTAAAATATCATTTCTCACTGTCAAGTTGGAGATGCCAGAGTGCCACGTGAAACTAAGAAATGGGTGAGTGCACAAAATGACATTGCTAGAAAAGCAGAGTGGAATATAAACAATCAGTAAAGCAGAGTGCATATATAGTACATGGAGTTTGTGGTGATCCAAAAGATGTTGCTATTTCTCTAAAAAAATTGCAATTAACTTCCTCTGACCGTAATACTATCTAAGAGAAAATACCTGAGACAATATGAAAACATAAATTCTTCCTTGACAGCCCTGTTCAAATGTATGAATATGGCACCTGGGACAGCAATTAGTGAACAGAGTCACAATTATCCTCTGCAATCATTTCCAAACAAATGAAGAAAGAAGGCTGCAAAGCCATATGGTACATATATTATAAAGTAACCTGTTCCATTCTTTAGACTTACTATTACTGCTTTTGACACAGCTACAGGAAATAAAAAGCTACTGGAATGCAGACCAGGAAAATGTAATCCCAGAAGGCTTTGTAGAACTAGAAGCTGGAATCATTGAGTGGAAACAGACTTAGCAAAGCAGTCTCCCATTCTTTGCTGCTTAGATGATCTGCTCAAATATAAAATCCATTCTACAAATGTGGCCATATTTGGTAGCTGTGCTTTTAAGATACTTATGGAAAGAAAGTGAGAGAAAGGAAAGAGAAAAAGGCTTTTAAAAGGGGTAAGTCTCTTCATGGAGAGCTGTAATGTAGACTAGAAAAGGGCTGTTTTCAAGAGAGGAAGCACAAAGTCAAACAGTTCATACTTTGTATACAAGATTTGATTATGTTCCTTCTCTATCCTTCTTAACAAACTGGTTAAAGGAATCATATTAATACATATGAAAAATATATGATCCACAAATCCTGTAAAAATTGTTTTTATACTGTTGAAGAGTATGCTGCACACGTGCTGAGACATTTAAATAAATACTCCATTAACAGAAACATTTTTAAATATTATTCTTCTTCAAAATACCTAGAAGAAGAATAATATTTAAATTATTGGTAAACCCTTGCTCTGAAATGGTAATAATTAAACTGCAGTGAAAGTATATATTATATAAATGAAAGAAAGCTTGTGAAAAAAATGAAAATTTTCCTTAGTCTGCCAGTGATTTAAATTTAATTGCCAAATTTAATGTGTGAAGCCTTGGCCTCACTGAAGGCACTTTGTCTATTATTCATGGATTTAATCTTGTATGATCTGAAGAAGTTAGCAGGAATCCTTGCATCTCATACTAAATAGAGCCTAGAAACACTTAAGTCTTCATCAGAAAAAGAACAATGGCCTGTACATGACATCAAATTATTTGGTCATTTGTCATTTAGCTATATTAATAATAATAACTGATGATGCTGATAACATTGAAAATACAACAAAGTTTGCTGAAAATTGCCATCTCAACAAAATTGAGGTGCTGCGTATGGTTTTACACTGAAGTGTACATGCTTGCCAAAAGGGAAGTGATTTGCTGACTGATTTAAACAGATCAGCAATTATCTATTTGAATTAAGATATTTGTGCTCTGATGAGCAGTCACACATGGCTTCTCTAGACTTGCAAAACCATTCCAAGAGAGGAGCTCCCTATGCGAGCTTCTAGGGCAGCTGTTTGGGCTGAAGAGAGCAATATTCAGTGGTCAGTCCCTGATACACTGTGCTAAAGGATTTTAGCCAGCAGGACAGTGTTACTCAAGCCCCAAATTTCCCAGAATTTATCCACTTTTTGTGTCTGGAAATTGTGTCTCAGTACAAGCTATGGCCCTGCTGCTAATTATTATTTAGAAATAAAGAAACTTGAAGTTGTTCCAAGAAGCAAAAATAGAGGCTAAAATTTGCTGTATGTATTTTCTATCTTGTCAAGTTGGCTCAACAAGCTAAATGAAACCGGTTTGTTGTAATTAATGTGCACAAAGAATTAACTTCTATCCTTGAAATATCAGATTGAACAGTGAACTACTGACAGAAGCAACAGATCTCCAAGGGTATTGCCTCAATCTTGTGGTCACATCCAGGTCTGCTGATGCAGAAAACCACGAGGGGGCTTTTACCCAAAGCCAGCTGAGGGAACACAAGGTGCCCATCAGCTCAAGGATGGACTCTGAGCAGGGGGAATGAGCAGTGACAGGGTGAAAATGAGCCCCAAGATCATCTGGGCCTGGAACTGATGGGTCAAGGCCAGACTGCTTGTCCCCCAGGCAGCATCCCCAGCATCTCCTCACTCATCCCACTGGAGATCTGCTTGATCCATGCTGATTTGTGAGGAAGGCAGGCCAGGCTCTTGGAAATGAGATCAGGATCAGGATCACCTGCTGCATTTTAACTCTGCTGTTTCTCTTTGAACTGTCAGCTCACAATTCACTGCCTGTGCTTCTGCAACATCTCTGTGGCATCATAAATACACACAGCTACTCAGAACATTACAGCAAAGGTCCCAAATATCCTACCACTGACATCATGCTGGCCAGACAAAAAATGGGAAATTCAGTTGCTAGGGGGTGAAGAGTGACAATATTGGCTTTCCTTAAGATGTAAAAAACCAAAGTGAATCCATACATAATAGACACAACTACAAGCAAAGAAATTATGTTTTCTTCCCTCTGAATTTCATTGTTTCCAAGAGACAGGGTGGTAAGCAACAAAGCTAAGATAGGTAAGGGTAGGCAAAAGGAGAAGTAATTAGAGATATTAAGGAGTAGAAAAGCTCCATGGAGAAAAAGAGCGTATAGGCCAAAGTAGTTTCTATTTTGTGCAGCATCTTTAAAGGTAAAAAGAAGGAGAATAATGTGCTGAGTAGGTGAGAAGTCAATAAATGGGTTCAAGATGCTGAAAGGAAAAGCATTTAGAGTAGATTATGATGACGATTTTGGCAGCAAAAAAACCTTAGACTGGAAAAGTCCAGCCAGGGGAAGGCAAGAGTTGTCAAGGAGATGATGAGGATGAAGCAACAGCACAGGAAACCAAAGAGAGCAATAAGACTAAGTCTGCAGAAACCCTTCACACCAGCCAGATTTGAATATACTTAACTGGGATATATCCTTTGGCTTCTGTGATGAACATGGATTTATGTCAAGGCAAAAGACATAATTCTTTAATAACACTCAGATTTACACTTTTATAAAAGAAAAAAAAAATCCCCTGCTGTTTATCCCTCAGTACTTTGTGAAAATGGAAACAAGGAACTGGAAAAGTGTATACTCTTTTGGTTAGTGGATAACATTCCAGTAGGAGGTATATAGGGTTCCTATTTATTGAAAGGTATGAATTGTCACTATATTTACAACAAAAATTGTTTGCAAAAAAAATGGTCAAGTTTCACTTGGTTGAAACTGAGGAATGCTAGCAACAATGCTACAGTTTTTTGCCACCACCCAAAATTAGTGGGTTAGAACAACTGTTGCTGTTGCCCATATTTCTTCCTTATTTTAGTTGCTGTGGTTCCAGGGGTGCCAAATCAGCCTTTCTGGCTAAAAATTCAAAGCCTGCAAGAAGCAAAAATGTAAAGCCTTGCAATTTATAATGAAGATGTTGGGTCCAATCCTACAAACATACATGTAGGTAATTTTACTTGCATAGTAAATCCCATTTACTTCTCTGGCATTATTCCTGCTACTAAAATTCCTCATGTATGTAAGAGTTTAGAAACCTGGACCTGTTCTTCACTGTTTCTGCCATGTGCTGGCAGTGTTTTAGAAAGGGAGATGCTTAAAAAAGATCCCAGACAGGAGCATGAAGAAGTCCAAAGGAGCAATTAAGCTCAATGTAACAATGAGGATAGAAAGACTTGCTCTAGAACTAAAGCTGGTGACTTCTGCAGGAGCTATATAAATGCACTGAGAACCCTTTAAAATTTTGCTTGCTCCTTTCCCTGCTTTTTGCAAATGAATAGAGCCTTTCATTTCAATGGAACTTTTGTCCTGTGGGTCTGGAAAGCTGTCTGAGGAACTTGCACAGCTCCAGGTAGCAAATGTTTGTAGAATCCCAAATGTTAGACAGTCTGTAATACTAATCTGGATGGCCTCAGTGCAAACTAAAGTGGCTCCATAGAGATCACCCACTACCAAGACTAAACCAAACTAAATGTTTAGCCACACCAAATCATTTGATACTTTTAAATATTAGCAGAAGGAATCAAAGAATTGACCTGCCTTTGCCTAGGCTAATCTACAGCAGTATTGAGAGAGGTGGAAAAAAAGGCATGGGAGTTCTAAGTGTTCATGTCAAAAAAGAAAATGAGCTCAAGGAAGTTCGTAATTAAAAATTCTACGTGGTCTTCACTAAATAAACAAACTCCAAGGACCAAGATCTTGCACACTCTCAGATGCACACTCATACTGAAAGACCTAACTCTTTTGCTACTGTATGCAATAAGCAGGATTTGATGAAATCCTCTTTAGTACCTGAAAAGACGTGCCAAGGTCTAAGACGGTCACTGACACGTGCCATGGAACACAGGATGCCTCTAAGGGAAGTTTATTTCTCTCCATGGCTTCTTCCTCACAAGCTCTGCCTCTTCCATCTAGTTGAGATTTCAGCATACTTTCAGAGCCATGAACAATTCCCTCTCAGCTGTCCATCATTGCCTCTATTCATTTTGTTCCTTTCTGGTCCCATCTCTTTTGGCAGCTTCTGCACAAACTGTTTGCCACTTGAACACAGGCTATCCAGGGGGCTTTGTTTTTCTTTTCTGTGGTGCTCCCAGCTCTGAGGAGTTACCTGAAGACAGTTCCTCCCTGACACACCCTTGAGCACAGCTGATAAATAGTGAAGTAGCAGAGAGACAACTAAGAAATATTTTCTTAAAGTGAAAAAAATCGGTCCATAAAACATCATAGCAAAGCCAATACCTGTTTAATCAATACATGTTGAAGTAACATTTTTAGCTTTTTGTTATCTCAAGGTTTCCATTCTGCCTGTGTAGTTCCTAATACATTGCTGACCCCACCAAGTGCTGCACATTTTGGACAGTTCTTGAGTTATTCCTTTGCATAGGAATAGCTGCCTGGATACTAGCTTGCCCTCCCAGGAGGGCATTTAAGACCCCCAGAGCACACAATTCTTCTCTATGTGCATGGAAAAACTAAAAATAAATAAAAATATGTTTTCTTACTAGTGCTTGATTACATGGCTACAGCATGTCACCATCCCTTTCCAGCAGAGAAAGGTGCCAGTTTGCAGTGAGAAATGGTGCATTTTACTTGCAGCTGGATTTTAATGGAGCAGGTTGAGTAGCTTCCAGCTGTCTTTGGAAGGACTTGTCAGAATTTTCCTCTGAAAGAAATCTAGAGATATTCAGGAAATAGCAATAACTTTAATAAATCATGAACTGAAACCACTGAAAGCTGGAACTATTCAGTAGCATAAGACTGAAGGAGGAGGGGAAGAGAGAGAGAAGCAAGCGTGACAGAGTATGATTTGGGTTAAAAAAAGTATTTTGAAATAGAACGCCTCCTGTTGTGCAAGATGACTCAGAAAGGCAGCAATTATTTCAGGAGTTGTGCTGGGGCAATGACGATGACAAAATATCCATCCTTGGGCAGGTGAGCAGGTCATGCCTTACCTGACGTGTGCCCCAATGACTGGGTGTGTGCACACACCTTCATACACAGTTGTATGTCCTGGAAAATTTATAGGTATGTACAGAAATTGTACTGTAAAATATCAGTCAGAACTGCCTTTTTCTGAAAAAAAAAAAAAAACAAACAAAAAAACCCCAAACAAAACAAAGAACTTATATCTTTTAGGGATGTATTTTGCCTGAAGTTCTTTCTTTCAAATTTCCTCACTCGCTGGCTCAAGAAAATTTCACCAAACAGGAAATGTCTATAGTTCCTAGGGAGAGCCCAGAGCCAGCTCACAGGGTACACATGAAGTTGTGTGAGTGCTATCAACTTTCCTGGACTCTGTTGCAGTCCCATTTCCTCATCACTGAGGGAAAAGTGATTTGTTGCTGGGTTACTTCAGAATGTCTGAAAAATCATTGCTTTATATCAACAAATTGCTTTTAGGATTCTCTGCCTGGATGCTCAAAATATGATTTGAGTTCCTGAAACGCAGCTTTTAGGAAGACTCAATAGAAATGGACCTTGATAAAGGAAGCAAGAAAATTCTTCTTTGTTTATTATAATGGCAGTCAGGAGGTCAGCTTCAGTTATCCCCACATAACCCCTCTGAACTTGCTCAATGGGGATGCAGTGCTGCAAAGCCAGGGCAGAGCTTAGCTCAGTGTGTACATTTCAGGAGGAAACCTTCACTACAGAGCTCAAAAGAATCCTTGTGCTCTTTGAAGGAAAGGTATAAAGGGGTGCTTGTTAACATTGGTCAACACAGTCGGTTTTCTGGAAAAAGAGCAGGGATCTTGGTAAGAACCTGTGGCAAGGCAAAATTTCTCCAAGAGGAAAAAAAAAAAGCAAACGAGAATTACTTATAAAACCACAAAAACACTGCCTACTCTGTACATCTTTGTAATTGTACAACACATGCCTATGGGATTGACTTTCTGCAGGAAAAAATCAACAGCTCAGATACTGACACTATCTTATGCTTTTAAGTTTTCAACATATTTTTGATCTTTGACATAAAAAATATACTTTTTTAAAGTCAAAACATAGTCAAAATGCTTTTCTTTTTTACAAAATCTATGTCATGCTAGTATTATCTCATTAGCTCATTATCTGTGTGAGTCCTGTTTATCCCAAACTCTAGAAATTGCTTTAAATTGTTTCCTGGAAGAGAAGGAAAAAAGAAGCAGTGTGCTTGTGTGTGAAGAGACAAAATCAGATTTTTTGTATGACTTTGAGAGAAGGATTTGTTTAAAGAATATGGAAGGGTTCTGTAGGTGTCTGTAGGTGTGAAATAAAGCCAGGAGTGGGTGGCACCCTGCTGTATTTAGTATTTTGCCGCCATCCTCTCACCCTGCCAGTCATCCTGCCTTGGTCCCTGGCTGGCACAGGTGCGGCCAGGTGGGAGCGTGCGGGTACCGCGGGAGGGACTGGGGCTGGGGCTGGGACAGGGGCTGGGACAGGGGCTGGGGCAGGGACAGGGACTGGGACTGGGACAGGGGCTGGGGCAGGGGCAGGGACAGGGACAGGGCAAGGGCAGGGACAGGGGCAGGGACAGGGGCAGGGACAGGGACAGGACAGGGACCGGGCAGGGACAGGGGCCGGGACACGGGCTGGGGCAGGGGTAGGGACAGGGGCAGGGGCAGGGACAGGGAGAGGGGCAGGGGCAGGGGCAGGGGCAGGGGCAGGGGCAGGGACAGGGCAGGGACAGGGACAGGGACAGGGACAGGGACAGGAACAGGGGCAGGGACAGGGGCTGGGACTGGAGCAGGGGACAGGGACAGGGACAAGGACAGGGGCAGGGGCAGGGACAGGGACAGGGGCTGGGGCTGGGACAGGGGCAGGGACAGGGAGAGGGGCAGCCCTGGCACCAGGGCCATTCCCTCGTCCCAGGCAGCAGCCGGAGCTCCTGGGCTGCCCCGGAGCCTCTTCCCCCGCAGTGTCCCGGTAGAACAGCGCGACACCCGCCCGCTCCTCGGGCTCCGCATGCCTGCAGAGGGGGCCAGAGAATGTGGCAGCCACTGAATGTCTCATTTTGGACAACCTGGGAAGAGCTTCGAACCAAGGGAAGCTCCATGTCACTCATTGTTTCAATATAGGATCGGTCTCTGAGGCAATGTGCTCGTCAGTTTTTACTTTAGTCATTCACCAGCCGTTTTCAGTGTTCCCGACTCTTCGAAAATGCTAATTTTTCTTGTTTTCAGCAGTTTGTATTTTTCACTTCAGCTTTTGTGGAGCGTGTGCCAATAAAGTCTTAATGATCTTTGTATTTTTAAAGCATTTTGTCAGAAGCTGAATGAAATATGACTTTTCCAAAACGGTATGGAAATCATGATCCATCTGTAAATTCTCTGTGTACCACAGTCATTTATTACTTCATACTGAAATTTGAAACATGAGAACAAAGCAGAGGCAAAGCCAAATAAAAAAGCCACACCAGAAAGGAACATCTGCAAAATTCTATGAAGAAAAATGCACAAATGTTATGAATTAAACCTTTTCTGACTTTTCTTACAGTTGCTCAACCTCACACTCAGCAAGACAGGAAGGACTACCAAAATACCTCCTATTCAATATGAAGAATCAGAAGCCCATACCATTATTTTTTGAAACATTAAATAAAACTCTGCTGGCATACTGCAGAAAATTCAACAGCTGATAAAGAATGAAAATGTGCATCATAAAATGCAATATAAAGTGCAAGTAATTTCAACTTCAGTCTTTAACACAATCTTTGCTACAGTTGACTCTGTTAACAAGTGGTAAGATCCAATGGAGAAGATGCTGCATTTCACACCGGGAGGGCACGCAGAAATTTTTGCAAAAAACATTTTTTAATTGGAAAACACCAGTTTGTGGAAATAGAAAGTGCTCATGAGACCAGGAATGGTTTTGTGAGTTTTAATTTTGTTAAAGGGTTCAGTGTTATTCAAAAATAATATGCCTTTCAAAACACTTCTTTTGACAAACCAAGTCATTATTGGGGAGTAGTGGAGGATGACAAAGGAAAAACAAGCTTGAAATAGAAGTCAGTCATTCATCTGTAAATTCTTTCATTCTGCTGATTTATTGACCCTTTCTAAAGTTAAAGATGGTCTTAATATTTAGGAAAGGAAATCTCAAAAATCAGGAGCAATATCCCAGATAAACTGCTTCACAAGCAGTAACTGACTGCTTACCTTGAGATGTGGTCTACACCACTGAAGTCAGTGTTAGAAGGGTTTGGACTCAAAAGAAGGTAAAAAATGAGCCACAGAGCAGATACCACAAAGCAAAGCACATTTCAGGTGGATTTTAGGTGGTAAAATTCTAGATTACATACTTTCCAATTTGTGAATTATGTAAGAAAATTGATAAATTTCTCTTATCAAGCATGTAACGTTTCTCAGTACACTTTCCAATATCAGCATTATAGTTATCATAATCTGACAAATATTAATTTGAAATTCTTGTCCTATATATTAGTGACTTCTGTATTGTAGGGTTTTTCAGGCAGGTAGTGTATGCTCTGTATGCAGAAGAAAGGAGTTTGAAAAGGAATATGTCACACCACTGAGATACTCTGTGCAAACTCTTTCTCTACAGTGGAGAATGAAGTATTGCTCAAGAAAAATCTGCTGAAGGACCATTCCCACATCACAGCTAGCATGGCCTGTCCCATGTGCAATGCCCTGGGAAAGTACACTTTCAGTTTTCCTTTATTGTACCTTGCTTTGGGACCTTTAAGCAAGAAAATATCTTGTTCCCAATATTTGGGTAGAAATGAGAAAGATATCTACAATCTCTGCATAATCTTTTAGCAAAGCTGTAATGGAAAACAAGGAGAGGTGTACTAGCAGACAAACCTTTTCCTCATGCTTATCTGTACTCTCACTTAGAGTTTGCATATGAAACTAGAATTTATTTATAAATAAAATACATCAATTTTCCCCAAAGCTAAATTATTTTGGAAGATATTGCTATTTCCAGAAGTGACATAGAAGTGACTCTCATTGGAAGAAAAGTCCTAACCATCAGATAAACATTATACAAGATAAATATTATGTGTTTCTGTTAAAAATTTTCTACCTTTATCATTGCTATTAAACACAGGGAATGATGTATTTGTACATAGGTTTACACTTTTGACAAAAGTAAATTTGTTTGCAAGCCAAGGCTGGATGCTACATTTACAAAGACCATGCTGTTATCAACACTGAAAGCATGTGAGTAAGAATCTTTCTTGGTAAATTAATCTGAAGAAAGATTCATAAAAGCATTCATTTAGGGAAATAAAAGATTTTTAAATGGAGAAAGAGTGTACCAAGTCTTTTTCACATTAAAATCATGCATAAAATAAAGCTGCCTGAGAGGACAAGCTGGGCTGTATCACTGTCCTTTTCATGGCAGAGATGGGAGAGAATGTTCATAAATTACCAACACACTAAAAAAACACCCCCATTTCCTACTCTGACTTAGTCATTCCTCAAATCTGCACTCACTGAGGTACAGGAGCAGAGTGGGCCTGTGCCAGTAAGTCCATGGGGGGATGGAATGCTGGCAGTGACAGTTCTGTTCCAGACTGTAAAGAACCACATGTCAGAGCTGCTGGTGACACCTTCGTCACCAGCTGTTAGCTACGTTCCAGCCCTTACACATAGATAGTCAGAGTTGCAGTTACATGATATTAAAAGATTTCTAAAATCCTGGAGGAGAACCATTTTAAACACAAGAAAGTGTGCATGGACTGTATAAATTGAAATGTTCACATTAATTTTCACAAACAGGGGCTTCCTTTAGCTGTCTTAAAGGTTCACGTGCTTTGTGGTCAGGGAAAAGAGAATTGCTGTCTTTATTTGCAGTTCAACTTGGCACTGAAGTAGCAAATAAACTTTGTCTGTGGCTGCTTTCCAAAGAAAATAGCACTTTTATCTCTATTTGAAACTTCTATTAAAACAATGAACATCACATCTAGAATTTACAAATTCCTATGGTCCTGTCTTAAAGTAGGCCATGCAGGAAGGATATTCTGGGTAATTAGCTCAAATTAACCCTGGGTCAGAGGAAAATTCATGCATGGTGCAATGTGTTAATGTGGAAGTGTGATCAGATCTTGTGCTACTCTGTTCACCCTCTTAACTCTACGGTCTCCAGAAAAAAGAAACTTGACTCAACTGCAGTTCTCCTGGGAACCCTGCTCTGGCATGGTTCCTTTTCTTCCATTCACAGTGAACCTCCTTTTAGAAGTCGTAATCTGCCCTGGAATCTGGTTTCGTATTTTGAGTCAGAAAAATACTAGCTCATTCTTCTCTTTATTCCACTGTAGGTGATACACATTTTTTCTGATGCTATCAAGTATATTTAACACCCCAATAAAGGTATTGGGATCAACTTTTCTAATATTTAAATCTAATATAAAACTTGGACTCTCTTCTATAAATGTTCTCTTCAAGAACATTTACTTGAAGTGGGATCCTTGATATTTGACGCTGGTAATAGACTGTTCACTGTTTCCAGCCATTCATGGATGTGTTCCAGATAAGTCCCTGACACATAAAAGAATTTTACGTTATTTGAATACTCTTATGGTAGCTGGAAGCATTTTTCAACAAAGGACCTCACTCAGGGTGATATATTTGGTGAACAAGCTTTCCAAATAATTCTTCATGAGGCTGCACTGAACTACTGCACACTGGAAATGTACATGTTGGAGATGTTGTACTCAGTACAGATGTTCCACCAACACAAGTATTTCAAGCTGAGAAACTGCTGGCCTTAATCCTACATTATTTAAAAGGAACCCTTTTTATACATCTAGTGCTATCCGAATGTCGTGAAGCTGAAAGAAATGTTACCCTGACTTGAAAGTTTAGTAAAAAACAAACTTTTGCTTGTGGACAAAAAGAAAGATTCTAGAGAATGCCAGCTGTAAGTTCTTGACTTCTGTTCCTTTAACAAGACAAAACCAGGCACTTCAAGAGCAGGCAGGCATTGATTTGTTGGGGAGGTTGATTGCCTGAGCAGTATCAATTTTGGAGCACATTTGGTACAGGGAACAGAGGAAGTGCAGCAGGTTTATCCTGCAGACCTGTCTCACTGCCACCATATCGGCCTCTGTCCAGCCACAGTACCCAGGAAATTGGGAAAAGATTCCTTAAGTCTATTATTTGTCAGTGCAGGGTATTTCCTTCATTCCTTGCCCAGGACATTTGGAAGGACAGAGCCATTTCCAAAATCTCACACTTTTTTCCAGAATGCTCTATATTTTTATGTGTCAACATCAATTTTCTTGTGCAAAAACTAGTATTCTTATTCCAGCTATTGCCTGCAAGAGCACAGTCAGAATTAAGCTTTTACTGAGTACAGGGCTCCAATGTTGTTTATAAAAAATATAGTTTTTCAGTATAGTGTGATCCTAATTACATCTGTGCTACCATTTTTTGGTTGCTGGAAGAAGAACACTGCAGACAAGAGGTAGGCAGAAGCACATCCACAATGGTCTGGATATTGCTGGCTATGCAGCCGTAGCAAAACTCAAGAACCTACCTAAAAAGCTAGTCAGATAATTGGATGTCAGCCTGAGGTAGTATCTGTGCTGCTATGACAGCACAGGCAGCTCAAGACACTGGCATTTATCTTTTAAACATGACCTAATTGCCATATCTTCCATTAGTGCTAATTGTTCAAAGTGGCCCTTATGTATCAAGCTCTTGTGTCAGTTGAATAACATCTGCTCCCTGCTCAAGATGAAGTGTTTCAAACCAGAGAAAATTTTTCTCATATGGATCCTGTAGAGCATTTGCTCTACTCCTTCTGTCCTGTGTGCTAGGAAGAAGGGCAGTGTGCAGAGGCATGTGTTTTGCCTTATCTGCAGCTGGAATAAATTCTTCAGGCAAAGGTGAGAAGCAGAAAAAGACCCAGGGGTTACAGCAGCTACACTCAATTTCCCCAGTGTCTCTCTGCACTGACACACCTGATTTCAGACTAGATTTATAAGGATGCCCCAGCCTCTGAGTCTCAAAACCTCTGAGTCTCTCAAACTTACTAAAAGTTTCAGAGAACAGAACAGAAATAATATAGCAGTAACACAAATTGAACTACAGAACTTTAACCTAATCCAGTTTGTGAAGAGAAGGATTCTCCTTCTATGAACATGGAAACAATCACACCTCATTCATTCTGTGATGAATGCAATCAGAAATTGCCATTGAATATCATCCATAGATATATAGAAACAACAAAAAGCATTGGCTCTGTTCCCCTCTTTTGTGCAGCATGTGCAAATTCTGTTGTATTTTTTCCTTTTCGTTATTGTATTGCCAATCCTGAATGAAAGAGCTTACCAATATAAAAAGATTTGGATGGAAATATAATACCTGCTGTTTTGTAATCTGTCTTTTCTAAAACCTCAAAACACCATGCATAGCTTTTTAAAATTGAAATCTGCAGTTATGTCCCAGCCACAAAAGCATGCCTATGCTATCATGTGGATCCCAGCAATTACAGCTTGTTTCTGTAATCTTAACTGCATAAAGTCTCCAAACAGTTATTTTGAACAAAACACATTCCTATGTTGTTATTAAACCTTTTAAGATCACTTTCTATGAATTCTATTATTTCAAATAAACAGGCTGGTATTTCAGAGGGAATTATAAACTGAATAGTTTAAAAAACTTGATAGTACCTGACTGACTTTGTTTTTAAGAATGTTTGAGTAGGCAACAGTCTTAAATTAATGTAAGTTTGTGAGCCAGGTCTGGCCAGGCTTTGGCCAAAGCCATGCATGTCCTTGCCCATACTGACAGTTTTTCTCTAAGCTGCTCTAGAGGTGAATTCTCAGTGCTATGAACTGTATCAAGCTCCATTGTCTCTGGATTCAGCTTGGATGCACTGAGGGTTTATGTTTGTGCCAGCTAAGATTAGAGACCTCTGCTAGTAGGCCTTGTTTTATTTATCCCTGCAACTTACTCTTATTCCTTACATAGTGCTGAATTCCTGCTACAGTCATCAAAGGGATATTTATTAGTGCATCTGCTTATATGAACAACACACTATGTTCTAGTGGTAAAATCTTTTGCAAAAATCTTTATTTAAAATTACCTTTAATTTGGTAGCACATTGCATAAGTTTCCAATTTGCAACTAATTATATATGATTTATCTAGGCAATCATGTTTTTAAATGATATGAACTGAAAATAATAAATTAAAATGCAAATAGGATGCAGTTGCTCCTAAATTTTGGTGGTTCTGACACAGCTAGTTTGGACTGAGACTTTCCCTAGCCTTGTTCTATAAGCAATACGTTCTCATTAAGAATCATTTGGAAAATGCAAGGATGGCAGATTGGATGGCACTGATCAAACACTCAGTTGCTGGCCACGTTTGAGGCACAGATATAAATGGGTTGGTAGTCCTGAGGTAGTCCTGTGGTGGTGCAGCACAGCTGTGACCCAGCCCATGTGCCAAGAGTGCTTTGAGGTCACTATATAACAAAGTCAAGCACAACAGAGCCTCAAATGCATTCTGCTTTTAAGCAATGCTTCCATCTCCTGCACTAAGAGGGGCCAGCAGGAGCTATTTCAGCTGGTAACATGGTTAACACATACTTTCTCAATGTAGTAGCTGCTCTGTCTTTCCTGTCATGAGGACGTATGGGTTTCATTTTTTCACTCAAGACAGAGGACAGTAGGGATTTTCTGTTTTCAACTGAAAACTGTCAGTTTTTATGGAAGCAGAACAAGATCCCTATGGAAAAAAATGAGACTTATATTTGTGCCATAAAAAAAAATAATCTAAACTAAATTCAGAATAGAAACTTTTAGATAAATTCCTCTTAGCCTTTGACACTTGGTCTACATTTCTCTCACTTTCCAAGAGAGGTTTTATCAATAGTGCTCTTTGCTATGTGCTGGTAAATGTCTGCATAACTTATAAGCCACAGGCATCCAGGACAGAGTGAAGGAACAAGCAGTACCTGATTGAGGCATAAAATAGCAAGTGTTTGTGAAAGGTATGGGGAAGGCTTTCATGCAGCACAGTTTATCCAACTGTGAAAACATTACTGGGGATATTAGAGTGGGTGCTCGGAGCTCTTTTGGCTGCTGACCAGGATAAATGGTCCAAGCAGAGGAGCTGACTGCAGATTAGTCACATATAAAGAAGACACAAAGAAAAAAGAGAAACATGACCCAAGAGAGAGCAGCATGTGGGTTGAGAGATTAATCAAGCATTTCCTGAGTTATTTTTCCCTGTGTCCTGCTCCTCAGTGAACTCTACTCTTTCCCTCCTTCAGTAATACCACCTTGCAGAGTTCTGTGGGTTTACACATGGAGTTGCAAATGTTATCACATCTCTTTCTTCAGGATGCTCCTGGTCTGAGATACGATGATACAATTGCTGAGAAAAAAACAGCAAACCTCATTACAGCAAGGGCTGTACAGACTTCAACTCTACACCACAGCTTTTCATTGAAAATAATATCGGAAAGTCACAGACAAAACAAACAAATATGGCTTTTCTCCATCATGACTTCCTCAGTCACACTTCCATGACTTTTTCCACACTCTGAACATAATTCTTACTCTTACATTTGATTCAACTGTGTAGGTTTGCATCTGAGATGATCTTTCTGCACTCATCAGTACTCCAAACTCAGCACTTAATGCCCCCTGAGAGCTAGTCAGTCATTCCATTGCCATTCTCAGCTGTGTTCAAAGAACAAACTGAATGAGATTGATTTCAGACAAAGCGAGAATGAGCTTTTTTAGTGATTTTGAGAGGCTGGAAAGATCTCCATGTTCCAGGATACTCATTTGTATACTAAATTTTCATCCTGATTGGATCTGGCTGAACACTTGTATCCAAAGCCAATATTTTACCACAACCTAGTTAGGAATAGTTAAAAGCACTGAAAGAAAATTATGTCCTAGACCAGGAAGAAAGCTGACATATTCTGAAATCTATATGGAATTTTATACTCTTGTCTGCTCTTGATTTATAAGCAAATTGCTCAGGTACCATTTAAAATATAAAAAATGGGGTTTAAAATATAAAACATGTGAAACATGGGGTACCTTTGGGTTATTGTTATTGCCATATAGTAGAATGTCTTTCTGTTGCTGATAATTCCAGCAAGTTGGAGACCATTCTACTTTCAACCCATCTAGCATCTCTAAAATAAAAGGTACAGCATCCTTGACTGCTGAAGTAATATTGCACAGAAACCACTGGAATATAAATCTACCACAGAGACAGTTGAAGGTTTGCAGTATTCAGGACATGCTCTGCTCAGCACTTTTGCTATCACAGAAATGTAAAACTGCAAGAGATCTTCCTTGCAGAACTCACCCCTCAGTGCATGAAATGAGGCATTATCAGCTACACACAGAACGAGGTTTTTGTCTGACCTTATCTCCAAGGTCAAGGAAGGAAGGATTGTGAAGGATTGCAAAGCCTTAAAGGTACCCTGGTGTAGTGATTTTTGCCCATTAAGGTACTCTTAATTGGGTTTTTTTCTGACACCTAAGCTAAATATTCCTGTTGTAAATTAAAAAGTGATGTTCTTATGATTTTAAAGTCAGAGGACAAAGAATTAGCTCTCTAACAAGCTTACACATATTGAAGAGTCTCACACTGTAACATGACATTTGATGACCTTTTCCACAAATCTTCAGTAATTTTGGCTTTGCCAAAACATGATCAAATTTCCAACTCTGCAAACTACAATAAGCTTTTTCTCAGCAGCCTCTAATGTTCCCCTGTGGAAAGTCTGATCTATTGGTTTTTTTGCTCAGATAAATGCAATTTATTATTGGTAATAGTGTCACATACATTAATGATGGACTGGTATCCCTTCAGTATGATATATAACATCTCCTTTCCATCCCATCTTTTCAAGATTTCTACTAAGTAATTGGCAAAGTGTTTGACAAGCTGCACTTACACACCTGTGTCATCATGCCCATTTCCATGTTACACTGCAGCCTATGCACAACCTCCTGCTCTGCAAAATGTACCCATCCCATTCAAATCTATTTCCTCATGCTATTTAATTCTTAAAACAGTACAATTGCAACACATTCTGATAGTATAAAGCATTTAATATAATTCATTTTTGCTTATTTGAATATTATTTGTTTGTAGAAACCAGTGAAGCACTGTGTCATTTTATTAGCAGCAATACTGATAAGTGCTGCCTACTATGTTTTTAAATGTAGTTCTGCTTCACAGTTCATTGTGCTTACAAAGCATTTTTATAGATGGTTGCTTTGCCATATGCATGCTGTGCTTCACACAACCATTTTAATGTGTTGTTTTTACTACAAATAAATCTGTTCTCTGCTGGGCATTTATCACTTGTTTTTATGATAAGTTCATCTATCTTAAGTAGATGCTCTTTTAAGTCTTCTATTGCAAAACACTATTTTAAATATAATTTAAAATTCACATTCCTGTGTTACAATAACAAAGGCAGAACACAAATGGAATTGGAATTCCCTTTTAGAAGGACAAGTACAAAGGAAAACATGTCAGGACTGTCAGTATTAAACTCCACTTTAATTCCTGTATTAGACCATTCTCTAACTCTTCAAATTCAAATATTTATTATGCTCTCCAGTTCTACACCATCATGACTAATGCTTTCCTCTGTGGACTGTTTTAGTAGATTGTTACAACTTTCTCACATCATAATTTTGTGTGGCTTTCCCAAGTGATAGACAAAGATCAACCACCCATTCTCATTCTTGGCCAGGCTTCCCCTTAGAATACTTTGATTACTTCATTCTTTCCAAACACTACATTTTTCATTTTCCAAATATTATTATAATAAAGATATGACTTTGTAGAAGACTGCTGTGAGATGAATTTTCAGCTAATTTAATTTCATAATATGTGCCAATGTCATACAAAGTTATTATTCTGGTATAGATAAAGGCATATGTCTTGGTCTTAAAAACAACTACAACCAAGGCTTAATCATAACTATGATAAATTCCACTTTTATAAGTGAAGTTTTGTTTGTTTTAAGAATTACGGTGTTTTTATGGTTTTATTTGGTGGGGTGAGGGGGGGTCCCTCAACAAATCTTACAATCTACTTTTGTTATTTGGAAAGCTCATTTGAGAGCCCCAAAGGACCTTGAATTCTTTCAAGATTAGAGTTATAAGTTTTCAAGCATAGAGTTTTATTTCTAGTTAGTAAAACATTTTAAGAATTAAATTATTGGTTGCTAAATATTAAACTTATAAAAAGAAATCATCCTTTCCAATTAGCTATGGGTAGTCAGTGAAAATTGTACATTTGAGAGGTGTAGTTCTATATTTATTTGAAGTTGAATCCACAAAACCACAAACAAATGGTTTTCTAGTCTCCTGCATCTAGAAAATCAAATAGAAGCTTGTAATTACTTGAACTGCACACATCTGCTGCTGCACATATCTGCACACCATCTCAGCAGGAGTCAGAGGAGCTGGAGGAGTAGGTATGTCTGGGAAGTGGACCAGCATTCTTGGGGTCCAGCATACTTCAGAATACCTCTCAGTGGTATAATGAGTAATTGAGAAGTGTTCATGATGTGCTCCTACTTGAGTTCTTACTGTCAAAACTTCAGCATATAACAACAAGAAATCTTTTCATCAATTTGTTGGATTTGGAGTAGGTGTTCGGGAAAAAAAATCTTAGTTCTTCACAGATTTTAAATATTTATATGGGTGTTACAGTTCATTTTTCTTTATCTGATTAAATGTCTATGGAAAGCTGTTCAAACAGGTTCATCAGTAACATATGTCAACCACATAAAATTAGACCAAGCACTGGCATCTGTTAGCAGCTATTTTTTTAGCTGGGAAAGTTCCGAAAAAGAAGAGCAGCACAGAAACCACTTCATTGAGAGATTATTGAACACTAAACTGAACCAGTCAGAGGAATCACAGAATAGTCTGAGTTGGAAGGAACCCAAAAGGATCAGCAACCCCAATCTTAAGTGACTGGCCCGTGGGGGACCAAACCCACCACCTTGGCATTATCAGTGCCATGGCTCCAGCAGCTGAGCTCACCTCAGGGTAAGCATTGCCAATGGCACAAAAAGGCAGTGAGACATCCCATCATCCCTTCAAAGGCAGGGGACTGTTTGTTTTCTGTTGGGTCCTCCATAAAAGCTTTCTTTGTACCTACTGCACAGTCAGCTTGCTGTATGAAAAGAAACACTTATCTCTCTGTAAGGAACATTTCTGTCACAAAAGTATCTTTACCCACAAGTAAAATGTTTCAGCACCTTTTTGCAGACTTTTACACTAAGTATGAGTTTGGTTCCAATGCTAGAAAGGCTGTAGGCCAACATGTTTTTTTAAATAAATATAAAATCCTGACACTATCAAAGTGATTAAACACACAGTAAAGGTTTGCACTCCGAGTGCACCATACTTTGGTTATTCAGTGTTATTTTTGTTATATTCCTAAAACTGAATGATGGTTTTTTCTTCTTGCAAATGTGACCTGAAATAATTTAGTTTTATTAAACTCATTTTAAAATTAATAAATTATTACTGAACCATTATGTCTGCAGTAGTACTGCAGCTCCAGATCTCACAAATATTATATAAGCTATGGGAGTTATAGGCCAGCTGGGAGACCTATTTAGGATGATAAAGAATCAAAGCAATGTCCTTAGAGAGCAGCACGGTTATGTAGTTTATTGGATGTTTTGAAATAACAGTTTAATTCAGATAAGAAATAATAAATTCAGATTTGGGTCAAGCATATTTTAAAGAGTTGAATTAATTTTGACTTTCACCATCTGAAAAAAACAACTCAAAAAAATTGACATCCATTAAAAAGTTTAGTTTGTAAAATCTACATTACCTATTGAGAATATATTGTTGTTTACTGAAATTTCCTACCATTTCTAGTTTAAACATTGTATAAAATTCTGCCTCTGTGATTAGACATGCATCAGTCCCTCAGCACAAAGCAATTTTACCATGTGATGTTCTAATGCAAAAAGCACAACACATGAAAAAAGCATCGGGTTTGCAGAATGAATATTTAGTTATTCTTTAGGTTGTCATTTGTGGCTTTATGAAAGAACAAATGTTACAAAAAAGAGAGAAAGGCATTCTCTGGCAAGTAGAGAGGGATACAGAAGATTATAATACAACGTACAACATAATCATATATTTACTGCAGAAAACACACCACAGAAATACATACATTCATTTTGAGAGCTATAACAGATGTTCACCTACTAGAAGTTAAGGCCAATAGCTCTCCCCAAGCCCATAAAGCACGGTCTAAGGGAGGAAAACATCAAGAACTAAACAAAACCAAACAATAAAATCAAAACACAGACATGACTTATCTATGGGTCTCAGTTCCCAAGCTGCTCAACTTGAGGCTTTGGGGTTATAAGATGACCTAAAAGAGCTAAAAACATTCAAAATATGCAGGTAGCTGCTTTGTAACTTATTTCAACCAATTCACTACAAAGGTTTTGAAAACTAACTTATGTTCCTTTTAAATTTCACCTGCAAAGCAAAAAAAGGAAGAAATTTTTGCTCTTTTTTATCGCCTAATGATTAAGTTATTTGCCCATGAAAGTCCAACCAGATTTCTCTTCAGCCTGACAGGATTCAAGTATATATTGCCAAGTGAGAGATGTGGATGTTGGAGCTCACTGCCATGTCCAGTTGTGCAATTTCCATTAAAAAGATAGAGGCTAAAATTCAGTAAACCCTGGGGAGAGGGAAAAGTAGAGGAAGGAGGAGGTCATGGACCAGTTCTGGGTTTAGCATGACTGTAGAAGAATTTTTGCTCACTCTCTCCATGGGCACACTGCAGTCCAGACACCAGCCTCATTCCTCAGTCCCCAGCCAGTGCCTCAGCAGGAAGATTTCCCCAGGCTATGTGCACACCTGAGGGAAAGCCCATTCCCTCCCTGCCCTTGCCACTCTGTACCGAGTGCTCAGGTGTGCTGGAGCAGGTCTGATGCCAAAGGCTCATATGCTCATACCAAACACTGGCTATTGAAAGGACAAAACAGGCACCCCCATCACTTAGGCAACAATCCACCCCAAATATGGGATGAATTTATTTATTTACTTATTTATTTATTTATTTGCTTGTGGGGGCTAAAAATAAAGGGTGAGGCCTCTACTCCTTCCTTCCAACCACTCCTCTTGCATTCTTGCTTCCAAGAATATTGATTAAGGCCTCATCTTCTCAGACTATTGTGTCTATATGGGAACACAATAACAAAATTTAGTGTTCTTTTTTTGCTTGTTCGCCTGGATAGCTTTGTGTCATTATTATAAAGTCAGTGTGCATTCATAAGGATTGCATTACCACAAGTGTTTCCCATGTCTGCATTTATTTACTCACTTTCCCATAAGAAAAGAAATAACTTTAGAAATGGATTGGACTCAGTTCATGTACTAATCATGATATATATTTGTATTTATATAAGATCCAAACCCAAAAACCTGACATGGCTGTTGCCACTATAAACAAAATGAATATTCTCAGGCATGAAAACATAACATTTACTTGAAGGAAAAAAGACTTCTTATCATTGAATTGTCCTTTTAATACAATCACATTAAACAGCTTTGAGGGAGGAAAAATAGAAAAATGTTTTAGTTGCAACTGGTGTTTTGGGCCAGGTAGTCTCAATATGCTGTGTAATTGTCAGCTCCAGTTTTCCTTTTCTACCCACCAAAAAAGGCTTCAATGTCTGCTACTCTGCTGTTCAGCTGGTTATTGGGTGCATAAAATGGTGTCTTCATTATTAGAAATTCATTGAGAGCCACTAATCCCCTACTTTATAATTTGATAAGATAAAATTATTTTTAATAGTAATAAATTGTTTCAGAAAAAAAATCAGTTTGGAGATGGTGTTCTGAGTATTCTGATGGTATCCTCTTATTACTACAGATATAGACTGATGGTATCCTCTTATTACTACAATTGCATGTTTACACTTGCTGGATTTAGCTAACTTGCCACAATGAATTATTTTAAAAGTCAAGGAGCAAGCAGTTTCCATCTGCAGAAGTGAATAATGACTGAATAATCTTTCTGGATGTTGCCAGTAGTAAATGTTTCCAGATTCTGGCTCACACATCTTTGCCTTAATGTCTAAGGTGACAAGTAAATTCAGCTTGAAAGTTATAAGAAAGACTAGTGCTGGCATATACTCAATAGACTCAGCATATCCATCAGCACCATGTATGTGTCCTCAAAACTGAATTATGAATTTTTGTCCCTGGGGTCTCCTACTGTCTTTTTCTTAAAAAAAATAGGGTGGAAAGATGACTATTTCTCTGCCTCTGAATCTTTTTTTTTTTTTTGCTTTAAAAAGCTACTTCTTGTTCACCCACTCTACATAAGATTATTATCAAGTATTTTTCTCTGATGGTAATGACCATGTCATATCCTTCACAAGTAGTGTAAGGATCTTAAGCCTTCCGTGTCTCATGGGAGTGTAAGAAATCCTGCCACCTTGTATCTGCAGTTAGAGACAGCACACAGCACAGATACCACAAAAACCCCCAACATTTGTCATTCAGTTTTGCTCTACCTTTTAAGCACATTTTATGATGGCAACATTTCCTCTTTAAAATGGACAGGGGGGAATTTAGAAGTAAGAAGTGTGTTTCAGGTAGGGACTTACAAATTCAGATCATGTTCAGGAAGGTCTAATTCGAGAGGTCTAAAATTAGAAAAGGCAAATCAGGTTTTTGGGTTTGTTTTTTTGTTTGTTTTTTTGGTTTTTTTGTGGGTTTTTTTTTGTTTTTTGTTTGTTTTGTAGGTTTTTTTAAAATCACTTCTACACCTTTAATTCCAGACCTCAAAGTTGCTGGTAGATATTAGTTAGACTTTGGAGGGAGCTTAGATGGAGCTTGTCTTGCTTTAGCTCCTTTCAAGATCCTAATCTGTAGATAAGTGGATGTGTCAGTGCTGCCTCACCACAACAATCACTTCATATTTCTTAATTGGCATATGCTCTAATTAAATGTATAAAAATTTCACAGAAAAGAACTATTGAAGGATTTATGATAATAGAAGTTCAAGCATAAGGGGAAAATTATTTTCTTATTGCTAAATAGTTTATACCATGAGTACAGCTTTGCTTAGGGAGGTAAACCCACTTGCAAACTGTTAAGTCCAACCCCAAAATGAATGTGTCTGTGTCTCTCTCATGTCACTGCTAGTGACTGGAAAAAATATTCCCAGATAAACACAGCAGTGAATCTATGGATTCACAGTTTCTGCTAAAGCAATTACTGTAACATGTAAAACACTGCTTTCAGACATGGGAAACATCCTGAGGCAGGTAAATTAAAAATTATTTTTACAGACTGGAAACAGTTGTCACCACATATCTACATAGATTTAGTTTATTTCCCCCCAGGTCAACATGCAATGTCACATAATAAGTCCTGTGAAGGGACACTAATAAGTGATAAACACTTTGTTGTACCTCAAAACTGGTATTTTTTTATAGAGGCAGAATGATCTATAGAACCTGAGAACCACCTTGCTATCCTGTATAACCTTCAGACTATACACTAATCAAAGCATGAGAGTCAAGAAATATTTCTCAAAGAGTTAGAATTTTAGCACAATTTGAATTATTTTACTCTGGATACAATATAATTATGGGCTGTCAATATTGTAACGTTCTGCTAAGGAGCTGCAAGGTGCCTACTGCCAGTGAGACACAGATTGGACAAAAGCCAATGGGAAATCTAAATTACACATCCTACTCTTTCTTGACATGAAATCCTTCCCCCTCTGGAAGTCAAGGAGTTTCACTCTTGACTTTAGCAGCAAGGATTTAATCTGTAAATAAAAGAAGACTTCTTTATTGAGATCCTTTAATTTTGTATCCTGTTGGCTGATACCTTTTTAAAAAGTGAGGTTTTTAAAAAGTGAGACTGCTCAGTCACACTCCTTAATTTTGCAAACCTCAGGGGGTCCAATTAGAAGTAGAGAGAAATTTAAACAGCTGTATTTTGCCACTTTAACACAGAAAACCATTTTGTACCAGACACATAAAAAAGCCCATTTAATTATGAAAATGAATTTGCCAGCATGAAGGAAGTTCAAGTAGCATGGTTAAAGGGTAAAGTTTCCTAATGCTGCACTGTTCCGTTTTCATGGGCTTATATCTTTTACCATGGACTCTTATCTGGACTATTCACATTAGCTAACCAAACTGTAAAATAATTTATCATGATTTTCCCTTTCTAAGTAGGGAAAAATAATACTATTTATACTTGTTCTACTCATTTACTTTTTAGATTATTCAAACTGAAATCCAACATTATTTCATCATTTACTGACAGACATCAAACACTGAAAAAGCATTTAATAATTCATTCTGCCAGAGTCCTTCTAAATTACAGAAGGAACCGAGTCCAGTGCTCTTATTTAGTTACATTCTAAAATGCTTCTTGGATTCTCTACAATCATTTTGTTCTCATAGACTGGATGATGTCTCCAGCACAACTAGTCCAGACTCTGGATGCACGCTCTCCTGACTTTAAAACAAATACTTGTCATCTGCCAAACTCAACTTGCTAGGGCTTCATCTATACTGTAATTGGAATGGAAAAAGGATATCCAAGCAGGGAGTTTGCTACAAAAAAAAAAAACCAAACAAAACAATCTTCAGGAAGTAGACAACAAAGGCACTTAAAAGACACCACAGACTTTTAATGGGAAATCTCAAGTGAGATGGATTTCAGAACACAAGAAACACTTAAAAAGGAATCAAACATCTTGTCATCACTTGTCAAGTGGCTCTTTAACATGTCTGTATCTGACAGATGGCTCTCCCTCCTTCCAGAAACAAAAAAGATAGTACAACCAATGTTAATATTTACATTACACAGGCAAAACAATCTCATGAACCACCATGATGGACAGAGACTGTGATGAACATATGGAGTAAATTTTTTGGATATGATCACTATCACAGTCCACTCTCTGTACAAGTTCTTTTTACTTCTAAACAGGTCTATTTTATAAAGTCAAAAAGTCTATGTATTCAATTCACTTTTATTCAGAATGATCCTTCCAGAGTTTTTACCCCATAATTCACCTCTTCTTATCCACTTTTACTGGTTTCTTTGTTATAAAAGCTCCTTCAACCACTGTGCCAAAGTGCAGTCCAACAAATGTTGTGGTGATTCCTGACATGTGTGAAAATTTACATAAAATGTTTCATGTTGATTAATTATTTTTCTAAATGAGAAAGCTAGGAACTAACACTGGAAGTTTTCTGCCAAGAGAGAATCTGACTCCCTGGAGTAAGTTTTCATGACAAAAATACACAGCCAGCTCAAAGTCAGGCATTAGATGAAAATAGATAAGCTCTCCTGCAGAAATATGGTAAAACTCTTCTATCACGTCCCTTATGTCAGAAGACAATAGATGGAAATCAGCAGGGCTAAGAACAGTGGCCAAGTGTGTAATTTTCAGTATAGACTGTTGTACTATTACTCTTGCACGTCTCTCTGCAGTCTGATTTGGACAAAGCACAGCTGCCAAGTGTGCAGTGCTGGGACAAAGCAGAAATAATGAAGTGTTACAGCCCAACAGGGAATGTAGGTTAAGGATTTAAACAGGCAAGGAGTGTGAAGGGGTGATGCAGAGCAGTCCAGCTGCCGGAAAAAGGAATAGGCAAAAGAGAAAGGTACCTGCAGTAATCATGTCAGAAGAGGCTACCCAGACCTACAGTCAGGACAGTGGCCAGTCAGGTATTATTATTTTGAAACCTGATTTCAGTTTAAACTTCAGAAAAGCAAAGCGAACAAATTCTGTTCACAGGATTGAACAGTGAATATGAAAAACACTAAAGTTATCTGGAAAATAAAAGGACAATGTGGGGCTGTGGATATCCCACAGAAAACTTTCAATGATGGCATTTAAATAATAATTTTAAAAAGCAAATAAGAAAGCCCCACCAGCAATAAAATGCATCAATGTATATTATATAAAACTGCAAGAATTACAGCGTAAAAAGTGATGACCTGAAATTATTCAAGCACCTCTCAAGATAATAATAATGCAGATCCAGTATGAGACAGTTAAAAGAATGAAAAAATGTTTACAATAACATCTCTAAAGATAGCAAGGCAAGGGGTATGAAAATATTTTTCTTTGGATCATTTAATCTGTGGAATTATTTCCTTTCTTCCTGTTAGAAATAGAATACTGAACTGAATGAAGCTCTGATGAAGAACTGAAAGAAAAGCAAGCAGGAAGGAAAGTAAGATCCCATAGGTAAATGAGTGTAATGTGGAGGGAAAAACAAAGATTCATATCTACAGTATTACTCTCCAGTCAACTAAAGGAAATGCAGCCTTTTTTTCTATCTCTGTTACCCTTCCCACAGCCCCAAGATTTAAACTGGGTTCCTGATAAGCACAAAAGTTGGATCCATTTGAAGACTCTGAAGTTATTGAAACTCAGCATTAAAAAGTTTATTTTGCCTATGAGTGGCAGCAGGTAAGAGCACTAAAACACATCACCCAAAAATTAAGGAACAGAGAGGATGAAAGTGAGCAAGACTGCAAAATAAAGCAAATGTGCTACTGCAGAATTCTCTTGCCTCATTTCATGAGTGTAATCACCCAAAGGCAGACACTAATATCAGGTTTAGGACATCAGAGTGGCACTTGCTGAACATGTCATAAAGTTTCAATGCTTCAATGCTTGGGCTTTAGACAGCTCAGCTACCCTCAATCATTATGCTCTGCTGAGAATTCCAGGAGAAAAAACTCAGCCTTTGCTGCAGAAGCAACAAGAGGGCAGCCTGCCAGATTAACTTTTAGAAAAACTGGGGAAAAGAAAACAAGGCAACAAAAAAAAAAAGCCAAATATAATTTGAAAGCTAGGATCTTGTAAAGATATAACTAAAGTACTTTGGATTTTTGAGCCTAGTAGTGGGCTAGAAAAATACTCTCTTGTTACAGTAAAGCTAAAGATGGAATTGGTTCAATTGGTTGCTGTAAAGGCATATCAAGAAACCATTTTTTAAAGTGTGCATTATTTTCATATGTTGGCATCTGCATTCATCTCTCGAAATGAACAGGGTGGGGCCACAGACACATGTAAGAAATTGAATACCCTAATTAGAATGGCAACTTATGATTAAAACTGTGATATAAAAAACAAATAAATGAAAATTATAAATATGAGCTGTTGAGAGCCATCTAAGAGGTAGGTATTGTTACAAGAGTAATTCAGACATTTTGCTGCCATATTGGAAGATCAGAGGTGTGAGTCCTCCATGTTCATCCTCCAGATCTTCCAAATAGTTCAGCATACAGAAATTGTCTGCTTTTAACATTGTTTGCAGATGTACTTTTGGCAGCTTTCATCTTCTATTTGGACTGATATGAATGATCTGAACCTTGGGAATGCAATTATACTCTGGGACAAAAATGTTATTCTCTCCAAATAAAGAACAAAAAGCTGCAAGTCAAAGATACTTGGTGACTTAACTTCTAAGTAGCTCTTTACCCCAGAAGAGAGGGCAAAGGAAGTTTTGATTACTCCACCCATTTTTGAGTTTTTGATGCCTTGTTAAGGCTGACCTAGAACAGAGACCAGACAGAGTTAAAGAATAAAGGAGGTATTTATTAAAAGGCTTCAATGGATCCACCTTGGGCAGTACAAGAGCCCAGTCAGTGCTACACCCCAGATGAACCCAAAATGGTCACAAAATGGACAATTGGTCATGAGGTCTCTCGTTCTTATAAGTTCTGGTCCATCAGCAGAGCTAATTATAGCCTTAGGTTATGGAGTCCCACCCTTCTTGTTTTTGTCTCTTGTCTACATTGTTTATGCCCTTGGGCCTGAAATTTTGATCAGTTGTCCTTGGTCCCAAGCTAGAAGAGGAATTGTTTTGTCTAGCTACTCTGTGTAGAGAGCTTAATATGAAGCTCAGAACTACACGCTAAAGCAGTACAGAATCTGAAAATTCTAAAAGCTAAAACCTAAGGCATCATTTCTATGAACACATTCCAACATATTCAAGGAGTCAATTAGATGACTTCAGATTCAGTCTTACAGCACCAAGTGCCCATTAAATTATAGATTAGCAATTGTGTTATTATCATACTTGGTTTTTGGAAAAAGACTAACTGGAAAAAATGTAATTGAGCTAAATAAGTTAAAGCTACAGAATTTGCATTTCAGCAGTGGTGACTAGTCCCTCTGGTAAGGCAGGCAGGACACCCTCAAGTATTAGTATATTAGTAACCCCAGAAAGATGCCACACGTGTGACACTGCTGGGCTGTGTGTAGTAGAATCAATATACAACAGATCTGCCCAGAGCCTGCTTTCAGCTCACACTAAAATCTCTTTGGCCCAACAGTGGCAGAGGATGGAAACAGACTGCCAGAGCCAAAATGAGTAAACATGGCCAGTTCCCAAGAGCTGTCATCCCCAGAGTCCCATGGCTGCCTTCTGGCCAGCCTGCTGCTTCCTTAAAGCCAGACCTGCAGCCAATACTTGACAGTAGGGGACTGCTGGCTTCCCAGGAATAAGCATCACTTAGTGTATCACAGATCCCAGGAATTATCCCGCTGATCCACAAAGACTCCACAAGCTGTAGTTTAAGCAATGCTGCTTTTGACTATTCAAATTTCAAGTAGAGGGACTTCATCTTCCAGTGACCCACTAAGTTGAGAATTCTACTGTTAGTTTGATGGGACAACCTCTTTTTGGAGCAAATAGACAAGTGACTGGCCAGTTATAGTACGAGGAACTCTCTGGGGACTTCCTACCACATACCAGGAGCATATCTTCCATCTAATAAAAAGTATATTTCATCACTATAGCAGAAACCATGGCTGTAAAGAGAACAGCACAATTCCAGCTGCTAACCAGTTTGATGTCAGTCAGCCCAGCCCAGCAGAGAAGAGAAATCTGGACAACACAATACTGCTCCAGTTAGCAGCATCCCAGGCCCTAGCAGTGTATTTTCATCACTGAGTTTATTTCTACCATTCATATTCAGTTACTATTTTACAATTACCTGTATGCACTTTACCATATCGACTATTTGGGTAATGAATTCCAAACATTCATTCAAGCTACACTATCTATGGATGAATTCTGTTTGAGACACTTGGTTCTTTAGAGGAATAAAATGTTGAGAAAAGGCTTCATCCTGCTGGTGGATACTGGGCTCTTTTTCAGAGTGCCCACTGGGAAGAAACCAGTCCCTGTTAGCACTGAAACCAGTAATGCTGCAGTGAGCTCAGAGGCAGTATTTCTCTCTTCTCTGCAAGAATTATTTTCATAAGACAAAATTACTTCCTACTTGTGATGCTGGAATCTGAGAGTCTGTTCTTCATGGAAGAACCATACATGTGCAGCTCACAAAAAACCATAACTCTTTAGATCACTTTCTGCAATCTCCAGCTTCCCATGCATATGACTAAATATGAATTCAGTGCTACATAAAAATCTAAAAGGAACCCTCCTCATCATTCACAAGTGGGATATTAAAACCACTAGACATTTGAAGTTACAATACACTAGCTTTTTAAACTTGAACAATTTCTTTTACTGTAAATAGATCAAATTTGCTTAATAAAACAATTATCCTACATATCACTGATTTTCATTTATTTAAACAAAAATATTATTCCTTCCAGTGAAAGACCACTATGAATTCAAATATAATTCAAGTCTCCTTCTAACAACTGATGCTTTCTTTTACCTAAGGGCAAACATTAACATTTGAACACCATAAATTTAGTCTTTAATTCACGAAAAAAATGCACAGAAACTGTTTTACTAAGCAGTTGAAAAAAATCAGATTAGATAATAGAGCTGCTGGAAATGAGCAACATTATTCAACTTTATATTACAAATGCAGGCAGTGTTGTGTTGCTCAGGTAGCATATGAGAACAGCTTTCCCATTTAATATCTGATTTCTGCACCAAAATTATTTTTTTCCTTCTGGAGAAGGTAAAACTGAAAAAACACAAGTGCCTCCTACCAGTGGGAATCTCTGTCCCATCAAGAAAGAGGCAGTTTACTGCTGTGGAGTCAAGACTGCTCTTTCAGAAATGCTCCTTAACCATTCTCTTTTTTTTATTGTTGTTTGGATTATTGGTTGTTTTGGTTTTGCAGCAGTGGGCGGAAAGTAGAAATTCTTGTTGGGATGGGTAACAATATTTTCAAAAGTCAAACAAACAGTTGTGTCACCACATGGAATTGTACATACTAGGAACTACATTTATCTCATTTTCTTGAAATGTTCTAAGACAGCCTTTCATATCCACCATATCCCAGCCCCAAGAAAAGTTCAGCAGATGTTGGACAGAGTTGGAAGATTCTCCATAGCACTGCCATTCTGACCAAACATAGACTGGTGATAACTGAGGTCACACACCAGCCAGGAACCACAGCATTTTACCTGGCTGTCTGAATCACTATTGCTGAAAATAAAAGCATGAAAGAGAAGCAGAGGCCAGTGCTTTAAATTGATAGTCTCCTGCCCATACAGCTGGGGTGCCTATTTTGGTTTGCCTTTAGAAATGAAATAGGCTGATATGTTTTCAGTAAGTGGGGAATCAAACATACTGGACCAAAAAGTCAAAGTGAGTTGGATAAGTAAACAAAATATATCAAAGGAACTCAGCTCCTTGGCAGTGGTAACAGTGGATTCCAGTGGAGCTTGTGTCTGGAAAATTGGACTCCAGGGCCCAAAGGGATTAATTTTTCAAATTTATTTTACTTTCTTGTTGCAGATTTGGAACTTTGTACTCTTAGGTCTTCCACTCATTTTCTTTCTCCCTCTAAGAGCTGGATAACAGGTCAGGAAAAAAAAAGCTGAAAATATGTACTAATTACACAGTAGATTGAAAAACTTCCTTTCAACTTGGTACTATAAATAGGAAAACAAACAGAGCTATTGACATTAGTCACTATCAGAAAGTAGCTGATTATTCCACATATACTGTTTTTAACAACTGTATTTTAAACTCAAAGTTGCTTCAATATACAATGACCTAAAAATTTTGTGATGTTACTATTATGAAATGCTATTTCACAGCATTGCAAAGCTACCTACAAACACCCCTAAAAAGAGAATTTGAGCCCTTACATACTGTGAGGCCATTTACTAACAAGGGCCTGATAATAATATCCTTCTGGGACAGAGTGCATTGTTTTGGGAAACCAGTAATCTTTAATTCAAGCTATAAATTACAATGACTCTTGGCATTCCATCAAAGTGAAGTCTTTGCAAGCATAACATTTTAGGTTTTTTTTCCTCTTGCATCATTAAAAGAAACAAACTCAGGATCCTCTGCCCAAAAGCTAATCTAAAGAAACGTGACAACTTTCAGATAAACAATTTCTAGAGAAATGCTCAAAGGTTCAAGTATCCTTTTTAGTCTTTCATTTGAATGTCTAGGCTTCTTTAAGCCTAAGCAAGTCTTACTTTTAAAGTGGGGTTTTACTGCTAAAAACCCTCTCTATTAATTTTATAGAATCATAAAACAGTTTGGATTGGAAGAAATCTTAAAGATCATCTCATTCCAATCCCCCTGCCCTGGGCAGAGACACCTTCCACCAGACCAGGATTTAGTGGGCAAAACCAGATTAAGTAGCTAGAATACCAAAAGAAATGTTTCTCTCTGATGACTTCATTCAGCTCATCTAAAGCAAAGGGAAAAAAAAAAATCATTTATTTCACTGTATACTAAATACAGCTCTAAATGAGTGCAGGTTAGCAGATGAAAGTCTGGTTACCTCAGAGCAAAAACAGTCAAACTCAAATCCTACTGCTGACATTTTTTTAAGTGTGATTTTTTTAACCCAAGTTCAGTGAAATTCTTTATTTATTTGCAGACAGCTCCTTTCTCATCCAGAGGTATTTTAAGGTAACTCACATCATTACATTATGCCAATTCTCTGTCACAGACATAATTCGTTCTGATTTGACTGAAATTTTAATCAGCTGCCAGGAGAGCAAGTCCTTCACTGGTGGCATTCAAAATCAGCTCTAATACCCGAGCTGCCTTGGGAATTAGAGCTGACATTATTGTTATAGCTCTGAATGCTCATACAATGCATTTTTATTTTGCACAGCTGAAAAAAAAAACTAGCTTTCTATGCCTTGAAAATTAACAGAGAGTAATCTTATAAAACAGTTACCAACTGTATTTATACATAAATGAGTGAAGTGCTACACGTAGATAAGCAGCAACTTGAACCTAGCTGAGAGGCATTCAGAACAATAATTACATTAAAAATCGTGTATTTAACCTAAACCAACCAGTTTTAGAAAGTTTTATTTGAAGACAACATATCCTGTTCGGGGTACAAAAAGGGATGACTGACACAATACAGAGTTAAAATAAATTTTCTTTTTCTCATTATTTGTCAAGCTTACTTGGGTACTGATTGTTATAGCATAGAACTACCCCCAAACTGGATTATTGAACCCTTAAATGCAACCAGAAAGATGCCCTTGAACTTCCACTCAGAGTCAGGCATGAAACTGTCAGTCCAGGAATTTTTTAAATCTAAGCTTTTATACTGCACAAGCAGAGAATTTGTGAGACAAAATACAGCTTTGTTTCCAAATCTCACATCTGAAACTTCTGCTCGATTGTTGAAAATGCTGATGGTAAGTGTCCTGTGCATGCATCTGTGGCTTATCACTAGAAGTTACAGGGCTGAGTCGGCCTGACACATGCCCAGTTTCTTTGTCTGATTAACATATTTCACACCTGCTGCCCATGTACCTGCACAGCCTGAATATTCTATAACCAGCATGCACCTATACTCCTGACTTTAAAGATATTTTCTGCTTTGTCTCTCAATTCTCATCTTTCCACAACTGCAAAAAGTAGAATCCTGTAAAGGTGAAATTAAGCACTTCATGGAAGTGCAACTTCACTGTCTGCAATTTTTAGGAGCAAATATACTTATTATAAAGGGGAAAAAAAAGAAAAATAATCAAAACCTCCCACCATATTCAGAGTTAAGCCCTGATAATATTTTGTCACCCCCTTTATTTGGTACCAAGCCCACTATAAAGCCATTCTAAAAGGAAATGTAGGGATTTGCTTGGGTTCTCACAGGTACAAATCATAAGGACATGGGACATATGTGAAGGAACTAAATCATTCCTTCCTGAAATTCTTAAATCTCCAATCATGTTTTGAAGAGAAAAATTAAGAACAATTAGGCCATATACTCAGTCTCTGAAATGTCTAGCTTAGTGTTGCAGCAGCATTTCTTAGAAATACTCAATACAGCCATGCAGCATGCTCTTGTAATTGGTTTTTAAGTACTAGATTTTGTTCATACATTTTTTTTCAGTGATTTATTTAAAGCAGTTGAAAGATACAGCAGTGGTTTTGCAGTAATGAAAATTCCATTTCTTGTAGCACTTGCGTCTTGGCTCCATAGCTGCTGATTTGCTCCAAAATATATTACATAATAAAATGAAATTTCCAGACAGAAGTCAGTACTTTGCTGCTAGATATATATCAGGGAAAAACCTCTTCTACACATTGGCTGCTAATTATATGCTATTGGTTCTTGACAGAAATACTTTCTGGATTACATGTTTTTGTTCTTATAAAGATATTTAGAGAAGACTCTATAGCATACTTCCATTTTATTTTCCACATAAATCTATCCATCTATTCCTGGGACAAAGTGAGACTTTATAATGAGCAAGTAAATTTGGACTCCTGTTGGTATTTATTTTTTTTACATTTTTTCTTAAATTTGACAATTTGAGGCTTAAAATGAGGTTTCTGAGGAAGGCGTACATTAGAAATAGAAAAACTAGCTGCCAGAATAATCTAATATTTGATGGTGGAGCAAGGAAAAATTACCATTTCTAAGGAAAAGTGGTGTGTAGTATTCAAACTAAATACTGAATCCATGTGAAATTCAAGATTATGAACAAGTGATCTACTAATTCTTTGTTTAACCTGACCAAATTTTGTATATGAAATGCATGTACAGTTCAGGGGAAGGGGAAGGAATTCCCAATTTTATTTAAGAGGAAAAAAAATTAGGTTTTCAAAAAAAACCAGTTACACTGATCCCAGAAATTACACTATTTTAAAAAATATGTATCAGTGGATATTCTAATAAGTAACATGAAAAATCTTGGACAAATTAGGGTCAATATAAAGGTATAAGGTCAATATAAACCATTGTGTAATAATCTGATTAACTGTATGGAGTATGGCAGTAAAATATAGTAGCCTATATTCACTGCAGAACATTGTCTAGTGAAATCACAGATTTTCAAACCAAGAAGAAGATCAAATCCAACTTAGATAATCAGATTCTTTCTGTGTGAGATACAAGTTTAGCACCACATCCTATAGTTTACTAAGGGGATGAGATGCTGGAATGCTGAGAAGTGAATAAAGAACATACAGTCAGTCCACTCCTTTACACTTTTTCTCAGGAAAAGCAGTTAAATCAGACTATTTTCATTTAGGCCTTGTCTAGCAGCTGAGTTAAAATATACTTTCAAAATTAATTTAGAAGACAAATATTATTGATCAATGTGCACTCATCCATATTCTTGAGTAGTTTAAACCTCCAGCTGTTCTAAATATAGAGAGATCGGACCAATTGCTATCTCTTTGACTAAAGTATTTTATCAAGTGATAATCTCCCTCCTTTGATTTGTATTTGGTAAAGAAACTCTATCCAGTTTGTCAAAATATCACCACTTGGAAAGGCATACAAGTCCTCAGCAAAAAATGCAACAGAAACACACTTAAGATATAAAATGTCAGTATTGCAATGCAAGGGATAAATGGAAGGGGTCAATCTGGAAAAAATTATAATTCAAGTGACCTTGTACACAAATGATAAAATTCTTCAGTGCTTTGTCTTTCACCTGTGTTAAGTCAAACCCTTGGTGTTACTGTCACCATGGGCAGCATTTGCAGAGCCCGGGGCAGGGCCAGGCTGTGGGGACAGTGAGGGTCCAGAACAGCCTGAGTGCAGCCCAGGCCTTGGCACAGCTGTCGCACAGCTGGCACAGCCCCAGGGCAGCCAGGCCAGGCTCAGAGAGGTGCTCAGAGCCACAGCTCCAGCACCACAGTTAATACCCCAGAGGACTTGTGCTTTGCACAGGAAACTTCCACTCCATGAAAGGGCGAATCTTTTTTGAAGAAGAAATTTTAACATTTTGGAGAAGCTGGTTGCTGGTGTGTTGGTTGGTGGGGGATTTCTTTTGTTTTGGTTTGGTTTTTTTGAGGCTCTATAATAAAATCTTTCAAACAAATGCCAGAGGAAATAATTTCTCCTTATCAGAGTCCTTCCTTATATCTTGCAACTCTCACCCACCTTTCCAGTTATGTCTCCAGACACCATTCTCACCACTATCAACTTCTAGCTCCCCTATCCTGCAGTGGGACACTGAGATCTACAGTTTAAATAAGAGATCAAACTGCAGCTGGATGTACATGGCAGCTTTGAAATAAATAAGGGAGACATTTTTCTATCACTTTTCACACACACACAGTTTACTTTTGCAGTACCTTAAGATTTTCCATAAACACAGGCTACCTTGAGGTTTTTTTGTATGAAACTAGGGTCTGATATTTGTGAAAATGGAGCTTTTCATAATAAGTATTAACAGGTCTATTAGTACTCTGACCAGGTTTGGAAAGATTATTTTTTTAAACCAACCAGAATCCTGGATCTCCTTTCCCCAAAAGTGGAAAAACTATTTTTAACTTATCTCTACTCCAATACCTCCTCACATCTGAAAAATACATTGAGCAGTCCACATGGTGTTCCCTGAAAAAATTCAATTTTAAACATATTTATGGGACCCAAATGTTTCATTCAAAACAGAATTAAAAGGTAAAAAACCCCACAAAGAGTGAGATTTTCCATGTGTGTCCCCAAACACTATATTTGATCATTAGTTTAAAATCTGAACTAAGAAAGTGGCATCTTATTTTGTGAAATCTCCAAACACCCCAGAAGGAAGAAGAGCCAACACTTCCCCCCTGGCCTTTTTAAATTTTCCTGTCACCCAGATTTCGCTCTGTAGACCTCCAATCTACAGCTGGCATAGCATTCCTTTTTTAGAAGTAAATATAGTTCACAGATGTAGCATAAAAATAAAATTTTACTTCCTTGTGAATGAGACAGAGGTGACCTTGCCAGTGTGTGAGGTAGAGTAAGCCCTAAGAACCTCAGTGCAACAGCTGCTGAATTACATACCTTCACATTCTTTACCTGGAGTGAGCATGGCTTTCCAGGAATCTGGAATGGACACAGGTGTTTTGCTAGAAGTAGGGATCTGCTTAGACCTCACCTCTGTGTTATCTCTGGCACTTCAATTAGCTGGACATTACAAGGGGACTCAACAGCCAGTTGCGGGTCACCTGGCAAAAAATGGGTAAACAAAAGGAGTAAAAGAATTTTCAGAGTATTTTCAAGACAGTTACAAAATTATCACAAGGCAAAAATTTGGCAAAATACAGACTTGGATCAAAACTTTTCAGATTCGCAAAAAGCAAGCTGCAATTATAAATGGGGGAACAAAAAATAGATAGCTGTGAAAGAAGGAAAGAAATCCCCTAGATACTGAAGATGGGGAGAAAATGTAAGAACTTATTTTGTAATTTAAGAAACTATAAGACTGGACATGCAAGAAAAGCTAACTGAATGCAATCATACATGGCTGCATAGTTTTTCCCCAAAATTACACAAAGCTTCCCTCAGAGCAAGTTTTAGGACCTATCTTGAATTTCAGGAGTAATTAGTTTTTGATAGGCCTGATTTCTTCCGGATTACCTCCAAAACAAGAGATTAAGAATTATGTGGCCCATACACAATGCATTCAACAATTTTTCCTCTTAGATAAGTAATAAAAAAGGCTGAGATAACTTCTTACTGTAGTGTTACCTATTGACTTTTTAAGTACCAGTTCTTTGGTTTGTTTAAGTAGTGCAACAGAAACCACAGATCTTTGTTAAGTCTACAGTCCATCTTCTGAGCAACTATTTCAAGAACACATGCCAATAATTAGCTGAATATCTACTGTATCCTAGAGGCTGTAAGAGGAAAAAGAATCCTTCAGCTGACTGTAACAAGTAGAATATTATGAAACAAATAAAAATATAACAAAAGTCTCAAATAGGAATTTTATGGTTATGAATCAATATTTTTTTGCATTACAAATTCATCATGATTGCCAATAAATATTTCCCAAAATGCCCTAGAGGCAAAGTATTCAAAGGGCCTAAGGAACGTAGGTGGCCTAATCAGGTTTGAAAATATGACTTAAGTTAGTTTGTTAGCTGGATACTTTTGAAATTTTTTTTTGTCTTCTACTTTTAAGGTACATCTCATTGATAACTGCATTAACATCTTATACTTCAAGTAAAACCTCTTTGGTTAAGTAATCAAATTCCTTCATATTTTGTAGTCTTTGTCTAGAAGATTTCCCAATTCTTTATGATTTCATGTAAAAACCATGTGTACTCACATCCAAAAGATGGAGTACATGCAAGACAGTTCACTCAAAGGTACCACAGATTCTATGAAATACAAAGTTATCACAGGTACTTGAAACTCTGGTTTCATATTAGCCCCTTCTAGGTGACCTTATCCCAACTTCCCAGGTCAGGTTTTGAGTCCTGCACATAATGTACCTTCCAGGAATGTATGTATAAAGCTCTCATTTTGGCTTCACTTAATACTCATGAATTGTGTTACTCAGAATGAGTCAAGGAGATGTGTACACAAGCATATAATTTGCTGATTTACCATCCCATTTCCTTTTTTCCCCCTTTGAGCAAGCCTGTTAGTCCCCCGTTTGTCTTTCCAGAATTGCACATATAAGCAACATTGAAAACAACAATACCCTCAACATCTTCTTCCCTGTGTCCCAATGGTTCAGTTCAGTTCTTGGGTAAAGTCCCTTTTCCAACATATCTGCTTTATTTAAGGTGTAATTAGAAGCATGAGGCAGCTTTCCCCAGTTAATTTTAAAGCATCTGGCACTGACCACTACTTGCCTTCTGTATGTCAATGTATATGTTCACAAAATTAAAACCAGACTAAGATAATCCTTGCCCAAGCAAAACGCCAAATTTGCATTCCAGAACTCATAAGAAATCTACATCTACTTCACAGCATAGGCATCCTCATCCCCTCATGGACCTCTGTCTCTATTACTATGAAAAAAGAAATTAAACCAAAGGCAGCAAGTAATAAAACCAGTGGATGGATGAGAGAGCAGCCTGCTAGTGACATTCCTTTGCCTCTGCTCCATTTTTTCCTCTGTCACATTGATTTATGCAAGCGGTGACAAGAAGTAGAAGAAAAAGCATATAACCAGCATCCCTCACATCTGACAGAAATATTTTAGTTATACTAGGCCCTGAAAGAGGGAGTCTACAATCTTGGGGTATAATCATACATTTTATCTCTTCTGCTGTGTAGTACACTCCAAAGGAAACAGTTTGCTCCACTAAATAGCTTATCATGCACACCTGAACTTAATTCATATCACCACATCTTCACCATTACTTCTTCCATCATTTAATGAGTTCCAATTAGAACTGTCCAAAAATACAAAGACGGGTGGTGACACTAGTGCAGAGTCTAGGCCTAAGCACAGACATGGCTGTTCAGAACTGCCCCTCTCATGCCCAGCAGGGCTGAGGGAAGCTGGCACAGCAGCTCCCACTGCTCCTGAGGGGCTCTGGCAGTCCGGACCAGGGAATTCCTCTGCCCAGCTCCACTGCTGCCCACCTTGCCAGCCAGCTGTGCCACATCTACACCCTCTCCAGCACCCTCCTGGGTCTGCCAGACAGCTTGAGGTTGGTCTCCAGTTTTATTAATGAAACAAATCATAATTATGTAAAAGGTAGGGGAAATCCCAGGCTGCTGATGTTGGTTTATATTCAGTTAAGGGCTGGAACCTTGCTGAAGGATATTCACACCTTGTTGCTCTCCCAGAGCTGGTGCTGTTCATCTAAATTACACCACAAAGAAACAAGTTTTCATTGTCCATCTCACCCATTCCCTTCTCCATTGATATCTGCAAGTTCTATTTAGGTCTCAGGAGGTTTTTATGGGCAGGAATGAAAAATGTTCCCAGGAAAGTTGCAAGGTCACATTTGCCCCAGGTGTCTGAGGGGTGGCCGCCATGAGGGGAGGCCCGGCCGGCTCCACACCACCCCACAGCCAGACAAGCTGAGCCCTTGGGGAAGCTGCTGGTGCCTCTCTGAAAGAGTAGGTAAGGGGAAAATGCCCCAAAGGCAGTGAGCAGTAAGAATAAAAGTGGGGTAAACAGCCCTGAGATCCCCAAGGTCAGAGAAGGAGGGGAAGAGGAGGCAATCAGACACACCAGTGTGGCTGAATCAGAGGAGGCAATTCAGACACACCAGTGTGGCTGAATGTCGATCCTGCTTTTACATGGGGCATTGCCAATATATTACAAAGAAATCATAAGAGGCTCACTGCACAAGAGGGTCATGGCCACCCTTGCCACCATGAGAAACCTCACTAAGGCACCCTTTGTCTCACTAACCTCCCTTTGTCAGACTGCTCTAGAGCTCTGCTTCCACCTCTCTCCAAGCACAAAAGACTGCTGCACACCAGGCCCTGTCCCCTGCACACATTCCTCCTATAACCTGAGCCTGTCTCTCGCTCATGTACCCGCCACGCTTACTCATCTCCTCTGTGGGTGGTGGTGTCAGCATTTTGAGATGCCTGGGAAATAAATTACAAGTTCAATTTTGCCATTTCAAAGGCAGCTTGCCTTGCAGATGTTGCTGTGTTCGTGCATCTGTGCATGCGCTCAGATGAGCGCAAGGCCTGCAGATGGGGGTGATGGACAGAAATGAACCCAGAGAAAACTTCCAGGAAAGAATCACACAAACATTTTCTCAGTATATAGTTCTCAATTAAAAAAGAAAAAGCAAATGAACCAAAAGAAAACCCCCACCAAAACCACACAAATTAATTACTTTCTCAACAGGCTTTACTATCTCAAAGATAGAGATTGGGTTGAATTCAACTACTGAGTTAAAAAAAATCAGTCTCTAATTTGAATAATTGTTGAAGAGCAGATTATCTAATGATATTTCCATAACCTGCACTATGCATGTTGTGCAACTTCTCATTGCATATAAACAAAAATCTTTAACTTAATGTTATCCTTTTTATGAGATAAATTGCTAAGATTGTCTTGATAAGCAAGTTCTGTGATATAAAGTTATAAGGTAAATAACTATCCAGTCCAATTTTGGCATATTTCTTAGCTATAGCACAGGTAAGCTATAAGCCATGTTTATCTGTTTGGCATTCTGTCTATCCTGGTGGGAGATCCAGTATCTGCAATCTCTGCTCATCTGTCAAATCCTCTCAGCTGCTCCTTGTATGTGCTTGCCAGAGACGTCTTGTGTGCTGTGCCCTGCTGAGGCTCCCTCCTCCTCTGCACCAGGCTGGCTTCCAACTTATGCCTCACTATGCCAACTGGAGATCTGCCTAAGCAGCTCTGTTTTGTTACTGGTCAATGTCCATGAATAATACCACTTCACATCATCTCACTAATCCAAAAGCCATCATTACTTAAATAAAGCACAATCAAGACCTAATAGCAGGCCATCCTTATGCTGCTGGACAAGTCAAAGCCAAGTCAAGGAAAAAAAATACCAACCTAAGGAAAAACCTGCAGCAATAACTACAAATAGAATTTACCAATGTTTGAATATAAGAAGCACAAAACAAACTTAGGAGGATAAGAAACACCCTCCTAATGAAGTTTCTACTGGACAAATTTTAGTTTTATTCATGATGATGTGAGTCTTTGGCAATTCTAGTGTTTTCCCAGATAGCCATTCTGCATTTGCCCTACTGGAGCCAAGATCAGCATCTGGCCTCTGAACTCCATTCTCTCACTTAGAAGCACCTGATATGAAGTATTTATTTTATTTTAGGCTTTCCAACTTCCTACTAAATCTTTTCTGTTTGGGGCAAATTTATTCCTTGGATATCACTTAAGTTACTACCACTTCTTTCCTTGGTGATTAAGATTTGTCTCTAGCAACAGAAATAAAGTGTGCTAAACCAAATCTGAACAATACTGATGATATTTTAAAAATTTATAATTTTAATAGGCTCAAGAGTACTAATACTGCCCTTCCTAGTATTCACCAGACATCCCTATTGGCTCTAGCACACAACCCAGCCTTTTACCTTACACAGAGATATCTATAGAAGCTGATAGACTGAAGAAGCTTCTCATTAAAAAAAAAAAAAAAAAAAAAATTGACCCATCTGGGACCACTTTGCTATTTTCAGTTCTCCAGCTTTTCACTAGAACCAGAGTCAGTTGAAAGAAAGAACTTTCCTTCTCTTGTTGAAATTCAGAAACATATAAGTCAGCACCACTGTGGTTCTAATCTCAGCTTTCAGCTTGAGGAGCTGAACTGTGGTCACTTGTTCTCTGTAACTACCAGAGAATTCAGGAAAACTGTTAAGATCAAATTATGCCTTTTCAAGGGCAGGCAACTCACATGGTAATGTGCTGAGCCACCACCAAGGAATGCTCTGGATTCTATTAATACAAGGGCAATTTTGTAGCATTTTCTCTAAATATGTAGCTTTACAAAAAAGGCCTTATTTTCATGCAACTAGCAGAGGAAAATGTGGTTAGAAGCTTACTGGTTAAGTATAGTAACTTTGGCTTGAATAAGAGGAAATTATTCTGGAGTTTTTAATTTAGGAATTAGCAGTTAGATCATAAAATGGGCTACTGGTAAACACTAACTATTGAGGATTAGAATATTATATATTTGTTTTGCTATTGACAGCAAGAGACCAGTTCACTAACAATGATTACAATGATTAGGCTTGCTTACATTAGGCATGCCTACAATGATGAGACTTGGAAGCAGTTTGAGGTGTGTGTTCCTGAGCATTCATTTGCATCTTAATTTTTTCTGAAAGTTTTCTGCATTCATTTACATCAATAAAGGATAAATATGGAAAAAAAAAGCCTGGAATATCATTTTAACCTAGCAACACCTAACAAGCTCTTGAAAACAGGCTTTTAAAGCACGTATCAGTTTATTATAAGTGTTTTGACAGAAAGTTTCCAAACTGCTTTCTCAACAGCTTGCTATCATAGAAAAACTCCGTTATATATACTGACATGCTTTAGATAACCTGGAAGGAGTATTAAATTTCTTAAGTGCATATTACACCAGTACAGCTTTTCTGTGGCTAATCAAAACTAGAAAGCAGTCATAACAAATCTGCAGTCAGTACGAGGTGATTCAAATTGTTCACCTAGAAAAACAGTTTCTTTTTGCAGTTCAAATTCTACAGTGCTCACAAGAACTGTGAATTGTCTCAACTCCACTGTGTTAAATACCAACCCTCCCCTGCTACACACAGGGCTCCAGTGTGATTTCACTGTGTGAAGATGGCAGAATGCTTTGGCCTTGGGAAAGGGACCTCTGTTTCTCAGGCTGTGTGTGTTACTTAAAATATGCATGTAACATATTGGAATTACTCTGGATAATTTTCTGAAAACCGTAGTTTAATGTTGGCATTAAATGCCAGCAGATGCTGGCAAAAATTAAAAGAAAAGAAATAAACAATCATTCAACACTGACTAGAACTCTAGCAAACACATTAAAACTGCTACTAGTGATCACCTTCCACAGAAGGATGTTTCATTATCACACTATGTAGGCCAGTTCAAGAAGTATGGTATGTTTTCTGAACAAGAAAAAATTTAAAGGATTTAGAAATTTCAGCTTTGATATGAGTTGCACTAAATGTGAAAATTAAACATTATAATAGAAAAAATGGTCAAATAATTTCTCAGTGTTTCTTATAATTCAAGAAAACTGGCAGTCACACGAAGTAATCATTCAATAGATTTAAAGTTAAGAATAGGAAATATTTTTTCACATACTGAATCTTGAAATGGTAGTATTTATAACTTTAATATTTTAAGTGCAAATATGTAGATTCAAAATGAATCAAGCAAATTAGTATAAAATAGGTTTGTCAGCAGCTTTCAAACATGACAGTAGAGATGTTCTGAAGAGGAAACATCTTCAACAGCAAATTTCTTTACACTGGGACAGAGCACTGAAAGATGTTCTTACACACCTCTGAGCTTCCACTCTTGGCCACTCTCTGGGACAGAATAAAGGGTTAGATGGATCATGGATCTGACACTTTACCTGTGTTTCCATTTTATGCAACACCATATGAATACAAAAAAAGCATCCTACTGCTTTCCAAAGATAACAGAAAAAGCATTTGCATGATGCAGTTTTTCCAATAATCATACAGGATTTAAAATTTAAGTCTTTAACTTAAGTTGTTCTGCCTCTGGCTACTGTACGCTTCCTCAATAGACAGGAAATCATCTCTAGTTCCTGAAAGGAACACAAGAAAGGTCCTCAGAGCAGATAGAGTTTCAGAATGGAAAAAAATGAGAATTACCAAATCAAACATTCAGTTTCCTGTCTTTCGGGAGCCTCGTGCCTCACTGTATAATACAATATAAACATGAGCTCTGTTTTTTCTCAGCATTTTCATTTCAGTTCATAATAAAATAAATCTCCTTACTCATATAAAAGAAATCAAATTAAAATGCAGCTGACACGTTACTTTGGAAATTTGTTTTATGCCCATGATAAATACAGATATGAACATGTGCTATTCTATTTTCATTCAATTCCATTACTTGTAAGAACTGGTTCAAGCAAGTGATGAGCCATTCACACTACAAGAGTCAAACATACAAAACTGACATTACAGAAACTGTCAGAAATTTGTTTATTCTGCCATGTCAGTCTATGGCCTGTTATCTCCCACACTATGCACCCGGCTCCAGGAGTTAACCAAAGCCATCAGAAGAGCTGTAGGGAACCTCTAAAAAAATCCCAGGACTTGGGACTTGCTAAGAGGAGTCCTACCATTTCAGGCTGATGGAGCAAAGCAGAAGAATTGGCAATGGAAGATCCCTGGCACTGCCTGGGCCAGGAATGAGGAACACAGTATTTTTCAGCTGATTTTCTATTTGAGGATGATGTGGTCATGCTACATCTCTGTGTCCATCAGAGGGGTTCCCTTGATTGCTCCTGTCCCTGGGAACAATGACTGAAGGTTTTATAGGCAGCTCCAGAATGCAAAGCCATAATAGGAAAGACTGAAATTGCTTCAGGCAGAGGGAAGAGGTGGTTCTTAGCAGCGGGCTAAAGGGAAGATATTTTCTATATTCTGAAACTTGAAAATAAAATCCTGAAAAAAACCCTAAGTACTTGAATTTTCAAGTCACATCAATCTATCCGAAGAAATTTCTGTCACAGAGGAGCGGAAACTCCTTCTCTCTCTCCTATCCAAGAGCAGAAATCTTTCCTTCCTCATTCTTCATTCTCTCCTAACCTTGCTGGAGAGATTAACCCTTCCCCACAGGGACAATTTCAGTTTAACAACTTGCTTTTTGATTATGAAGCACTGGTGGCTGTACTGGTGACTTGTGCTCATCACTACCAGAGCAATGTGAAGTAGCTGCTTTCTCCAAAAGACAGAAGGAGGACGGAATATGGGATAAGCCATCTCATGCTTCAAAATTTAGAGACCTTTAGGGAATTTGTGGACCTAATACATTTGCCTTCCTTAGCAGATACAGTTCAGTATCATAAATAATTAGGAGCAATCTGTGCATCATATCCCATCATTAGGACTGACCCCACTAGTAAACATTCCTCTTTGTTTTTACAGCTCACTTAATATTCACACTTGATATGCATAAGAAATTTTATTCTTCTTTCGGTCTTTCGCTAAATTTTCCACAGTTGTATTGCATGAGATTTACACTGCAAAAATGCTGAAGCTGTGCTGAGGCAGTCTTTTCTTTAAAATAAACTCCTTGGTTTTCTTATTTTTAAAATCAAACAACTTCAACATATTCAGGCTGTCACTAAAATAGTTAAGCACCCCTAGGACTATAATGCTTGCCCAGACAAATGCACATTCCTGTCTGTAGAGACCTAGCCGGAATGTCTAGCATCAGAATTTCACATTTGTGCAGTCACTTCTATTTCACATACTAAGCCACAAACCCATTCTGGTTGAAAACAGCAGAAAGTCTGTTTTGAATTAGGTGACGCAAATACAGTAGTAAGAGAAACCACAGAGAGCCCAGATGTATACATACGTCCACAGACATATAGGCAAGGCAAGCAAGTGGGAAAGGCAGGTATCACTTAAAATGCTTTCCAAATTCACCAGTTTAACAAACACGACTAATGAATAAAACAATATATTTACTGAACAAAATGCAATATGATGTTTTACATCTCCCTCTTACTGAAGCTCTATGAAGTAAGAAAGCAAGAGAAACAGGTAATCCCAGAGCGTTTTAATGAAGGTTCTTTACTACAGCAAGGGCTCTCTTCCTTTGAATGCACAGCTGCAAGAGACAGGACAATATGAACAACTAAGGAAGGCAAGCCTTGCAAAGAAGGCATTTAGACCCACAAGAGCCATGATCATTTACCAGAAAAAAGCAGGAGAAAAAAAATTATGGAGGCAAGAAATTAGAGAATATTGCACTTTATACTGTAGCTGCTTAAGAGAGCAAGATGACTGTCTGCATCAATCTCATTTTTAGACTACCTGATATTCTAGCTTTAATGTGGTGACAGAAACAAATGGATGACTTTTTAAATATAATTGTTCAATTTTTAAAGATCATGATTGATGATGTGATTTTATGTAAAAAAAAAGTTTGATGAGACTTAACCCATACCTGTGAATTGCACTAAATTATTTGATTATTAAATGAAATAACTAATTTATCTTAACATTGGGAATATTTGAAGTGACTTGTCACTCATCTAGTTCAGTTCTTTCCAGCACAGTTCAAGTCATAGGACATTGTTCCACCTGTCCAAGGACAAAGGAAGTTATGAATAACAGGTTACTGCCTGTAGAACCTACAACTTCTGCTGTGTTTTAAGATTTTTAAGGCCAAGAAAAATTGCCTTGTTGAGGTGATAAAACCTTGATTTACATTAAGGTAGTTCAGTAATTCAAGAAGGATTGGCACAAACACTAAAGTTGCATCTATTCACATACACACAGAAAAAAGGCAAACTGAAGAAATATTGAAAAAATAGTATTTCCACTCTTATCAACTTCTAAAACCCCACAGAACTCCTCTACATTTATAAAAGAAGCAATAAAATCATGCACATTATAATGCATAACTTAAATATGAATCCCACAGTAGTTATGTCAAATTGCTATTGTTACAATCAGCACCTGGCTTGGAAACAAATGAGAAATTGGAATCTTTTCTGTTCCAAAAGGTTGGCTACAAAAGCAACCACCTCTTTCATTCATCGAAAGGCAGACAGGATATTTGTTTTGCATCAGTACCAACACTACAGATACAAAAAAAGATATTAAAGCAAAGTCTAGTATCTCACTAAGGAAAAAAATATTGTGCAAAACATTTCTTGTTCTGTATCAATCCTCTAGATTTTTCCCTTTTCCCCCATGTCCAAATCTAGAAATTCCTTTTACTTGCATAGGTTTTCCCTTCTCTATTTTTCTATGGTACTTGCTATAAGCAAGCTATATTTAAAAATTAATTCTTCTCAAATTATTAATTATTCTTATAGATTCTTCAAATCCATAAGCAACTGATTTTAATTCACGTGACACTTTAAAGAAAGCCTGTCTTGTGGTATTTGACTAAGATGAGACAACATAGCAAAAGAGGAAATAACATACTATTCTTAAGACATACATACTTTGTGATAAATCAAAAATATTTCATCTTCAAATATCACTGTGGTACATTCACATACAGTTCATATAGTTCTTGCTGTCTTATTATTTATTTTAGAAGATAAATATTGAAGAATAGTGTGGGAAAAGCTAAGAACTAAAAATAATTAGTCTTTGTTGAAACAACCTTTTAGTAATAAATTTATCCAATTTAACCTGACAGAGGTAGCCCATGATTCAAAAAAATTGAAGTCTGCAGCATACAAAACAGGAGGGACAGAATCATTAAGTAGATTTTTACTCTCAGCCATTTTTTTTACTGTCTTTGCACAAGGTTTCTCTCCTGTCTCAAACTGTCAGATGGGGTAGCTTGAGAATGACATGTATGAAGGGGTTTCCCTTCTCTAACGTACCAACCATTCCATGTTCTCATATTCAGACTTAAAACACATCTAATAAATATCTTCAGACTGCACCTGTAAATAATCACTTCAAATGTGACTGATCTTTATATTTTATTCTTAACAAAATAAAACAAGCATCCTTGTAATATCAAGAACTTTGCTAAAAATCCTAAAGCGTTTTTAAAAGACACTTCCTAGTGAAAATAATTAATGGGATTTAAGCCTTAAGCAATGTCTTTAGCCCTAGCTCATTATTGCATCCAGACATGTGGGTCTTCTGGAAGATTGGGGTTTTTTCTTCACATTTTAATTTCTACATTTTAATATAGCTGTTGTATAAGCCCAATGGTATCAGAGTTTTATCATTCATACATTTGTGAATAATAGTGCAAATTGAGAGTAAATCCTTATAAATATAGAATATTTCTGGGACTTGTTGTATAGCATCCTTCATGCCTGAAAGGTCCAGAAGAATAAAACATGTGGGCCCAAGCTGCAAGCTTTGGTATACTTTCTCAATCAACAAAAATCTGTGCTGAGGGCAGGAAAATTATCCCAGATCTGCATTACAGCATGAAGTTTGCACCAAGACAAAAAGAATAGAAGAAAAAAAAAAGACAGTATTTATTATCAAACAACAAGGCAGAAATATTTAATGTGAATTCTTTTACCCAAAGACCCTAAGCATTTCTTTCAAATGATGTATTCAAAATGAAATGGATGCAAAAAAGTACCAGAGAAAATAAAAATTTTTTTACAAGAAATCACTACAAGTACTGCCCAATTCAGTCTACCAAAGCTGAGGCTAATGGAGAATACAATAATTTACCATCAATTTACCAAGAAATGGTATATTGCACTTTTTATGGTATATATAATTGTATATAAGTGCTTTTTTATGCAAATATATGATAAACTAGCCATAGATAAATGTAGCCAGCAAATTACAAGGCTCTTTTTAATATCAAAGGATGGACTTCTGGAACAATCTTTGAGTTACAGAAACAACTGAACTCATCTGAGATGAGTCCTGATAAATTTAAAATAGATTTAATTTTCTTCCTGTTTTACACATTTCTTAACCTCTCAAGTGTATGAATGCTTTTCTAATGCTTTAATGTTTTTCTTGCTTGATCTATGTTTTTTAGCATCCATTTTGTGTTTCATGATAGCATAAAAAATGCAGGAAACCGTATATAATGATATGACTGTCACTGTAATTTTGGTCTTGTGCATCTCAATGATCACATGGCTTTGATATGCCACAGTAAGTTTTAAAATGCTGCATTTAATGGTAAATGTGGTAAGCCACAATTGTAGAGCTTGGTAATGCTTACTTTGGCTTTGCAAAATGGGATATCAAAGAGGTATAAGATCAACTTGCCATATTTGGCACCATCAAGTTTAACTTAAACTTGTATCCTAGGTGAATGGACAGTCAAATAAAACCATGCCTCTGGAAATAGAAGGGTACTGTACATAAACTAGAAAAATTATTGGTTGTAAAGCAGTCTGGACTGAATATAACAAACTCAGCTGGCTCGAGCTCAGGGAGCTGTTTCTTTTGCTTCATAACAGAGCTTTTGTTTCAGAAGCTGGAGACCCTGTGTTTAGCCCAGCAACAAACTCTGAAATGAATCAACCATGTGTAGGTTTGATAGTGTGTTTACCAAGGCTTCCATGTGTGCATTATTTTGTCCTTGTACCTTTGCATGATGTGGCGCTGCCTCTGTACTATCCTGCCCTAAAAGAAAACTAAAAATAAACCAATGCCTTCCCCTTAAAATATTTTTAAAAGTAATTGTGCTAGAAAAATACATTTTTAATCATCCAGAAGACATCTATCACACTAGCTCCCACAAAATGATTGGTCCCCTCCATTCTCAAACAACTCATCATTCATTTTCCTCGTTTCTTGATGGTTAATGGGTCACACTCCATGACCCATTCTTAATTCCTTTTGTCAGTTTACCAGCATTTTCCTACTCCCATTGCCATTTTATTCTTCTTGAATGGACTAAACTACATTATACAATCCAAGTTTCCCATTTCAGGTCATTATTATTTTAAGGTAATTTCCAACTTAAACATACATCCATCCCAGGCATAAATATAACTAGTTGAATGTAGAAGTACAAGTCACCATGAAGAAAGATTGTATAAAGGCCTTTGTACCTTCAAATTTCAGCCAGTGTGTTCCACAAAAATAACTTCTGTGAAATCATTACCTTGGAGATGAAATAGCTCTGTGCTTGAAACATACTGTCTTACAGCCTGAAAATTGTGGTTTATAATAATTACTTAAGAACATTACTCAGGAACAGAAATACAATGGAAAGCAGGAATTTGTATCTACCCTATTCAAAATGCTTTTCCAGTACCATGACTTCATGTTCTTGACACCATCAGGAAGGGCTGGGAAGTTTTACCCTATACTTCTGATGCATTGATTTTCTTAGATTTATAGTGAGAAAAGGAACAGCATAATCTCAGCTAATGAAGACCAAATCATGTGCTTCTGATATCACTTATTGATGACTTAGATGGACATAAGTTTATTTAAGCAAGCACATAAATAAAAGTGGCATCAGGATGAAATTATACAGTGCATGCTTGAATTAAAGTTCTCTTACAGAGATATTTGTGTTTGAGAACTCAAGCTTGTCATTAGCCATCTTCCTTGCTCCTGATTTCTGAATACTTATTTCACAGTAGATATCGAAATACAAGAGAGGACAGGAAGTCTTCAGGATTTACCACAGCAGGAATTAGCATCAAGTTACAGGATAATAAGGAGTGATGAAAACTTCATGATAAACCATTCAGCTGGACTTTCTTTTAAAACAAATATTTAGTATTTTAAGGTATTTTCCTCAACTCAACACACCTAAATTGAATTACACTTGAAAATTCTTGTGATTGAAAAATAGACTGCCTGAGTCTGATGAGTTTCATTTTACAGACTTGGAAGAAGAGAAAAAATACAACCAAGAAATGCTATTTACAGGTTGTTTTTAAAATCAGCCTGATCTGTTTTATTTTACATAGGAATGTTGGGCTTTAAATTCTGGCATCTCAGGACTTTCTAACTCAGAGAATTTCCCCTTTTCAATTACTTAGTTCTCCTAGTCCTAGTTCTCACTCCTTGTTTCTTTTGGTCTAATAAAATATCTGAAAAAAACGCAACAGGGGTAAAAACTTGTCCTTTTGGTCTTCAGATTACCACAACTGTGAGATGAAGCTCCATACCTGGCACAGAGAATACATAAAGGTACATTTTTATGGCAGTTCATTTAAAGAAAGAAAAATCCAGCTGTCTTAGACTGCTCAAATGTTTGGAATGTTACAGACATGTTGTAAGATGCTGAAAAATCTAATGCAAATGAAATCTTGAAACATGGGTGATAACTGGAGCTTATAGTGACTCAGACTCACCATAGGAACACCAACAGCCATATGCTAAAAGCCAGACAAAGAGATAGACCCAGATCAGCTTCACAAGAATCAATGGATCTACTTTAGAGGAGACCTCTATAACCCTGGGTGACAGGGCAGGGAGCAAGCCAGCACATTAGGGCAGAACTATTTGCACCTTCCTCAGAATCAGCAGTTCAAAAACGGTTAAAGGGTTTCCATTCCTAAGCTAGGTTTCAGTAGAACCCAAACTAGAGCAAGGTTGCTTTTCAAGTTGACATAATGCAGATCTGTTTAAAAAGGCAGCTTTAGAAAACAATTCACAAACAATTTATTTCCTATCCTTAGTGTCCGTATATTCACATCCTGCCCCCATGTCCAGCAGTTTTCAAGCTTTGGATTACTACACATTCAGCAGTCCCTTTTAAAGCCTAAGGTGGCTTTCCTTGTCCCTTTATATGTAGCTACATGTCTGCTCCCTGCCTTAGAAGCATTTCCCAGGTCCTCTACAAACTCCCCAGATGTTTGTACTGAGCTATGAAAGCTCTACCAGGTGAGCATGCCCAGTAACACTCAGAAGCTAATCCCAGGGAAGCCCCAACATCCCTTCCCTTTGAAAAAGTTCACCTGAACTGAATAGACCCTCATCAGGTCTAGTTTCATCTTTTTTATAAAGTGTAGTGCACAATAAGCTATGGTCAAGTAAGTGGCACAATACACTTTTCATCACACCATGGATGCAATACAGTGCTCAATTTTTAATTTTAATTTAAAAAATATCTTCCTGCTAAATTTAACTTGCTTACTCTCACAGTATAGCAGGATGTTCTGTACCACCCAGCCCTCCTGCTTGTACCTCCTGGCAGTACCACAACAGTGGAGAAGCCTTAGGAGCTCTTATACAAGGAGCTCCACAAGGGTTTTATTTAATGCATGCTTGATCAAGAGCTCACTGATCTCTTCCCTATTCACTTAAAATGAGACTTTTTAATTTCGTGCTCAGACATTTGTTGGATGGATAAAGGAGCATATTTCTGTTGCAGGCCAATTTCCTGGTAAGGGAACAGCAGGGGAGGGTTTGTTTTCTGAGGCAGGTCATCTTTTCCCATGAAATGGCTTTTACTGGTATTGACAGTTTGCTGTTTTGTTGTGGTGGCTTTGTAAGCTCCCCAAACATAGGTTTTACATAGACCTAGGAAAGGCTGGCATGGACTTCAATTTTTACTAACTCTTGATGTTTAACAACTTTTCTTTAAAAAAACTATTAAAAACCTTGGATCTGAGTTATCTACCAAATCATGACCCTCAGAATACACAGTTTTAATTTGATTAAATAAAAGCAGCAATTTTAAAAGAAATTAAGATGAACACATTTTTTGAAGTGAGAGGTCTAAAAAGAAAGAGAGGAAGCAAAGCACTCAACATCTATTTTTGAGGGAATTGTTTCAAAAACAAAATAATTCCTGCATTTTGTGCTGCTGTCTTCTGAATAGAAAGAAGCCACTGTTTTACAAGCCAGACCATTTTGCCTTTGGGGAGGGGAAGTCAGGAACAGGGAAACTCCCTGTTGAAGGGACAGCAGCAACATTCCCATGCCTGCAGCCCATTCCTGTGGCTCCCACAGCTGGAAATTAAACAGAAAAAGTGGGTAATGCAAACTTGTGGTCAGGTTTCAAAGTTAGTAGATTGTACCAGCTTGACATGTTTGAAATCAAACTGTGCGTTCTCTCATTCTATTTTTTATTGTTTGATCAATGTAGGTGTCTGAAATTCTATGAATATGCACTGTGACAGTCTGTTACTGCTCTGTCCACCACCACAACTCTTAAAACATTGCTTGTGTTCCTCTTTCTCAATGCAGTTTGAGATGAAATCTTGCAATACAACTAAGAGTTTAAGGGTAAGCAGTATAAGATAAATTAGCAGATTCATTTTGTAGGATCATTTAAAGAGTACTTTTTTTTCCTCAAAAACAGTAAGTCCAGTGAGTTTCAGAAACATATCATAAAATTACATTTCTAAACAACAGGACAAGCTACCATCTCTTTGCCATTCCTTTTTATAATAAAGAAATAGATCCAGAGTTTTCTTGGGAATTTGAGACATATTCAAAGCAGATAACACAAATTCCTTACGGGCTAAGGTAAGCCATTGGGAATACAGGCCTTGGAGACAAAGCAGTTCTGATAAATGAACCCTGACAGAGACAAATAAAGTGACAGACCCACAGGCATCTCTAAAGGCAGCAGCTTTCCTGCCTGTGAAGCTTGCCACGAAGCATAACATGCCCAGGTATTTTCACCTGCCTGTTCATTACTCTCACTCCTGTCAAAATGCATCTCTCTTGCTACACTGTGGATGTTTTGTCATCCACAAAACACTCCCTTTGGGCTCCAAAGGCAAACAGGCCAAATTCAGAGCTCTAGCAATCTGACACGAGCCCACTGAAGTCAATAGCTGCACTTGCTTATATATACATGAAGAATTTTGTCTCTTAGAATGTGGGAAATTCTGACCTATTCAATTAGGTGCAATTTAGCACAGGTCTGTAGGAATTTTAAGGGATTACTTCAAACAGCAAAACTGCAAGACTGTAGCTTATCTCAGATACTATCTGGAGCTGCTCATCAGAGTTTTCGCATCAACACTTCATCAATCTCTTCCCCTTGCTGTTGGCAGTACAGGCATCACTAAATGGTGGACACTGAATACCCATTTTCATTTAGTCATTCTCCTTTCCCAAAGACTCATTTTCAGTGCTCTTCTCTCATTCACTGCTTCCTAGGGGTCTTTCCAGGTATTTTCAGTACCATAATCATCTTGGGTCCAACAGAAGAGCAAATGGAGAGAACTAATCATCCTTTTTGATTTTTTTTCAACACACCCACATTTCTCCAACTCAAAATGATAGTAATGTCATTCTGGTTTATACTTGTTTTAACACCATACAAATGCCCAAGAAATATATATTGATTCTACATTTCCTATATAAACTCCCCAGTTACAATCACTGAATTTAGAAATGTCTAGCTACTTTGCTGTAGCTGGAACTAGTCCTAGGAGAAAAAAGACACAGATAAATATAAACCCCAGTGAGGTGCACATATATTTAGATGCTTAAAAATTAGGCACCTGCCAAAGTACTAGAAGGATCATAATCATAGCTGGCTTGCAGATGTGAGAATAAATAAAGATCAGAAATAGTATTTGTGGTTAAGATAGGTTGGATGTTTTTATCTAGAGGAAACTAAAAGACAAGACTGCTATATATCATCTGGAATGAATTTTGAGCCTTTTCCATACCTAAAAATAAAACCAGATGTATAAAATCCTATTGGCATAACAAAACTCAGCTTTGGAAAAGCTATTGTCTGCAAATGTGATGATCCTTAAGTCTGTCTTTAGGAGGACTAAGGGATTCTGAGCAATCTAGGGATGATAGCAGAGTATCACATACATAATAGCCAATACTGGCAGTCATTTTTGCCTCTCCACTACTCATTCTTTTTTTCATATCTGATTATCATTTGGTAGAGAATTAAAACACTAAACCATATAGTAAATTTTGGAAAATTACTGCAGTCATCACCTGAAATCATACTGGGTACAATAAGTTAATCCTTAGTATAAAATAAACATTGCCTCCTATACATCACAATCTGAAAATGTACACTGTAGAGACTATAAATATATCAAAGCCTTACTTTCTCCAAAAGTATGAGAACCTGCAACAGCACTGCACCTGTCACAGACAGGTGATCTCTGGTTTTAATGTCTCACAGCACAACAAACAAATAGGCATATTTCCATCTTCAGTATTTTGGCCACTATATTTCAGGAGTTCTGCAACTGATTTTATAGTCTTTTCACACTACTACCTTCTGGAATGTTCAGATTTTTTTTCTGAATGATGTTTTGGTTTCCCAATCTTATTTCATGGCATTATGCATAAATTCATCAAAATGTTTTTCATTATACCCCTATAACTTTCATTCTGCAAATAAGTGAAATACTTACATTCTCATAATCCATGTCAAAATTACCAGAACAAATTTAATACTGAAATAAATTAATTTGGGACTCATCAGCATCACTGAAGATTGTTCTGTAGTACAACATTCATTTATTGCTATGATAGTCTGGTAATAACTCAATACCCTTTAATCTTGAGGGTCCAATCACAGGAGTTTTAAAATAATGGAGTGATGGAAAAAAAAATGTAATGGAACTTGGATTTCTTTAAGAATCCAGACGTGAACTTCCAGTTTCCTATCTTTTTTACTGCCTATTTTATAGAATTTCATTAAGATACAAATAAATAAGCTATATTTTAATCCAGAGTTTTATATTTTGTACCTTTTCATCTTCCTCAACCATCACGATAGTAGTAGACCTCGTTACTTTTTGCTTCAGACCATGCTGGCTACAAATGAATCTAATTATTTCATAGTTTGGGCAATGTGCCTGGCAGACAGCAGGGCTTGGACACCCACTGCTGCTTTGAAGATACATGTTGAAAGCAAAACTTGACATTTTTCTGATAAAGTTATTAATTTTCATTGTATTGACTAGAAAATAATCACTTCCTGGAAAAAGATCAGAATATGGGCAGCTGAGATTATTACTGACGGCAATAGAATTACTGAAACATTGTGAGCATCTGTTAAATCTGTTTTTAAGTGTTAAGGGGAAATGAACACTACTAAAAGTGAATGAAGTAGAAATGAACATATTGATCATTTAGTCTAATACACATTATAGAGAAAAAAGGTGTATCACAGTTTCAAAATAATATCAGGTAGTAAAAGGTGTATGCAAAGATTTCTGCTCATCCTGCATTTGTTGATTCCTTTTTGAGTCTCACAGAGCTGCTATATTCTCTGCTGTTTCTCCTAATATCAGATGAAAATATTTACTTTTTTTTTTACATTAAACAATGAAAAAATAGTATTCTTGACTTGCCTTTTCAAATCCATACAAATTCCCAAGCAACATGCAAACACACCACCTCAGAGAAGCATTTTGTGCTCTGCAGAAATCTATGCCCACAGACAGGAAGCTTAAGGCAATTTGGGAGTTTTAGTGCAATCCCTTTTTTCACTGTCCCCTCAACGACTCAATGCCTTCTGGCAACTGCTGTTAACACACCCAGCCCACTGGGCTCCTGGGACTGGTCCCTAAGACTCTGTAGGGACTGTGTACTGCCTCGCATTTCAAAAGGGAATGGTCAGCCCTGAACAGGGTTTTCAAATCTTAGGCAATTAAAAGGCACTGACTCAAATTAAAAGCTTTTTTCTGTGCCTAAATTTTAAAGCTGCTACATGTAACTCAACCACTTTCTTCAAAGGGGTTTCTTTATTTTCTTGGATAAAACTGGATTTGGTCTAGAGAAGATATATTATATGGCATGCTAATTATTGCATGTGATTCAGTTTTCATCAGCTTGGACTACTAAAATTGCCATTATTTGATGAACTGAGGTGGATAATGAGAAATATTTCAAGTCTGAGACCACTCATATTCCAAGGCACTCGTCAATTTGCAACCTCTGACTTCTCAGAGAGGATGTACCTTTTTGGAGGAAGGAGTTAAATAAAGTGGGACTTCTATATTCATTATATTATAAACCACTAATGTATTTTTTCTTTTATTATTAGTTAGATGCACTTTATGTTGTGGTCCTCATCCTCTCAAAACTGTACAGGTATGAAATGGAGCCTTCTGAGGCACAAGGCCTCCCTGAAATGTTACCTTTGCTCTTTCTATGTTCTTTCTTACAGAACAGGATACATTTTCTTCTACTTCAAAGTGCTGTAGCAAGCGATCACTTATGAGGTTTCTATGCATATGAAGAGGAATTACAGGATTATCATGGCTGGAAATAAATTCATTAGCTGTTAGAAATTCGCCTTCTTAACTCTCTCCACATCTTAACTTCTTCTATTTAAAAGGAACTGTGAGGGTGGTAGCATTAATGTTGCCAAAAACTAATAAACATGTTACAAGTGTGTGACACATGCAGACCATTAGTCTGTGCCTGCAGTGCCTCCTTGTGTATTAGATAGGCCACCAGTGCTCCCCCAACACAAAACAATGCCACAAAACAATGCAGTAGAGGGACTCTAAGAGGCCTTTTTTACTTAAACATCCACGTTCATAATTTGTCCCAAGTCACAATTAAAAATGGACTGTGGTATGTAGATATTGGCCCACTGCTTTGAGTGCAACTCTGATTAAAGCAGAACTAAACAGGGACACTCTTTGATAGTATGATAAACAGTTGCCAATGTGAGTAACTGAGCCTGCCTACAGTGTCCCCTTTTAGCGCTCCCAGCCCATGAATTTGTTTCAATTGGTGTCCTGCAAAAGGAAGTTTCAGATAAAAAAAAAAAAAAACACACCAACCCCCCTACCAAAAAAAAAAAAAAAAAAAAAAAAAAAAATATCCCCACAATACTTTGGAACCAAAAAGATACCAGCAACTGAAGACAAATATTTGAAAGTGTTGCATTGCAAAACCGCAACAGACTGGAGTTTTAGTAGGCCATTAGAAAAATTCAGAAAGGGCAATCAAAATGAAGATTTCTGGCAGTTCTGGTGTGCAATAGCAATATGTAAAAACTAAACAGAAACTGAGAAATGGCATCAAGTATATGCATCTCATTTACAGTTGTCTTAAATGAGGAAGATTATGGTATCCTTTATGCATTCTATTTTAGAAGATGTAACGCTTATTACAGTAATTCATTTTTTTTCTCTAGAATGAAGTATAATTATGATTACAACAGGCGATGATTTCAAAAAGAAATTAATACAAATTAAAGAAATGCTAGGTTACTGTATCAGATACACAGTGTAGTCCTACAAAATACCAGTAGGTGAGCCTTGGGACCTTGGGGAGTTTAGCTGAAATAAGCCTCTAGAAACTTGAACCAAATGACAAAGCTGAGCTGGTAATGCTGCAGGATACTTGATATTTCCTGCAGCTTGCTGAACAGGACAGGGATGTGCTGTTTATATGCTGTAAAACACTATTTCAGCAATATTTTTCTGGGGAGGGAGTTGTAGAAAGACCAGATTATTCTACAAACCAGTCATCATTAAGATTCAACAAAGCCAATGACACCAGGAAGAACAGTCATTGCTGCTTTTCTCCAATGAACTTCATAGGCAAGACATTATTTAATTTCTGTTTTAACCTGAGGCCAAACACATAGTTCATTCCCAAAAAAATTATGTCCAGAATATATCCCATTCACAAACGTGAATATGCAGTAGCTCCTCAAAGAGATCACCTGTATCGACATTAAAACACTGTTTACTTGTGCATGTTAAGGCTATATAAAGTAAGAAAAGAGGTTTTTTCCTCCCTCTAAAAACCTTCTAGAGACTAACAGTAAATTGGATTCTAGGTAGTAAATCTTATGTCAACCCTGTTCAGAAGGCCAGACACCTCAGGGCCATAAAACATTCCCTGGACCATTTTACTTAATGGATTTAATCTAAAGATTCTCAAACATTAATCCTAAATTCCTAATCCTCCCAATTCTAGTTCTCGCATTATTAATAACTACAGGATCAATTACTCCCAACAGCTTCTCTTCATGTGAGCTGAGTCTTATCAATTCTTACTTCTGAGAACACTGTACATGCTGCATAAACTATGTTCTTTACACTTAGTCATCCTCTTCGAAAGCCCTACTGTTAACCTGTTTCAAATCTAGAGCAATTATTCCTACACAGACCAAAAGAGGAAAACACAACATAAGCCTTATAACAGTATCTGCCCAGTTCTCACATCTGCAGAGTCCAGTGCTAATTTGAAATTTATACAGAGCAACCTACTGTTATAGTTCTTTGCTTTCCACATGCACTGTTTTTGTTCTTCCCTGGAGGAGACCCCGAACAACTGAATATTACTCAGGGATGCAGTCACATCATAGCAAAAAACCCTAACCTCTTGTTGGCAAAAGTCTTGTTCAGATCTAGAGAATGAATTCTTACTGTAAAATAAAATACTGAGTCTTACTTTATTTCTCCACCTGATGTAAATACTATTTCTCTTGAGGAAAAAAACCATGAAAGCTTTGGCTGCCAGCTACATTAGTACAAAGATTGCTGACAGGAGTCTGCATTTGGGTGAAATGAACTTACCTGTTGATCTTCTATTTTTCTAAGACTTAAACCCTCTCTTTTATACGAGGCTTCTTCCCAGCCTACAGGAGACTAAGGCATTGGTTTCTGCCAATTAGTATAAAGAACTGGCTTCTATAAGTGCCTACCTCCTTCCTATCTCCTTGTTTCTCATAGATTCAAATGGAAGAGGAAATTGTGACAATTTAGAAGGCAACTATCAGCATTAAAGCAATTTTTAATAGCAGTTAAGAAGCACCAGTTTCTACAGGAAATCACAATACAATACAGAGGCTTTTCATTCCTCCCTGCTGCTCATCTTTAGCCATCTTACATAGTCGCATTACGACAGATACAATTCTCAAACCCCAACACTATTACTAGAATACTAACTAGAATTCAAATTAACTAGCACATAAGGGAGCAAACCTCATAGTTAACAGCAGCATTAGTCAATGATTTCTATCACTTTGGGGGAACCTGCAGAAAGGTATTATGGCTCTTAGCTGAAACCTTTGGCCTAAACTCAATTGTCATACCTAATTGTTAGGTAGTTGTCTCCTAATTCCTATAGGACTAATAGAACTCAAGGCACAGGTTTCTATCAAAACAATTATTACTCCAGGGGTCAGCAGGAACAATCTGCCTCTTAAGACCTGAAATCCCTCAGCCCCACCCCGGTGCCAAATCTTCCTCTTCTTATGTTAACAATATCCTGTGTGTCTGTCAACCAAATTCTGGAAGAAGAATTCTACTAACTCATTTGAGGTATCATCCCTGAAGTGAAAAGCAGCACAGGTTGTCTTGCATTGATCTTATCTTTGAAGAACATTGGAGATAAAATTCTCCAATTTTTTTCTCACCTTCATGATGCTGAGGAACAGGATGCAAGTTTGATCTTTGACATTTTTAACTCAGCGTTAACCGATGTTAGCCCCCTTCCAAATCAGTAGACTCTTTCAAACAGCAGTCATGTCATTTATCCCCTTCAACTAACCTAACTCTAACCTTAATACTACCTTCATTCCTTATACAGGCCTAGAAGTTTTAACCTCTCATGTTGGTGTTTCTGGTAGCAACTTCCATTAGTGCACAGTCAATTTAAAACTGCAAGGCTTTTTCCACCAGACACTGTACAAGTTCAACCTTCAATATACACACAGCAACAAATACACATCCAATTTCTGGCCACATCACAGACCTGCTTTTCAATCTGTGTAGGTTGCAGAGTGCAGCTTCACTGCAGTTTTGCTTTTGTCATTCCCAACACAGTCTTTATAGGAAAAAAAACAGTAATGCTAATACTTCTGTCATTTTGTGGTACCTGAGCTAATGAGTATTAAACAACGCTGTTTTGTATTTAATTTCTTTTACTATCCTTCCTCCTCCCTAATGCTTGGGAATCTAAAAGAAAAAAAAAAAATCAAAGTGCACATACCACAATATACAGAGTATCACCATACAACATCAGAGGGCTTTAAATATTTGCCCATACAGACTAACATACTACCACTTCAGAAGGCTTTAAACTTCTGTCCTTACAGCACAACACCATACTACATCAGAAGGCTGCAAGCATCTACCCCTCATGTTCTTTACCCCAGCCTTTTATCCCCTCCTGTTGATGCACTGCCCCTGTGTGCCCTCTGTTCCCTTGCGTGGTTGCTCAGTGGCCCTGGGCACTCCATGGCTCGTTGCTGCCAATGCTGCTCACCTGCTCCTCACAGCTGTAGCGCATTAGGGATGAGTCTTAGACTCCCACCCCCAATTACCACACACTGCACACCTACAGGCACAGTCATTCCACAGACCAAAGAGGTTTGCTCAGGGTCAAAACTTCATCCTTCAAAAGTGTAGATAACGGAACTGGGGGAGTTCATGAAGCCATAAGCTATTATTCATATTAACAAAAGGTGTATTACCCTTCTTGAAGACAGAATCATGGTAAGTAATGCTGCAATTATTTTGTGTATGTGTGAGTGTTAATATATTTCTCTCTCTTTAAAACTACAAAAAGGAGTTGATTAGTAATTTATCTAGCAGAGATCATTCTGCTCATCTCTAGCAGTGAAACAACTTTTTTACAAGGGTTCACTTCTCTGAAGCAGTAAAACTTACTCTTCTTCCTAATAATAATCACATAACAAAAAACTCTCAGCAAACATAGATTTGCACCAGAAATGAGACAATGATAAAATACCCATCTACCTAAACCAAAAGAATTAGAGCAACAGAGAAGGCAGTGGATCGTGACTTTTAAGGCAGACATTTATTTTGCAATATTCACTTATGTGCTGTGAATAAAATCGGAGAGGGCATCAACATCTGTGTGAAACTAGAAAAAAAAAAGTCAACATCCCTGAGATACAGGGAAACAATCAATAAAATCATACTCTTCTTTACAGTGCATTGTTTATTCTCAGTGAAATGACTTCTTTATATAGAGAGAAAAGTCCATAATTTTTGGTGATGTCAAGGAATATATTAGAAAAACATAGTGTGATTGCAAAAGAGCCAAAGAACACCATATTTACAGTTCCATTTCATTATGGTGCCTATAGCCTGAGGAATGTGAAAGAACTGCTGCTGATAGTTTCTTGTGACCTACAGTGGTCCAAGGAAACATATTCTGTTCTCCATGGTCCCTAACCCCTCCCCCTCTCTGCCCCAAAATACAACAATGACCCATCTGTGCACATACAAGAGAGCAATTCCTAATATTTAAACATGGATTAATCTGCCAAAGTAGATGTATCAGGGACAGAACATAATGAATGTCACAGTGCTTAGTCTTTCTTTTCACTAAAACTGTCTTGAACAGTAATGAGGAACAAAGAAGCCGACAGGAAGAACAAACCACTGTGGATCACAGACGATTTAATATATAACATCATTCACTTCTCTTCTGTTTCTATCTGAAAATATTTTCACATTTTTTTCCTTTTTTTGGATTCAAGAAAGAAAATATCTCTCCTGAAATTACACCTAAGAGCTGAAAATTTCTAACAAAAATCTTTAATTTTATGGCATTCATAAAGCTTATCTATGCTCTGAATCATTATCTATTCTTCAACATATTTTCATGGCTGCAATTACTTTACTCTGCACTTCACTAGAACCCCATCATTACAATTTAGAAGATTATGAACAATAACTAGGAAAATAAGCTAAATGTAAATCAATCATCCCTAATTAAATAATTTGACAGGCTGCAAAATGTGGCTCTTCACCTACATGGCATGTAACTTTTCTCTTGTAACTGCTGAATCTGATGGCAATTTATTACATGCCTGTATTGCTTGACATGCTGGCATGCAAAAATAACTGAGCTAACTCTAGATTAAAGTTGTCCTGGTACCAGAATTCATATAGAACTATACAGATTTTTATAATCATATCAGTATGTTACCTCAGCAGACTTAATACTTACCATTTTGTCATCTTTGTTCTGTTTTGGATTGATGTAGGACCACAAAAATCAGTGGCTACCTTTCCACTGGCAGTTTGGGAGATGAACCACATCCCCTAAACTTAAATAATCGGAAAGCCACTGTGTGAAATTACTATTCTCTACCCTGAGAATACTTGTTCTTTTTCACAACTATCTGAAATGCTTCTATTTTTCTTCCTGGGCAGCAACAGACTTTTTCCTTTTTACTAGGGAAGAGTTTTTAGCTGTATTCATTCAGGTAAACAGAAAGGCTTAAAACAGAGTCAGAGAAGCAATGTTTGATAAGAGACTGCAAGCAGCAAGAATGCTGGTGACAAAGATATATAAGTAGGAAGAGGAAACTTGAAACTTTATAGCATATGAAATTTTCCCACCACAAGGTATTGTGTAAAAACAATCAATTGCCATTGGGACTACCTACTGATATTGTAAGGAAAGAAGCTGAAACAGCAACTTAATCTGGTCTGTTCTACAAAATGTCTAGTAAGTGACTAAGAACTACACTGACCAGCAGAAAAACAATAATAGTACTGACTTTTGGGAACCTGAATGCAGTTAAGATGTAAGAGAGATAATTGTAAGACAGGAAAATATTCCATAAGCAGCTGGGGGTAGTCTCACAATCACTGAGGAGATGGTCCAGTGCTGCACATGGTGCTGTTGGGTTAAATGGCTGATGATTTTAGAGGTCTTTTCCAACTTTAATGATGTCATGTGTAAGCTGTGGTACAGAAAGGTCGGTACATAGGGCATTTTGGTGCTCCACAGCTGTACTGTGGGTTATCACCTGATGTGGCAGAATAACCTTGAGTGTCTCTTCACTGAATGGCACACAAAGCTCAGGACTTAAGAAAGCTCAGATGTAACTGTGCTATGCATCTCAGTCCCCTCACATGAAAATCTAATGACAGTGATTTCAACTGTTTCAAAAACAGTTGAAAATCTGTCTTTGGAAACCAAGTACAGAAAGAGCTAGGTATATTAATGGAGGGCAGGAAAATGTAAGATACTTTATGAAAGGACAATAAATTTCTGAAGTATAATTTGACAAAGAAACATGTATTTTATTGAAAATCATGTATTTAGTAATTGCTGTAAGGCATTAAAGATCTCATTGAAGGCACATTTAAAAAAAAATTATATACATTTCCACCAAAATGTGACCATGGTTTTCTCTCGTTTTTCAGAGAAGCCGGGTCAGGACCTGATCCCAACCGAGGGTTTCGACTGGACCTGTTGCACAAGTAAGCTCTGCCAGAGGTTTCAGCCTACGGGTGGGTCCCTGTCACCAACTGCTGCGCAGGTGGGACTGGACGGGAGTGCGAGCGGGAGGTTTCCCGGCCAGGAGCGGCCACCTGGCTCCCCGGGCTGCAGGATGTAGTGAGGCGGGGAATGGCAATGTTCGGTGGCGGGCTTTTCCTTCACCACTCCGCTCCCTCCCTTCTTACAGCCGCCTTAGAGCGAAGCCCCCGGAGGTCCCCCCACGGGTGTGTGCGAACAAGCGGCGCCTGGGAGGGGTGTGAGGGGGAACGGGCCGCCGGGTCCGGACCTGCCGCCGCACCAACGCCAGCCGGCGGTTTCGGGGGGTCCGAAGGGCCACCCCGCAGAGGCTTCACCTCAGCACCCCGGCTTCTCTCCCGCACATTCCACTCCTCAATCTTGCCCTGCCTCGCTCCCTCCCCGGCCGGAGTCCCCCTCCCCCGCTTGTCCCCAGTGTCGCTCCCCTGCCCGTCCCCCAGACGTCCCCGCTCCGCGCCCCCGCCCTCGCTCCGCGGGGCGCCGCGGCCGCCTATGCGCATGCTCGGGGCCAGGGGGCCCGCGCGGAGCGGGCGGGGGGCGGCGGTGACCCGGTGACGGGATACCCCAGCCCTGTCCCGACTCGCTCCCGCCGCGCCTTCTGCGTCCCCCGAGCGCCTTCGGGAGGGCCGCTCTCCGCCGCCGCGGGGGCCGGCGGTGCCCGCGGAGCGGCCGGTGTGCCGCCGCCGAGGCGGAGGGCGGTGCTGTGGGCGGCCGGGGGAGCCCCGCGATTGGCCTCCTCCCGGCGGCTGGCGTGTCAGTCGGGCTCCAGGGGTGGCCCTGGGAGCCGCTCGCCCAGCCCTCTGACGGGATGAAGCCTTTAGGGGGATGCGGAGCTCTTTGCATTTTGATTAAAGCCCCTCACCTCCCCTCAGTCTGAAGGCAGGGCACCGGGGAGGACGGGTCGGAGGGGCCTGTGCAAGGACGGGCAGAGCGGGAGAGGGGCGAGAGAGAAAACGTTCTCTCCGTTTATCACGTATGGCTCTATAGGAGAAGTCATCTCTGGGAATATAGTGGAAAGGACGGAGCAGGTATAAACTGAAGGCGCCCGCGTTTAATTCACATTTGTGGGTGCCCAGCATGGAGATGCAGAGATGGTTCACAAGGTGGAAAACGAGAAGGTGGTCCTGGGACTCGTCTGTAACCGTGCTCATCACCTTCGCTTTCCTTCTTCGGGCTGCAGAGGTCAGAGGAGGTAAGAAAGCAAAGGAGAGCCGGGAGTCCAGCCGTCTCTCTCCCCTCCTGGGGGAAAGGACCTAGGGCACGGCTGAGGCCGCGTTTCAGAGGAAACCTGTCAGAGCGACTCCCGCTGCTGGGGAGGCGAGAGCGCTCTTGCCGCCGGCTCCGGGCGCGGAGACCCGCGGGGAGCCCCCGGCAGCGCGGGCTGGGACGTCTCTCCCGGGTGCCGCGGAGGGACGGCTCTCGGTCAGCCTCAAACTTTGGATGTGTTTTTAATGAGGTAAAGAAGATGTACTGGCAGGGTGGGAAAATGAAAGAAGTACTTGTTGCACAGAGAGACTTACCCTCTTTCAGCACTGGACTCTTGTTTTGTGGAGTGTGCGTCCAACTTTGTTTTGTTGAGCTGTTGAAATTCACCAGATTGTGACTGAAATTGACCGACAAGTATCTGCCTTCTCCTCGGAGGGTCAAGGAAAGGAAAAGCTGGGGGTGGAGGCTCTCTGCTCTCTTTCTTCGTTTCCCTCGCTTTTATTTTTCCTTTTGAAACGGGTCTTAGTGGTCAAAAAGTTTTCTAGGGCGAAAGCGGAGGAGAAAATACACTAGCAGGGGCTCTTTGCCAGCCGCTGCGGAGAGGGCAGCTCCCGGGGCAGCGGCGCCCCGCAGGTGGTGCGAGCGGTGCCGAGCCCGGAGATGCCGGGGGGGCTCGGGGGGGCTCAGCCCGAGGATCGCTGGGCTCCCCGCGGGCGGTGTCAGCGCTCGGGTACCGTCCCCAGCCCCTCCCAACTCTGCAGCCTGCCCGGACTATCGGTGGTCCCTTAGGTGTCCGTGGACCTGGTGGGCAGGGTGCGGCCCGCGGGGGACTTGCAGGGGGAACACGAGCCAGGCAGCAGCCTCAGCAGAAAGGAATCGCCGCCCCCTCCCCCGCACCGCCCCTCGCGTTCTGCGCACTTCTCCCGTCCGCTCCGCTCTCCCTCGGCTCCCCACACCGCCGCCAGCCCAGCTGGCTTTTCTGGGCTATGCTCGCAGCTCGCCGAGCTGCAGTGCGGAGTCTCCGGTGGCGGGAGAGCTCTCCTCTCCTACCGGGGGTGAAAACGCTGCCTCTTCCTCCTTTCCTTCCTCCCTTCCACCGGAGCCCGCAGGCGCATCTGGAGGCCAGTCCGGCTGGGATTGAAGTTTTTACTTTTCTGTGGGTCTGACATCAATGAAGGAGCTTAACTCTCTGAAATGAAAGGTTTAATTTTTTAATGTATTTATTATTTTAACGAGGTATTTCTCGATCTGAATCCAGAATCAACTGGCGTCCTAGAGGGAGCAGGGAAAGGTGATCAGTTTCCATTCAAGCCTTTATACCTGGGCACAACTTTGACGGTGGAGAATCAATCAGGGCTCCTGCCCCCTGCTGGCCCCGTTTCTGACAGGGACTAGAGGGGTCAGATTTCATCCCTCTTGCAATTCGACAGGCTCGCTGGTATTAGACTAGGTGAATTAACCTCGCAGAGCTTCAAGAATTCGGCTATACGTTACCTTGTGGAAACTAAATTTCTTCAAGAAGAATACTGTCCTCAAAGGCATGATCGATTTCTTATGCCACTTTTCTCAGTAGAACTGACTAAATTAAGTAGTGTCTATGTAGACTATGCTTACATAATGGGTGGGATGGAAATGACAAGTTAAAAGAAAATCTAAACCCAAACAGCACAGGAAAAATCAACAGAACTTACACTGAAATCAACAGAACTGATACTTACTGCACTGTATTCAGCAACATTAGGCAGACTAATTTGGTTGTGGTAGCTTTATTCAAAACTAAAAGGCTATATTGATAGTCTTCTGGATAGAGGACATTTCAGAAATATAGAACTACAGGCTTCTTATTATTTGTAGAAGCATTCAGAAAAGAACTTAGTTCTTGACCTTTTCTGAGATACAGTGTGCTACTTGCTTTGGAACTACAGGGAGCTGTGTGTTCAGGGCTTGATCTGTTATTGAAGTCAGTCAGAGTTTTTCCATTGACTACAGAGGGACTAGAATTTGACCTAATTTCTGTAACAGTGTAGAAGGGACTTATTTCTGAATCATCTGTTATGAATTCTAATCTTATTTAAAGTAGTTAAAAGTTAACATAGGACATAATGATTCCTATTTGAAAATTGGAGAGGGAAAATACCAAGGAATGAAATAAAATAGCATAAATGGCAGGTAAACAATATGATGAAATGAAAATGCTGGATAAAATATCAAAGCTAAGCAAAATATGAGTTGACCTGTTAAACCCTTTTAAATCTTCTGTTCTTCAATGTTCTTTTCATAAACCATCTCTATGAAAAGAAAATTACATGGTGTATTCATACAAAGTGTTAATCATGTAGCAGTGACTTTTTAAAGAAAACAGAAGCCATTCCTTGTAGACAAACCTCAACAGATTCCTAAAATTCTTGACTTTTTTGAAGTTTATTTAATTAAAAAAAAAACCAACATAGAGAAGTATGAGGTGTCTTTTACACTTGTAAGAAATGGTGTGCAAAGTGTTTGGGCTCTTGAGTTATTTCTTCCTTACACAGAAAAAGTTACAGAAGTGAGAATCAACTGCATGGGAAAAAGCAGTGACTCATACTTGGTCAGCTAAGTGCCCACCAGCTCTTAAGTAGCTCTTTTCAGAAAATGTTTTTGGTTTATGACTTAGCTAAAGTAAACAAAATTCAGTATTTTTAAAGACATCCTTTGATTTCCTTCCCCCTTCCTCACCTTTAATACTAAAGCTGTTGGTAATGTGTTTGGAATGAATAAACTCATTTAGTCAAAGTGGCATGGCTTCAACACTATAAATTTTTGTAAGGCCTTGACATCAATGCACTATTGTGATGCTGATTTAAATTTCATGGGCAAGAAATGAAAAATCAGCCTTTTTATTATTTATAAGCTTTTCCAAGCAAATGGAAATCTAGCTCTTAATCTGTGTGGAAAAAAAAAGGATTTAAGAAGCCTTACTGAAAATGAGGCATGAACCTATATATAGAAAACTTTGGACCTTCTGTGTAAAGCGATGAGCAGATTTGTTTCTAAAATAAATAGATACTTCTTGCTGTCATCTTAGGAAGTATAAAGGTTCCTTGTGCTTCCCACACACAAGCTTGGAAACTAGTGGGAGTTCTAGGTGCTGAAGGAATGCAGAACTGGGCCAATTAGTGATGGCAAAAGGAGAGTTTTCTTAGTGGTTGCGCACTTATCACTGCTACTTATTTGTGTTTGCTTAGTAAGGAAGATATGGATCTGTTTGTTGCATGAAAACTCTTGAATGTATCCAGCTAGTCTAAACCTGTGCAAAATGGTGCTTTAAACTAGGAAAGTATGAATTTCTTCTCAAAACTCTTTGTGATGTAAAGTGCTTTTGACTTTAACTGATCAATTAACTTTTAAGATTTAAAAAAATTGTCTTGTGTGATAATTTTTGTGTGTTTCTCAGATTGCTATTCCCAAAGTTAGCAAAAATGAATAAATCAAAGGGTAATTTCACTAGGTGCAGCTAGTGGTCCTAGCTGAAGTTCTTCTGAGTCCCAAGGATCAGCAGGTGAAATGGTCCCATCTTCCTAGAACAGTGCAAGAGACACCTGCACGTATATGTCTGTTTTTCTATGTAATTTTGATTTCTTAATTGTTTCTAAGATAAAATAATTATTTCAACTTCAGCTGCAGACATCAGACACAGAAAAAATTACTGGTATGTGTTGTTAATTCTCTAGAATGTGTATCTTTGCATTGAATTTAGAAGGAGACCTCACATGTATCCAAGAAAGGATTATTCAGGCTGCAGGAAATTATGTCTCTTTCCTGCCTCTGCGGGAAAGAAGTTTTTCTACTTCAGTGTGGTGTATATCTTAACAACTTTAACTGTATATAGGTGCACAAATACTCTGTGGGTTTGGCTTGGGATAATCTCTTCCCTGGTACCTATAATTGAAATGACAATAGTAAAAAAAACCCCAAACTTTGATATAAAAACTTCCCTGATGCTGTCTTTTGTTCTGATTACTAAAAAAAAACCCATTAAAAACAACCAACCCCCAAAGCTCCCAATTTTTAGTGAAATTGGTGTCTGGAGCAGATATAAAATGTAGGAAAAAAGTTGTCATACTTATTTTTACTACTGTCATGCCCAAAGTTACTTGATCTCCCCCAAAGAGAACCCTTAATTCTGACAGAGTTGCAGCTTACTAAAGGAGCCATGACATAACTGCTGAGGTTATACCTAAAACACACTGGAGCAATTATGTCTTTCCCAGATTTGTTTTGTACAGTGGTGAACAGTAGGGTTTCCATCTGCCAGCAAGATTAAGAAGTTGCTTTTCTTTGTAGAGCATTCTGCTTCTTTTCAGAAGAAATCCTTCTAGCACTGGTTAATTTATCATTGTTCTGTGTATTTGTTGATAATGGGGGGGAATAAATTAAGCAGAACTTGAGAGAAATCTTTCATGTTCTAAGAATGTGAAGTCTCATGCAGTGATAGAGATTTGCCCTCTGGATGGACACAATAGAGAACAGTGGCTTAAAAGGAATTAGGTTAACACACATGCCTGTTGCAAGGGCTTATAACTGTTCCACTCAGTATTAAATACCAAGTTTACAGACTGTAAATGTAAGGATTAATTGTTGACCCGGTTATTACAATAGTACTAGAACCTGGCAGAACTTAAATTCTTTTTAGCACATTAGCACACATAAGGGACTGTAAAAACCTTTGTGAATTTCAGGTCTGGGACTTCACTGCAAGTCCAAGTGTTAATGTACACAGTGTGTGAAATAGAGGGTATTTGGCAGAGCTCATATTGTAGAACCAGAGTGTTTGCTGCAAACCAAATTGAAAGATTTATTATAAAAGATGAATTAAAAAACCAGCTTGATCCTGCTATAAATAATGTCACTGGCAGCTAAGCTTTCTCTATGATAGAAATTAACTCAGCAGTAAATCAAATTATGGTCTCATTTTTAAAGTAGACTAAGTGCTACCTCTGTCCCTTACCTGTGTACCTTACCTTACTCAAATTATCACATTAATCTGATAGATTATCAAACATTCACAATTCATAGATAGTTCAAGACTTTACAGCCTTGGTGTCTGCTTAAGAGGAATTTCAGATAATATTGGTAGGATACAGAATTGAGTCTGATTTCCTTGCATTGGTCTCATAAGGGAGATGATACCTTGACATCAGGGAAAATATGGTGAAAGACTTTAGTTGTACAAGTTGTTTCTCTATCAAATTATGTAGGATTACATTAAATGGCATAATTTCTATAGTCCTTAGCTATATTGTATGCATAAAGCTGACAAATGTTCAAATGCTCCATATTTGAAAACTCCCATTTATTGGAAGATATTTTTGAACACTTATTTGAATTATTTCTCAATAAATAAATTGATGACAAAACTTTTAAGTGGACTCAGTTTCTTTCATGTTTAATTGCTGAGGGAACGCCTTGTCTCTTCCTGTAGCACGGACCATTTTTAGACTGTGTCTCTTTTTTATATGGTAATAGAAACAGGATACTCAAGAATGTAATACTTGTTTTGCTGATTTTCACAGCTGAAACTACTGTGTCTGCAGTGTGTACAAAAAGAACTTTTTGAATATTCAGCAGAGGCCTCAGTATAGTTGGACACTTGGAATGCAGTCCTAAAAGATTTCTGGTGCAAAATAGGAAAAATTCCGTAGAAATATGGGACAGATGTTAAAGTATTGTAAAATAATGAGTCTGTACAGGTCTGCACAGATGATGGACAGGTCCAAATCTTCTGGGGGTAGCAAGTGAAACCTTTTATGAAATCACCATCAGGTTATTAGTGCTTGATAGCAGTCAATGCTACTAAACAAGTCATAAAAGCTCAATCTATCCAGTCTCAATAGGGTTCTGAACAACACAAAAGTCATATTTTGTAGTGACTTACATTAGGATAAAAAGCCTCAACCTCTAGGTTCCACTTCAGAATTATGCAATGTAATGAAAACTTAATTTTTTTTTCTGAATATGTCCAGTAAATAAATCAGCCTACAAGCTAATTTTGCCGAAGATCTGAATGTGAAGTTGTACTTAGACAAATTTTCCACTGGTTTCAGTATAGGATATAAGTGGTGAGGGATTGTGAGTTTTTTGGGTTTTGGTTTGTTTTTTTAGTTTTGGTTTGTATGCATTTTGTAGGTTGGTCTTTAAAGTGAGGTGTAGCTCATAGTTGGGGAGTATCAAAATTGCCTCCTGTACATGCCTAGACTGTCTGCATAGCCTTTGAAATACTAAAATGTATTTAATAGACTTTTCAGCATAGGAAGTCAGTGAAAAAATTCCATATAACTGGTGTGGAAACAGAAGTAGCCATTTCTGAGCAGTTTCACAGAAGCTTTTGTTGGTGAAATAGTCAGTCCTAGGCTATTTAAAGCATTCCTGTATGGGTCTGGATAATCTCTAGTTCTTGTAAGCATTAAATATGAAAGCACTGCAATAACACCTATTTCTAAAAATGTCACCAGTCAAGATTCCAATTACATAATTCATCTAGGAAATTCATGTAGGAAAATTCTTAACAGGTAAAACAACCTTGAAGTATGTACCTAGAAGTATATATATTCAACATATATTCAGTTAGTCTCATAGATTTACATTCAGATTCCTAGGGAAAAAAAAAAACAGTTTAATTTTCAGGAGCACTATGTAATTAGGCAACTCAGTTGGTTTCGTTTTTGTACCTTGAAGATGCACTGTAAGTCTCTTTTGTAGCCCATAAAAAAGAGAGTTGGTTTTATCCAGCTCTATAAAGTCATCTATGAAAAGTGTTGGAACCTTCCCAAAGGACACTGCAGAACCAATGCTTTGATGCTGGTTCCCAGAGCAGTTCTGTTACAGGGCTGGGCTCTCAGCAGAGTTGGGAGGCTGGCAGTTCTCAGACTGCCAAGCCCAAAAGCCTGTGAGAAGGGCAGCTCTGCCCAGAGCTGGCCTGCAGGAAATGGTCAGGACAGAAGAGTGCCTGATCCTTTTCTGGTGCTTTGACACCTATGGCTGAACTGCAGGGAATGCTTGCTTGGGATACAGAGACTAGACCCTGCATTGGGGGGCAATAGAGTCCTTTGTAGGAACTGCAAATCTCAGTGAAGCTGTTGGGCTTAACATGCTTTTCAATTCCTGCTTTTGGATGTTCTGTATGAATACCTAACAGATGAAAAACACATTAAAATTAGTGTAGATAATCATATTATATGTATTTCTGTTTTTCAAGGATATCCAGCATAACTGCCCACGATAAGTGAAAGTGTCCAAGAGTAAAAATAAGAACAGAAATATTCTTACCTTGTTAGAAATGGCATAGTTTTCTGGTAATTGATGGGTCTTGTTTTGTATCCTAAATGTCAACAAACTATCGTTTATTAAATCCAGATTCTAATGCTGCTGTTAAAAAAAAGGTGAAGACCTCTGACATTCATTAGGCTTTGGACCACCTAATGAGTGTCAGTTAGAAACTTCCATCATAGAAGTGTTTATCTTTACTCACCTATAGAATACATGGAATATCCTTAGAATGAGCTCTTAGAGTTATAAAGATTCAAAGTTTTAAGAAAAGTAAATAAACTAAACAACAATAGGTTATTATGTCTCTAATATGTAGCATGGTTTCAAAAACCTGTGGTGCAGTCAGTACATTCTACTTAGGTCATTGAATATATACCTAGAAATCCAACTAGAGTTGGCCTCTTTTGAAAATCTTGCTCACAAATATAAGGAGTCCCTTCATTAATACTCACCAAATACACACACTTTAGTCTACCAGGCCATCACAGCTTGTAGCTTTTAAATGATCTGTTACAGTGACATAAAACTGGACTAAACTTTGAGAAAACACTCAGTTTAGAATTGAAGATTAACGTTTCAAGGTTCTTTAAGTTTTAGTTTTTGCAGCAGTTCCGTTGGAAAGGATTACTGGCAGAATGAAGCCTATTTCCATGGAAAAATATGAAGTAAAATAATAGTAACTTAGAAACATTAGTCTTCCTAAATTTCTCATATAATTCTTTGTACTGGGGAAATTTAAGCTCTTTTCTACTCCAGGGTTGTGTCTCCCTTATTAGGAGTTATTGATTGTAACTCTTAAATGCTCTTTGTGGAGCGAACACTGGTAAATTTTCACTTTCACATCAATAAAAAAAAATTATTACTGAAGAATTATGGGAACTCAAGAAGCTATCTGTTTATTATATCAGAAAAGCATATAATACTGTTAAAAGTACTTTTTACTGTATCAAAAAGAAGAAAAGGCAAAGTTACAGTATAGGAAAGTATAGGAAAATATAGCACGGTATAATGGTATAGGAAACATGGAGTTGCACCCTCAGTTTGCTAAGGTATATCTGTATAGTAAAGAATACTGCCTCTTTTTTTCCCCCTTTGGGTTTTGCTATTGTTTGCATTCAAAGTATGTGTCCCCGTAGGCAATCTGGAAGCATCTAGTAAATTATGTAAGTAAACACAGCTTTTAAGTAGGGAAGGATCATTGTGCTTTCTCATAAAATTAAGAGACTAACAACCAGGAGTTAACAGACCAAAATCTAAATATAATAGGATTTCAACTTCTTTGCTTTATTAGGTAATTGGACAGAAGTAAACATATTTTAGTCTAAATGAGTCATCCCCTGGACAATTTTTTATGGGAATGAATTTTGTAGCCAGACATTGCCACCAGAGTCACTCTCCTGTCCACTTTGAGGCATGATGGTGAAGTCCTTCCCTCTGAGAATGCAGATGATGGTTTCCTATCTTCAATATGATTTTATCCTATCTTCAATAACTGAACTGTCTGGTCCTTAGCCACCAGCCCCTTCATCTGCAGTTCAAAAGTGCTTTGCTGTGTAGTTTATAGCAGGAGAGCAGATGTCAAGCTTTGTAGACCCTATCTGCAAAGGTTCAGGGCTCACTGCAGCTTGTAAGTGGATTGCAGCATGTTCCATGTTAAATAGAAGAAAACTTAAGGTGTTGGACCTTTAGATAGGCCCATTCTGTCTTCCATGGTCATCTTTTAAGGAATAGTAAAACTCATTCAAAAGTTCTCTATTCAGTGAGTAATGGATTTTCAGTCTGTGTGTTCAAAGGGTAATGAGAGCCACTGCATACAGCTGGGATAGGATCCTGCTAAATCAGATCTGAGTAAGACATGAAATACTGTGTGAGACCCACACTAGTGTGGAATTGCATCCACTCATGGAATTGGCACATAATCTGCTTCTTAATGCAGCTGTACCTAGGTTAGAAATCTTGCTGATAGTCAGCTAGCCTAGATGGGTAAAAAAATAATTCTGAAAAAGCACAAGTATGCAGTAATTTTTTTCTTCTGAAAAAAAATTCCAGTAATAAAGTGTTCATGGCATTTTATTTGAATGAAAATAATATGATACAGAATTTTTCAATTCATTTGTGACTACAGCAGGCCTAAAGTACTAGTAAGATACTGTGATTGGAAGATGATATGTATGCTGATATTACAATTAAGCATATGTAAAATCAGGTTTTACATATGCTTAATTAATAATTTATTGACACATACACATTAGCTACTTAGGGTGGGTGATACAGGACAGAACATTCTATTTAGGTAAAACAGTACAGCTCTATTTTCAGTGTGTGCTAATGGCCTAACATTTACAAACCTCACATGTATAATAATGTCACTCACTAAATTGATCCGAGTAAAACTTTGCAAAAAGCATGTTGTAGATCAAAACATTTTCAATATTGAAAAGTCACTAAAATAAAGATAATTGACCTTTAAAAGTTATTGTAGCTAGAACAATAATATGTATATATTTTACTATTTATTCAAAATGATTACACCTGCTATAATTCCAAAGATGGTATTGCTGCCATTAGATGCACTGTTGATTCATCATTTTTTGGCTTCTGTGCAGTTTGCCTTTTCAGGGTCAGACTTTGTCATGATACAGAAATTTGATGGTGGCGGCTGATGCAGATCCTTTTACTAAGGTACTAAGTTCACCATCTAAGATCTCAGTAACAGACAAAATACATATTTTATAAACTAAGGAGATATGATTAAGTACCATTCATTAATTACTGTCTACATTTCAGTAAATCCAAAAGTAATGAACAGACATGACCATTCCAATGCAAATTTTCTTGCATATGTTACAACTTGCCCCTTTCTTGTAGTATCTATTGTTTTACCTAAGGTTGTGTGATCATCTACAAGAAGTGTTTCCATAGGGACATATGGAATTGCTAAGCATTTTTACTGAAAACTGGGGTCATCCTTAAGAGGA